>NC_058408.1:8394286-8494313 GCF_002201575.2 Neomonachus schauinslandi | reverse complement strand
TCACATCACATCACATCACATCACATCACATCACATCACATCACATCTCTACTGATATTTCCACAAGGTCTGAGCTTTACTTTACAGATAAAGCTTCTGAGGTTCAGGGAGATTGTGTGGCTTCACCAAGGCAGAAGGCAAGTTTGGCAGGCTCTACATTGAAACCTTGGTCTGTGTGATGTCCAAGCTGGAGGCAGACTCTGTAGACCTTTGGGTCACCTGGACCCCCTTCACAGTTTGTTTAAAACAAAGTACAGTTCCACTTTGGTCCTATTTGTTACCACTGCACAAAATTATAAGTGATGCGATCCTAAGAGGGAGTTTAAGTAGAATAGAAAAACCTGGCTCCAGGGGCTCCTTCTTACCTTTTAGAAGAACCACCTCTAAACTGTAGGCTGTCAGTGTTTTCTTCACCTGGGATATCATGGGTGGCTGCAGTAACTCACTTGCTCAGTCTCCCAGGACTTTTTTTTAATGTAAAGTTCCCAAAACAAAGGGGTTTACTCAGCAATATTTAAATATAGAGAGGGAGAAATACAGACTATTTCTTAAAGATGGCACCCCAGATTGAGAAGTGGGCAAAGCCGGCCAATCAACTGACCAGAGACTGATCCATTTTGAGGTTTCCATTCTTTAACCAACTCGGCTATTTTCTTTTTATGACCTAGGCTAACTGACGAGGAGTTTACTTTATAAGCATGACCTGAAAAGAAGTCATATGGGACAACTCATCCAGGGTTATGGTCAACCAGTCAACAAGAATGGATTAGGAGCCTGCTATGTATCAGGCATTGTCTAGGGACTAGAGAAACAGCAGTGGTAGAATATCTGACCCAACAAATTGACATTCTAGAAGGTGGAAATAGATAAGGTAAATCCATAAGTACACAAAATATAATTTTGGATACTGTTAAGTGCTGTGGAGAAACTAAAATGGAACAATGTGACGTGGAATGACCAAGGAAGATGTAGGGTGGGAGTAGGACTACAGTGCGTGGGGTGGTTGGGGATGTCCTCTTTGACAAGATGATACCTAAGTGATGTGTAGAGGCAGCCATGCAAACATCTGTGAAAAAAAAAAAGCATTTCAAACCGAAGGAGTAACTAGTACAAAGGCCCTGAGAAGAATAGAATCTTGGTGTATTTGGGGGGCAGAGAGAGAATTGGCATGGTGGGGGTACCCAGTGAGTGTGGGAGAGTAGAGAGTGGTAAGGGGGGAAATAGGCACAGATGGTTTGACCTTGTTCTGTAGGCATAGAAAGTGTGACAAACAGCTTTGGTTCTTTTCCCCTCTTTATGATCCCCTGCCTTTTCAGAAATAGAACTACAAATGTACTCTGGGAAGGTATGCTTTTTTCCCCTTCTCCAGTAAATGAATCATGATTGACTAGGACATTTCTACTTACCAGTGATAACTTAGGGCTAGTCATGTAACTCAGTTTGGGATCTAACTTTAGAGCATTGGTGAAAGATTCTCCTCCCTCCTAATAAAATAAAGCCTTCTCTGTCCTTCCTACTCTGCAAAATTGTTATGTGAGGATGTGCTACTTGGAGCCACAGCAGCCATCTTGCACCCATGAGGTGAGATATCACTGAATCGCTGAAGATTACAGATCAAAAAGATGGAAGAGATTATGGAGTTTTAGAACCAACCTTGGAGCCACTGACCTTTGGCATTATTAAGGGGTAAAATATAAAATTATTTTCTGTTGGGTATTTGTGACTCTGAGTTAAAAGTATTCTAATTAATATAGTTGGAATATTGGACTTTATTGTCATTATAATGAAAAGACATTGAAGATTTTTAAGCAGAGTAGGATTATACTTTGATTTATGGTTTAAGAGATTTCTCTGGATGCTGTTTGGAGAATGGACCAGAATGGAAAGTAGGAAGCACAATTAGGAACCTACTACAGTAGTTCAGGATTGGATAGGGCCATGATATGGAGATGGAGGAGAGTATTTGGATTGGGGATGTACTGTGGAGATAATATTTGCAGGACTTGTCGATGCGTTGGTTTAGATGTAAAATATGAGGGAAAAAAGGATTAGAGGATGCCTCCTGGATTTCTGTCCCGAGGAAATGATAGGTGATAATGGTATTTATGGAGATGGAGAAGAGTTAGAGAGAGTATGGAGTCAATGGTTCTATTTGATCAGATTAATTTTTGGTTGTTTATTAAAAACTCAAGTGGACTTGAAGACATTGTCCAGTAGACAAGTATACCTACAAGTCTAGAGCTCAAGGGAAAGGTTTGGGATAGAGACATAATTTGGAGTCATCAGCATTTAGGGGGTACTAGATAAAATCACCTGGAAAGAGCATAGATAGAAGTGAAAAGGACCAATGGCAGAGCCTGAAGGCACTTTAATGTTTGGAAGTATGGCAGAGGAGGCCAAGGGAGCAAAGGAAAAGGCTAGCGAGGAACACTGACAAGGAATGGACAGTGAAGTAGGAAGTAAACCAGATAAGGGTGCTATTACCATACCCCAGACAAAAGTAGTTCAATAATGTGGGAATACCAAGTGTAGCTAAGAGCAATGAGGGCAGAACATTGGTCATTTGCTTTGGGAAGATCTAAGTCCATGTTTTTCGATCTTTAATGAGCATAGAGATTATCTGGGGCATCTTATTAAACTCATATTCTGTGGCTGGGCTCAAATTCTGTTTCTGCTGCTGGGTGATGCTGAAGCAACTGGTCCTTAGATCACACTTGAATTTCAAGGATCTAGGTCATTGGCGACCTTGACAAGAAGTAAATTTCTAGTGGATGATGGAAGATGAAAGGCATATTGGAGAGAGAGGGGGGTTTAGGGAGTGGAGACAGAATGTGGACAATTGTCAAAGATACAAAAGGTCTCTCTCTCTCTTTCTCTCTCTGGCTGGCTGCTTGTTTCATTTGCATCTACGTGTGCCTGCACAAATTCATCCTTCTGCTTATCATCCCATAAGATGATTGCTGTGATCCTTGAGAGAAGATCAGATTTGCCCTGCACAGCCCAGTGACCAGTCCCCAGGCTAGATCCTGGAGTGACCCTGGCACTAGAGAGGCAGAGCACATGACCTTCCAGCTGCCGCAACCTTTGTGTGTTTGCCACACAGCTGAAGGCCTCACAGAGCCACTCATCAGACTGCTAATCATGACATTCCTTTCCAGAGGCCCTCCCAACACAGTCTTTTCTTTGTGATGGGATATTCTAGGGAAAATGCTACATATAAATATGTTATTTGTAAACTATACATTATTTGTTACAAGACTATCTTATGGGTTTTTTTTTTTTTTTTCTTATAAAGGACATTCTACCACCCACGTGTCCCCAAGGTTACCAGGATTCTCATGTCAGACTGCTCAGGTTCAAAATCCAGCTCCAACATTAATTAGCTAGGTAAGCTTGAGCAGATTATTTAACTCCCCTAAATTTCCATTTCCTCACTCATGAGGGATAAAAGTACTCAGCAGCTTTGTTGAGAGAATTAAACAAGGTAATAAATATAAGTACCTAGCATAACACCTAGCGCATAGTAAAAGCTTCATAATTTTTGTGTAGTATTACATAATTTAATGCATAAGGCAGAGAATTGGACCTTTATTAACTATCAAATTATGTTGACTTTACAATGGTTTTATAGAATGATTAACAAGGAAATGTTTATGATGAATAAAATATCATTTTATCTCCAAATTAGGAAATGTAAAAAAGAATTATGTGTGGTAACCAAAATACCACTGAACAGCACAATAATTTCAGACATTGCTTTATTTTTTAAAAAGACATTGTTCGTTCTGCTATCTGGCATTCAGAGTCAAGTTCCTGCTCTGCCCTCCTCCTTCCACCTCAGAATCATAGGACTTGGAAGGCAAGCTATCTCTGAGACTGACCTATCTGAGGACCTCTATACAAACACAGAAACAGGGCTCCCCCATTTGGGCAGCTCACCCAGAAACAAGGCTCCCCAATTTGGGCAGCTCACATAAGGTCCCATTGTCCACAAATAAGTGAAAGAATTCGAGTTTAAATAAAGGTCTCCAGATCCTTTCACCAATGTTCTGGGATCAGATGAGTGAAGAGATTAGCAGGGGAAATATTTGGGGTTAAATAATTCAGAATACTTCTACGGCAGCAGCCCGAGATGTGAAGGGGCAGTCTGCACTCCACAAGCAGGAAGACACTCAGAAGCAAGGCCAGCAACAGTGCCCCCCTCCTGGCATCTGAACTGCACATCCCTGTTGCCCGTCCCTGTTGGTTCTGATCTGATGCCCTACTTGTGGCACTGCCCCCGGAGGGGGGGGGGGTCTACTGGGGCGTCTGGGGTCTCACCTTCCCTGACCTCAGGAGTTGAGGCTGGGCATATTTGACTCACTTACACCTGTTAGACCGATATCCAGATAAACAACTTCAAATAGGATCAACTGAGAACTGCTGTATGTTGACGTTTGTTTGAATATTATCTTGATGACCTTGGGCAGGATGGCAAGTGGCTTTCATTTTGTGGGCTAACTCCAAATAATTGGTGAAGGCTGACTAGAATGTTCTGATGACAGTGGTCTGGGCTGTGCCTTACCTTAAAGGAAAGGGTAAAAACAGGATAAGCATTGTAACCAGTTAGAAAGTTCTGCCATGGGCAATGGAGTTGGGGCTTAGGGCTCACGTCTGCCTCTTTCCAGTCTCTGAATGGCTGACTGGGCATTTTCTGGGACCGGCTTTCTAGATGTCCTTGGAGATTGGAAGTTTTTCTCGGATCCTCAAGTAAGAAACTTTATGCCTCTCCACCTTCAGGGGGATTGCACCAAATTTAGAGATTTTGAGAAGGTTCTAAAGAGAGGAAGGACATTAAAATTTGCTGAAGGCTTACTGTGTCCTACATACTTTCATGTATGTGACCTTTATTAAGTATTAAAAGAAAATACGTGTGGGGAGGGAGTGGTTTGCCCTGACTCTGAAGCAGAGCCTGCTGGCAAGGGTCAAACGTCCCAGCTGTTGGAAGAAAAAGAGCTAGGGGTCAGGGAGCCTGCAGGCCCTGATATTTTTGGTGTCACATTGTCATGGTTAAGTGTCAGAGAAGCAGAGAGGCAACACCGAATAATGAGAGGAAATAATGGGAAGTCCATTAGCATATTTTGTAAAAACTAATAACAGACTTTTCCTCAGTGTTGCACAGTGCCTTGAGATCCCCAGCTCTGCCTTGGGTAGCTCATGTCCCCCCATCACCTATTTCCCGGCTCTAGTGGGTGGCTCTGGAACTCCTATGGGTGGAGACCTCATCCCATTTGAGAACACGCCCAAGGGGGGTTCAGGGCTCTAGGGACTTGGGTCCAGGTTTTAGTTCTACACGTCTGATTGAAAAACATTAGGTACCTCCTAAAACCTAAAGCCATTTTCTTTTCCCAAAACTGAGAAACGTTCACTCCATTATATACTTTAAAGGTTGCAATGACTCTCTACTAAAAGTGCTGGGAACTTCCTCAAAAACGGTGTATACCTGGAAGATGAAACTTCGCTTTTCTGACCAGGTTACCCCAGGTTTATTCTCTTGCGGATAATGAGGCCCTATGAATTTGAATAATGTAAATTTCATGTGCACCTGCTTGCGGGGGCCACCGTCCCCAACGTGCATGCGCGCGCGCGGACGCACTCGTATTTCTGGCGGCTGCCAGAGACAGTTCCTGTGTATCCCGGGAGTAAATCCAGTCGGCTACCGTGGGCTCTCTCCTCCCGCAGTGAGCGTCGCCGCCTCCGCTAGGCGGTGCTGATGTTCCACCACGCTCAGCAACCTGCTGCCTCAGCTGGTGCTGCTACCTTTGCCAGGGAGACTGCTCGCTCTCCGGCTGGATGCCCCATCTCCTGCCATTGGTTCTGCTACTTCCTATAAGGTCCCACAGGTCCCTACCAGACCCTTCTGCCTCCCATGCGTCACCGGTGTGTCTCCTCTCATCTCCAGCCAGACCCCGAAATCTGCCAGGAATTGTAATTAAGTTCTTAGGGTAACATATCTGCACAGTGGGTTTTGGTTAAATCAGGACACTATCTCCCTCAGTGCCCTTTACTGAAATGGGAAGGGGAATATTAGATTCACTCATCTATTTATTTGTTCGGTCCGAAATTCAATTCACTGGGCATCCTCTGTGTTCATTGTGCTGGGTGCCAGGCCACTGTCATAATACTGCTCTTCTCCTGCAGTGCCACCTCTGAGGACCACAATGTCCACCACCATGCCCCGGGCTCCTGCTAGACTCCAGACACCATGAGGGGTGCCTCATTTACCGTGTTTTATTCAATCCTCAGAACAGCAGGGTCCGGGGGCCAATTCCATCCCAGTATTGCAGCTGAGAAAGATAAACCTTGTGAGATCGAGGGATCTGTTCAAGGTTTTCCACTAGTGACAAGTACCAGAGTCAAGGGTTGAACCCAAGCCTTTCTGCTGCCAAAGCAGATGAAAAGTCACTACCCTCCAGTGTCACACAGTCTTGTTTCTTCTGATGTGAACACACTGGGATGCCATAGAAACATGAATGCATTACAATGCACATACAAACAAACACAGGAATATTTTGTGACTTTGTGGATCTCAGAAATGAGTGGAACACCCATCATGGTGGACACTCACATGTGTTCTGTAAGTCAAGCTGACTCCATGGGTTCTCTGATGCAGTCTCTCCTGCTTTGTGCACCCCCCGCCCCCGCCCGGCCCCAGCCCTATCTCAGGGTAGTGCTCCTGTGGAGGGTGAATATCTGGCCCTGGGTATTCTGCAGTGATCTGGAGAGCAGGAAGAGCTGCTTTCCCCCTCCCACTCACACAGTTGGGCGTCTCTCTTCCTGAGCTCAGCAGGGGGAAACTGGAGTGCTTCTAGAAAATGCCACCTTAGCTGCACCATGGGGTGCTACAGAGCAGTTTCACATATATGGTACAAACCGAGGGCACAGCGCTGTTCTGGACCGGATGGGGCTTCCCCAGTTCTCCTATTTGTTGAATAAGTCCTTTTTGCTTAAAAGATACCTCAAATAGGAAGCGTCCTAGTTGGAACATAGTGATTCGGGAAACACTTTGGTAAAGTACTCGCAAGACCCTGCTCTCGAGTGACTCAGTTTCAAGGAAGTGCTGAGGATGAGTCGTTATCAAATTAAATGGCAGACCTCAGTGTATCCACTCTTCGAATAAACCACATTTATTACCTTACAAAAGTGACATTTTCCTTGACGCTAAAACCATAACATTCTAAAGAAATAATTGTCCGTGACATTGTCAGGGGCATGGCGAAGTCATTCCCAGGCATTAAATTCGGGTGATGTCTTTGATGATGATTATCCTCATAAAAAGAAGGACTGGGCTTTGTTATTATGGAGGGGGCTGGGGACAGAGGAGGAGAAAGGGTGCTTCCCAGGATCCCTCTCTTGCAATGAGATTGGAATCTGAACACGTAGGCTACGGTGTATAGAGACTTATTCCAAGATCCCCAGTCCATCCTGTTGAGATGGGCACCAAGAAATGTCCCCCGTTCCCTGGGGAAGGAACGATCCTGAGTTTACCTTTACTCTGGGGAACTAGAATGGGAAAAACATCAACAACAAATACAAGTCAAGCTACACAGACAATGTGCTTTTCTTTATCCCGTTGTCTCCCAGAAGCCCCAGGGTAAGCAAGGAAATGGTGCTGTTGACCATCTGTGTGACATCGAAGTTTACAGTCTTTTCACATGAATTGACCCACTATATCTTCCAATAGCCCTGTGAATTAGGAATTAATATTCGCATCTTATAGACAAAAAAAGTGAAGCTCAAGAAGGGAGTTGAATCCAGTATTTTATAAAATCACAGGTTTCTGGACTATGAGGTGTAGATGGCATCTAAGAAACAATCTAGCTGGAACTCTTGTTCAAGTTAGTTTAACGTAACTTGATTCCATTGGATCAAAACCCTTCATGTATTACCTGGCTGTGCTGAGCACTGGGTCAGACATGGGGTATAAAACATGGGAATTGGTCCTGGTGTCTGTCCTTGAAGAGTGTACCTCCTGTCGGGGGAAACAGCATGGGAAACAGGTACCTCTCATACCGTGAAGTAAGTGATGCCCAGAAGGGGTGTGTGTGATGCAGTCTGGGGGAGGGGGGCAGGACTTTGCTGGGGAGGACAGCCTAGGAGGGAGCTGAGCTGAGCTCTGAAGGAGGAGGAGGAGGGTCTCTTCTGGAGGATCAGCGGGTGAAGAACCTGGTTGGGCAGCAGGGCAGGGCTACGCAGGTGAAGGGCACAGCACGGGCAGAGGACAGAGGGCTGCCACAGAAAGTTGGCAGTTCTCTGTGGCTAGAACATAGTGCTGTAGGAGAAAGGTAAGGAAGTTGGAAAGAGAAATTATGATTAGAACCAGAAGGACTTTGGAGCACCCGGGTGGCTCAGTCAGTTAAGCGTTGCCTTTGGCTCAGGTCGTGATCCCAGGGTCCTGGAATTGAGCCCCGCGTTGGGCTCCCTGCTCAGTGGGGAGCCTGCTTCTCCCTCTCCCTCTGCTCTTCCCCCTGCTTGTGCACATGCACGCATGTGTGCGCACGCTCTCTTTCTAATAAATAAAATCTTAAAAAAAAAAAAAAAAAGAACCTGAAGGACTTTAAGGACTGTGTTAAGTAAGATTTGCTCCTATAGGAAATAGAAACTCATCAAATATTTTAAATACAGGAGTTTCATAATAGTGACCACGATAATAGGTAATATTTATTGAGCATTTCCTATAGGCCAGGCACTTTGCTTGGCACTTTATAAGCAGTATCTCGGTTCATCTTCTCGAATACACTTTGAGGTAGGAGCACCTACAATGCCCATTTTATTGATGTGGACACTAAGATGAGTAGCCTTTTTTGGTGGGGCCAGATCTCCAGCGATGACAGGCTCTGGCGGCAGTGTTTGTGAGAAGGGTCACTAAAAGCAGTGTGCAAAGTGGGTGTCGGTGGAGAAAGGGGTTATCCTGCACAGACAAGTGTGAATTAGGCCCCCTGGCAATGCCCTTGGTTTCTGAGCTGTAGAGGGAAAGGCTCCTCTCCTTCAGTGCTGGCTTCATTCCCCAGGAAGCCCAGGGAGGAGTGTGGCCCTGACCACCCAGGCCACTGGCTGCTGCATCCTGCATGTCCCCCTCCACCAACACACACACATTTGCACTTTTCCTTGGTGACAGCTCTGAGATCCATCCTTGTGGCCCAAAGGTCGTTAGTCAAATCAAAGCTGTTCATCCCAGGAAGTGAAGGACAAACAGGGTGGGGAGATACCTGTGGTCCAGGATAGCCTGGGGGAGGCAGGATGAGCGGAGACCTCCATCCCATTAGCACCTCCCAGAACGGTCCCTGGAAATGCTCCGATTCCATGCCAATTAAATGTGGGTAATATAATTGTGATTGCACTGGTTAAAGAGAGGAAAATGGCTAAAACTGTAAATCAGTTTATTGAAATGCATTTTTGTGAGAGCAGAGTATAGGCATATCATTAGCTTGTAAATGTGTCTAATAAGCCTGTCTTCACTAATATGCCAAAAAGAGCCTAATTAACTTTTTTTTTTCCTCCAGTTAGGCAGTAGTGTGAGAGTCCCTGATCACATTTCCACACTATCTTTTTAGCATCAGCAAAGCGGCACTAAAACAGCCCCTGTGACATCTATAAAAATGCTAGTTTATAATTAGGATGATCTTGGCTTGAACAATAATGTCGCAATTTGTAGTGATGGCTTCTGTTTCTCTTTAATTTTAACGTATTAGCCTACAATGCTCTGGAGATTTCTACGCAGACCAGCCTGTTGCTGTTTCCAAAACTGCTGGCATTCTGTGCTTTAGCTTAAGCAAAGAGAAGCAGCTACAGTTTGGTAGGGTGGTTTTTGTTTTTAATGAATGCAAGAGCAGAAGGAAGACTGGGGAGAAAAGCAGAGGACAGCGTCACCCATTTATGCTTAACTCATCATCTGGACGTGAAGACCATGTCTTGGAGACAATGTTGATGAGAACCAGACCCAGAAACCACAAACAACAGAATCCTGGTATCTTCCGATGGTCTCCAACGCGGGGGTTGCCATCCTCTTTCCATCAGAGTCCCGGAAGCCTACAAAAGTCTGACATGGGCTCCACAAACAGAATTTGGGAAGGATGACCATGTTCCTCTTTCAGTCCTGTAAGTCTTCCTGGACTCCACTGCATGCTGAAACAAAGTGCCAACATCACAGTCAGGATCACATCACTGATGCCCGCAATGGCTCTCTCAGGTCTAGGACACAATCGCCCCTGTTGCCTGAAGTTAGGGTTCTCAATCCTGGGAGAGAGGGGGCCCCCGATAGGCTTCAGGAGGTGTTTGAATACCCAGAAATAGAATGTAATTCTGACGAACATCAGAATTACCTGCAAGAGATTTTACCCATACCAAACACTTGGGTTTCACCATTGAAGAATTTGATTCAGGAGATCTTGGGTGAGATTAGGTGATCTGTACTAAAAAAAAACAAAAACACCCAGATAATTTTGATCATTTAACTGGGGAAATTTTCACAACTTTTCTCAGAGCCTCAAATAAATGTGTGACTCCTCAGAAGAATAAGAACTACTGGCCTGAAGTCTGGCATTCCAGGCATGCTCCTTCATCTGGCCTCCTCTTTGGTCCAACCCTGTTCTCCTACTGGGGATTGAGGGACCCAGTGACCAGAACCACTCTTGCCTGCCTGAGTTCTCAAACAATTGAGAAATAAGACAAATGAGGCAGAAGGGAGATGAACAGATTACTTTTATTTCCTAAGTGGCTGATAGTGAAGAATGTGACATACAGACTCAAGCTACTGGACTTGTCAATACTAAAACCCTAGGTTCTACCCACTCAGTCTCAAGCAGTGTTGGACTGGGGCAGGCATCCCCCACCCACTGAAGCAGAAGGTGCCCCTGAAAACTTAGGACACCGAGGAGTGGAGTGGTACCCATGTTTCCCCTGAACAGCTGGCTCCTGAGGGAGAGAAAGGCAAGGGGCTGGAAAGCACATGTTTAGGTTCTCTCCTATATATCCCTAGGGCAGCACAAGTGAGGGGACAAGGGAAAGTAGGACTTTTCTCCAACAGAACCCCCTCTAACAGGACGGAAGCATCCAGAACTGTCTCTACTTACTCCTTGACTAACATTTCCCATTTTTCTCCAAAATGCCATGTATTTTCCTGCCTCTGTATCCTTTTCACACCACTTATCCTACCTGAGGTGCTGTTCCAATCATCATCGTTCATCTGAATTTCATTTGTCCTTAAAAGCCAGAGAGAGTTTGATTTCCTCAGTTGAATGTTCTCTGCTTCCCTGGGTAAGCTTTCTCTGTGCCAACGGTGCACCTGTTCTGAGCTTCCACGGCAGTTGCCCTTAGCCTGATTGAGCATCAGAGTTACCTGGGGGAGACTTTACCCACAAGAGCCTGGGTCTTGCTGGTGGAGTATCTGGTTCCCTAGATCTTGGGTGGAGTTTAGGAATCTGCATTATTTAAAAAGTCTTCCTACATAATTCTGATAATCCTCCTGGTCTAGAAAACACTATCCAGTCATTATTTGATGACCCATTTGGTGCTCACACCCGTGTGTATGAGAGGGCAGAAGTGTTTCTCATAAAACAGAGGGGCCGCAAGAGAACATGTAGTGTACAGAGGAGCACAGGTAGGATGAGCATTGTGGTTAAGGATCTTAAACACTTGGGTGAGACAACACTTGGGTTGTGAAGAAGTATTGGGAACGTTTTCTACCACTCTGCCCCCTCTCTGCAGCTGAAATCACCTCAGGGATCAGGGGGCACAAGAAAATTATTTGACCATTATCTGTAAAATGAGTATCATAATAATACCCTTGCAGAGTTGTTGGGTAGATTAAGGGAACAAAGTATATAAAGTGTATAAAGCACCTAGAATAGTGCCCAGAATAGAAATGATAATTAATAAATAATACCTAAAATTACTTTTAAAGACACAGTGAATACAACTTAGAATATGACCATAATCCAGATTCAGTTATGTACCTGTAATACTTTTCTGTGGGAAAGATACAGGATGAGTAATCACAAAAGCATATATGAATAGGAGAATTGACACTGATATTCTTATTTTGTTTATGTATTGTTTTTCCTGATTTCCATTCATTTTTTGTCCGTGTTTTGCCTTTGCTCTTTGAGCATATTTAAAACAGTTGTTTTAAAGTCTTTGTCTAGTATGTTCAATGCCTCTGCTTCTTTAGGAATGGTTTCTGCCAGTTTCTTTTCTTCCTTTGACTGGGCCATGTTTCCCTATTTTGTAAAGCTTGTGATTTTTTGTTGTTGTTACTGACATCTGGGCACTTGAAATAACAGCCACCTCTCTGAGTCTTTGCAGACTGGCTCTATGGTGGGGCAGTCCTTTGCTGATTAGCTGGTTGTGCTCTGAGGCTGGGGACCAGCCCAAAGGGAAAGCTTAAAGTCTTCTCAGGTCTGTTCTAAACATGTGTCTTAACTGGGCCCGTGTGTGGCTCTTTCAACCCCCTGTCCACATGGCTGCTTTTGCATCTCCTAATTTCCCAAAGGTCTCACCTCAGCCTCTCCTTGGGCCTGAGATGGTTTATTGCTTGTCTCTACTGTAGTGTCCTGCCATGGGCTCTGTAGGTCTATAGTCCCCTGCAGCTTTCATGAGTTACCCACCGCGTCTCCTCAGCAGAGATCCACCTGAGGGAGGACAGAGGCCAGTCCTTCATGTAGCCCCCAGCCAGGTTAGAACATCACAGATAAGGTCTGTTCTGCTCCCTCCAGTCTGAGGGAGGGAATTGGAAACTGGGTCACCACCTCCTCCACACTGAGGAGAGGGTGGGACAAGGGCAAGGAAAAAATGCCACAAAACTTCCTATCAGTTTGAATGTGGCTTTTCTTGGTTGGAAGTTCCCTTGGTTGGGGTGTCTGGGTGGCACAGTCCATTAAGTGTCTGTCTCTGGCTCAGGTCATGATCCTGGGGTCCTGGGATCGAGTCCTGCATGGGGCTCCCTGCTTGGTGGGGAGCCTGCTTCTCCCTCTCCCTCTGCTGCGCCCCCCTTCTTATGCTCTCTCCCTCTCTCTCTCTCAAATAAATAAATAAAATCTTTAACAAAAAGGAGGAGGAGGAGAAGAAGGAGAAGAAGAAGAAGAAAGAAGAAGTTGCCTTGGTTGTTGTAGACTTTTGACTGTCTTCCAGAATTCCTGTAAGGTTATCTTAGCCAGTTTCCATTGCTTTTTGATGTTTCCCTGGAAGAACAAGGGATTAGAGGACTCTAGCCCATCATCTTTGTATCAGACTTTGTGGCCATCCCTTAAAGTGTGCTCTCCTAAGACTTTCAGGATGTTACCACTATTTTTCTGACAAGTTCAGGATCACAAAAGTAACATTTTAAAGAATTAAAAAAATATCGAATTGTTAGAACAGGGATGGACTTCAAAAACCATCGTTCCCAAATTCTTCATTATTTTTGTGAGGAAGCGAAGGCCTCCCCTGGAAAGAAGGAACTTTGCTGCAGTCACACAGTCAGACCCAGCTTTTCTAGCTCAGTGGCCACTGCGATCTGCTTAAGAGATACACATGCGCCAGGAAAGTGTTCAGCCAGCAGGATTTAAGCCACACCTGCCACTGTCCCATCCTCCTGCTTTGGCTCTGCCCCTTCAGAGGCCCTTCTCTGTTGCAGGTTGCAGACCCCGTTGCTAGGTCTCCATGTTGGTGTGCTGATAGGAGGTGCAGAGCTCTCTGTCTCTCTGCAGGCATTGCCTCTCGAAGCCCCCCCAACACCTGTCCAAGAGTGCTGCTGCCCCCAGGGAAGACAGAGTGATGAGTGGTCCACACTCTGATCTCAGGATGCTCAGCCATTATTATGTGATTGCTCTTGCTATCAGGCTCAGAGATTTGGGATCTGCCTAGAACCTGGGACAGGCTCCTCTATAGAGCTGTTCAGACGACCTAAAAATGACTTTAAGGACATTCTTCACTGGCAACTATTCTCCTCCAAAATTATATATTAGATATCCTGCGTGGTGTTCATTTATCTTATTACTAGTAGTCGGGTGGTAGTACCAGCAGTAATGGTTCTTAGCTACGCAGAAATCTTTGAGTCCCCGTTTTGTAAATGTTTTGTGGATCACTAGTCCTTTGGGACGCTTACAAGAGCTCCCATGGAAAACGTACATACAAATAAACACACTGTTATCCATGAAATTTGCAGGGGCTTCATGAGCCTCCTGAAATCCAGACATCGGATTCAGAAACCATGTAGGCAGAAGGCTGGCCTCAGGAGTCAGTGGGGCCTTGATGGTATCATTAGCTTATTTGCTGTGCTGGTTTGGATAAGCCAATTTTTCTGGCTTCTATTTACTCATCTGTTCAAATGAGAATGGACAGTGTATTCATAGTTGGAGAGGACAAAGTTAAGAGCAGAAGGCCATGCCTGGTGCCATCTCGGCCACTGGAGTGGGCAGATGTGGCGATACCCAGGAAGGGGAGGAACAGAAGCTCTTTGGGGGGGGGGATGCAAGGGGATCCTGCGAGAGGGACAGGTGACATGCAATAGGCTGGCATTACAGAGGTCCACCCAAAGGAATAGGTTGGAGGTGGGGGGGATGGACAGGTCTCAACAGGCAGGATACTCTGGGAGCAGACAATTTCATAGTTCCTGGTAGGAACTGTCAGCACCAGGGACGTTTGAATGAATGTAGCAGGAACTGAATCCTCAGACTGGGATCAGGGGCAGAACTGCAGTCCCTGGGAAGTTAAGTCAGAGTAACAGTCCAAGAGCAAGTGGAATGTAGGCAGATCCTAGAAGAAACACTCAGGAACAAGAACCAAGAGCCATCTAGCCACAAATGTGGGGCTCAGGATGGGGCTGAGACATGAAACAAAACTGTCCATTCATAGAACTGGACAGATGAAGGACAGACACAGGTAATTGACAAAGAAAGAATATAATTAATCAGTACATTTATAAAAATGTTAAACCTCAATAGTAATAAAATAATTGCAAGTTAAAACAACACAAGATACCATGTTTCACTTATCAAGATAGCAGTGATTTTTTTTAAAGCCAAAAAACAACTAGGTTAGGGAGTAGGGAAATGGGTATACACACCGAATGCTGGGCAATTCGATTGGTAGAATCTCTCCAAATTTGAAAAAAAAGTATGTCAAAAAGATATGCACATATTTTGGTCCAATGTTTTCACCATGATAAATTTATACTAAGGAAATATTTAAGAAAATGCACACCATTTAGCTATAAGAATGCTAACTACAGAGAAGTCAGATGTGCAATGATAAGTAACTAGTTAATACATCACACAATATCCATATATTGGCATACAATGAACAACTGTAATTGATGGTGTTATTGGCATAGGAAGATGTTCATGACACATTGCTAAATAAAAGAAAATATCTGGTTCCAAATATGTGCATTTGGTGTGTTCTTGACACATAGTATACTCAAAAATGTGATTTTTTTTTCAAAAAAAATTTTTATTTGAGTACAGTTGACACAAAATGTTACATTAGTTTTGGGTGTACAAGATAGTGATTCAGTTTCTCTATACATTATGAAAAATGTGATTCATTGATATGATACATCTCTAACAAGGAGAACACATGTCAAAATATCCATAGTTATTATCTGGGGTTAGTGAATACTGAGAGATTTTCTCTTTTTTCTTTTTTTCTTTCTTTTTCCCCTCTTCCTCCTCCTCCTCCTCCTTCTTCCTCTTCTTCTTCTTCTCCTCCTCCTCCTTCTTCCTCTTCTTCTTCTCCGCCTCCTCCTTCTTCTTCCTCCTTATCTCTTTTCCTCCAATGAACATTGTACTATTTGTATAACATACAGAAAGTGGAAGTTACTTATAAAAAGTGGAAATCACTAACTAGATGCCTCCTTTACCAGAGGTCTTTGTAATACTACTTAGCATGCCCTGATCCACAAGTCAGGCTTAGATGACATCCCTAAGGCCTGGCTATAGGCCACCAGGCCCAGGTGTAGAGAAGGCGGGTCTATGCTTCTCCCATCCTCATTGCCTCCCCACACCCTGACACTCTGCCCAAAACGAGGTCACTATCAGGCCAGTAGCCAGATCCCAAATGCTCCTGGAACACCCAACCTCACTGGAAAGAGCTTTTCTCAAGCTTCTATTTACTAATTACTCAACTATCAAGTAAAAACCTCCAGCAAGATGGCTAAATAGGTCCTTATTGCATGCTGCATTATCCCCAATATCTGCAGCACAGGGCTTGGCACATAACAGACACTTGATAAACATTTGAGTATAACTCAATACAGCATAACTCTTACAAAATGTTTGGAAAAGAGAGGAAAGGAAATAGAATTTGATTCTATGAGTACATTTGGTAGGCCAGACGCTATTCTAGGAATTTTTTATGACTCTTAATAGTCAGTACAGCATGAATGTCAGCGACACAAATGGAAACTCAAGATGGGTTTGAATCCTAGTTCTGCTTACTAACTCTGTGACTTTGAGAAAGTTACTTAACAGTCAGAACCTTTCCCATAAGCGAAATGGAAACCTGGCAGCCAGGCTCCAAAACTGGCCCCCAGTGAACCATGCCTCCTGGTATTCGAGTCCTGTGTCATCCCCTTCCACATTTGGCTTCTGCCCACCTGTGACCTGACTGCATGACTAAGAGGAAACTGACAGTGATGTTCTGGGCATTAAAAGGCCTGGTGGATTCTGCTTTTGTGCTTCAGGGAGCCCTGCATGGCCAGATAAGAAGTCTGTCCTTCTGGAGAGGCCACATGAAGAGGTGAGGCCCTGAGACCACATGTGGAGAGTGACCCAGCCATTCCACTGTCCCAGCTGAGCCTTGGTGGCTCATCCCCAACTGCATCTGGCTGCACCACCCCAGACACCCTTAAGTGACAACGAGCAGAAGAATCTCCACTGAGCCCTGTCAACTCACAGAACTGTAGGAAATAATAAAATGATTGTGTAGGGCCCCAAATTTGGGCGTGGATTATCACGCAATAGATAACAAAAACCCAGAACAATCATTTTTACCTTTTAGATAAATTACAATCATGTCTATAAAACAGATGGAGCATAATAATTGCTCAGTACATGTCCATTAATTGTGTAGTCTTTGCAAACAGTTCTGTAAGGGAGGTATCACCAGCACCCCCTTCCGTGATGGGAAACCTGCACCAGAAAACCGAAGGGAGGGTTAGAGACCGGATTCAAGGAGCAGTGTCACTTCAATTGCAAAAACCTACCTTCCCCTTAGTTCACGGCTGTGTCTCTAGTGGAGAAGTGGCAACTTGCCCCGAAATCTTAGGAAATCTACAACTGATTTTTGCATATCCAGTCCCCTTAGTGATACCCAGCAAGGGAAACGAGGACGAGTGTGTGTGTGGCAGGAGGACCCGTTGCTGCCTGGTCTCCCGCGCACGCGGATTTCAGCTGGGGAAACGCACCCCAGGAGTGGCTGCCCCCGGAAGCCACCACGCTCTCTCTCTTAATGCAATGTAGTGAAGGAAGTTAAGCTACAAATGAATGAGAATAGGGATGGAATATTTTCTAAAGATAACGCTTCCTGGCATCTCCACAGCGTTCTAACGAACACCATCAGCCGGCAGAAGGGGAACAGCAGTGTAAGTGCCACTCTGTGTTAATTACATTTAAATGTAAATCTGAAGGCACCGGGCTCAAACAAGTCATTTTTAATAACACCTTATCCTGGGCTATTAAAATTTTTATTTGTCACCATCTAATTGATTTGTGTCTGTTTCAGTTATTTGTTTACTTTATGCTAGTCGCTTTCCTGGGCCAGTGGGAACAGGTGGCCAGCAACCTTCATCTCTTCCTTTACTGATGTTTGTCCCCATCAGTGTCTGCCATCCCAAATATCTGACACTGGACCTTGTCAAAGTACCACTGCCCCTTGGACAACTTGGGTTTGAATGGCGTGGGTCCACTTATACATGGATTTTTTTTGATACATACAGTGCAGTATTGTAAATGGATTTTCTCTTCCTTATGATTGTCTTCACATTTTCTTTCCTCTAGCTTGCTTTATTGGAAGAATACAGTATATAATACATATAATATAAGAAATATGTGCTAATCAGTTGTTGATGTTATTGGTAAGGCTTCTGGTCAGCAGTAGACTATAAGTAGTTAAGTTTTGGGGGGAAGTCAAAAGTTATATGGGGACTTTTGACTGTGCTGGGGAGGTCGGCACCCCCAACCCCTGCATTGTTCAAGGGTCAATTGTAGTGCACTCTCTGCCTGCTCCCTGACCTTGGGGTCATGCTGATTAAGTCCTCAGTCCTTACAACCCAGCTCCGAAGTCAGCCCAGGGAGGCTTCCCCACCCAACCCTACTGCCCTTCCATACTCACTACTCAGTAGGATCACTGGATCCTAATCATTTTGCCTTTGAGGGTCTATCACCCAACTTGTGTACATGTATGTTTTGTCTCATTTGGCATCTACAAGCTCTTCAGGGCAAAGTTGTGCTTACTGTCTTTCAGCTCAGCTGTTTTTCATAATGGGCAACACACACACATACACACACACACACCCTATAGCAATATTCTGAGCCCTAGTTCCTCTCATCCAGATTCACCCATCATGTGTTCCCCCCCGCCCATTCTCTCAAGTCTCCTCCAAGGGGCCAAGTGTGATGATGGTGTGGTTAATGACATGAAGGGGTGCTAATGTGTGAGTTCTCTTACATGACCTTTCGCAGATAACAATATGCTCTAAATTAAGTAAAAATGCATGTATCTCCTTAAGATGAGAACTGAGTTCATGGAGGAAGGAAGGAGCTGTATATCAGAGGAAGAGGGTAGATCCTTTGAGACAGGGAGACCTTTCTGGACCCTCAAATCATATCCGGAAGCCAGTTGCCTATTGTGCCCAGCCTTTGAATGCCAGGTTTGCAGCAACTTTGTTTTGTAGACCTGATGGGGGCTGACATTGTAACTGGGGCCTTTAGGGCCCCCCAACCCACCTGCTAGATAATAATAAGCAGAGGGGATGTGGTACCCAGAGATGCAGGGCTTTGGGACAAATCTAGGACAAAGGCAGCAGTAGGGGTAGAGAGGGGCATGCCCCCCTCCCATACCCCAGTTGCATGCATGTCCCCTCCTCACCCTCCCCCACACCGTCCTTCAAGCTCAGCCAACATGCTCATGCCTTTGAATGCCTCCATCTCGGGGCATGATATATTTTCCATAGCAGTACGAATCAGAGTAGACATGGCTTCCAAAGAGCCAAAGGGAATGGCATTCACCCATCACTGCAGGGACAGGCACCGGAGGCTCCAGCAGTTGACAATATGTTTGTAACAGATCACTGGGCAATTTTCCAGTCTGATACTTCCACTCTGCCTGTGTCCTCCAAAGCACAAGGTATCAGGGAAGTTGGCAGTCTAGTGTGATGAAGGCTTTGAAACACAACCCCCAACACACACCACGGCTGGAAGTCATCCAAGCCCTAGTACCCTGTAGGATTCATGTGCAAGTCTCTGAGCCCCAGGTTAATTGTACCAGACAATGGCCCTGACCCATCAGTACAAAAGGAAGGCTGGCAGGCTCACAAGCGTCTGTTCATTTAACTCACCCTTCTAAGTGTCAGGGTACTTACATGGGCATGTGCATAGGTGGTAAGCACAGGAATACGTGTGCTGGTGCCTATTCACACATGTACACCTACACAAATAGCCACACGCACACATACACATAGATTCATGCACATAAACACGCATGCACGCACACACACACACAATGCAAAGGAGGTAAATCATCCATCGGGCTGGCTCTTGAGTCAAGCCAACTGGACTTGGCCTTCTCAGCCTGCTCCCAGAGCCAGAGAGCACAGCTCTGCAGTGCTCTGAGTAGGATGCACCTTCTGGCTCCTGACAGCTACCTGAGTCTGAACACCTCTCCCCAGCACAGCCTGGCCACTTCGCTTTGAAAATCAGCAAGTCTGCATGCCAGCCATGAAACAGAAGGCTTTCCACGGCCACCTGACCTGTGTCCAGGATACCACTGACTCCTCCTCCCACTGTGAGGGCAGCCCAGAGGCCCCACCCTGGCTCCCCTGGTCTTGCAGCTCTGTCTCCTGCCACCTGACTCTCCCGCCCCCCCAACTTCCAGTGGTGGCTTGACTGAGGAGCATCCGTCCCCTCTTGCAACCCCCCCCCCCCCCCGTTACTTCGGGTGGAGGTCTAGCTGGCAGAGCTTGGTGATGATGCCGAAGCCCACTTACCACACCCCTGAGGGCTTCCGGCTGTACCGTAACCGAGTGTAGGCAGGAGAGCGAGGACACAGAGAAACTACTCTGGGTCGAACTGCTACATTTTCTCATTCGGTCCTCCCAGGCCAGGGTGTTAGCTTTTATCAGACCCATTTTTTTTTTTTTAAGATTTTTATTTATTTATTTGACAGAGAGAGACACAGCGAAAGAGGGAACACAAGCAGGGGGAGAGGGAGAGGGAGAAGCGGACTCCCCGCTGAGCAGGGAGCCCGATGCGGGGCTCGATCCCGGGACCCTGGGATCATGACCTGAGCCGAAGGCAGACGCTTAACGACTGAGCCACCCAGGCGCCCCTGGACCCATTTTACAGATGGAAAAATCCAAGGCCCTGAGAAGTTGGGCCATCAATTCGAAGCTTTATGGCCACAAAGTTCCACGTGTCAGAATTAGGGCCCAGATCCCTTGACTGCAAGGACGGTTTCCTTTGATTTCATTCTTCCACGTGTGTGTAGACAGCAGAGAAGCCTCTATTTCTCCTCCAAAACTCACAAACGAAGCCCCGAGGAACAGGAAAGGTGGTAAATAATACATGTATGCATTCAAATACATGGCATTTTCTTTCACTCTCTGGTTCCAAAAACCCAAGAAGGACACCAGAATGGTGGTGTGCCGAATGGACCCGTACTTAACACAATGATGCGTGCGTAGATGAAGACGGGCTTCCACCAAACTTTCTGATGTAGTTCCAAAGAATCTTGCATCGACTTTTTTCAAATAAATGACATCTTTTGCAAACTTGAGTTTCCTCCAATGTGTATGCTTTAGAAATTTTACTTTTCACATATCAGACCCTGTCAGTTAATGAGTAGCTACCAAAGTGAACATACTATATACTTTCACACCTCAGTGCCTCGTTCTCACTATTTCCGTAGCTGAAATGGCCTCGCTCCTCTTCTCCATGAGTCCTTCTTGTCATTCAAGAACAGCGCAAATGACCTACTATCCTCCTATTGTGCTTCCAGAGTGTGATCACCTTCATGGCTGTGATATTCAAGACATTGAAAGGCTGGCACATCATAGGCATTGACCTGTCAGAACTGACATGGCCATCAGCCTACAGCTTGGTCACCCTGGTACCTACTTGTTGAATATCAGCTCTTCCTTTCTGGTTGCACATTCCATTGAGCCTTGCGATCTAGATAGTGTTTGAAAAGGTATGTCTAACTCTCCCCATTGAACTATAAAATCACTAGGAGTAGCTTCTTTATCTTTGTGTACCCGCAAGATTTAGCACAGTGCCTTTCCGCTAACACTGGTTCTGAGGACCCAGAGAGGCTTAGTGATGGAGCCAGAATTTGAACCCCTGTCATTAATACCAGTGACTGCAAATTCTATACTCTTTGTAATATGCCTCTCCTATATGCTGTGCTTGTTAGGATGTGCTTGACTCCAAGAAACAGAATACCAGTCAACCATAGCTTTGGCAATGAAGAAATGCGATTCTCTCACTTCACAAAATTTTGGAGATGATAATACCAGGTTTATTGCAGAGGATCAACGTATCATCAAGAACCCAGGCTCACTCTGTCTCTCCTCTCTGCCATCCTCAATGTGTTGCTTTTTGCCCTTTAGGCTTATTGCCTAAGGGGACAAGATGACTCCAGATACCACCATCACACATGATGGCATCTCACACAGAGAAAGAAAAGGTGAAGGGAAGAAAATCCTTGCACCCCAAGAGACCTTTCTTTATGCCTCACTATCCAGAAGAAGTTCACATACATAACCCTAGACCAATCACTGGCAATAAGAAGTGGAATGTCTATGACTAGCTTAGACCAATCTAGTTCCTTCCCTGAACTTGGAGAAGGGTCCTACATTCCCAGAGCATATTGTAATCTGTGTCACATCTGGGCAAACTTGGGGTTCCATTAGGAAGAAGGAAGAGGAGAATGACTGTTGGATAGGCAACTAGCATCTGTCACAGACACTAACTTCAGTTTTTCTTTATTTCTTATATGCATTTATACTGCCCCTTTAATTATATTCATTATGTTCCTGATAGCAAGAATCAAGTCTTAGACTTATTTTGCATTCTCCAGAAAGCCTGGTCCAGAGATGAGCTCAATAAATATTTGTTGGTCAGTTGGAGGAAAAATTTAAAGAAACAGCCACAACCCAATGTTAAAAGAGGTGAAGACCCCATCATTCACCGTGTCTCCATATTTCCATGCTAGCTTTTCATGGGTCCCTTTGGTACACTTGCAGAAGATGCCAAGCTGGAAGAAGGGCACCAGGACTTCTGTGTGGCAATATTCAGTTCATTGGCTGGGCATGCACACATGCCAAATTATACACCAGGCAGACATTGGGACACCTGCTTTGACAAAGCATGTCTATTATGGGATTTGTGTAACTACTAATGCCAGCAGCAGAGTTCCCCACATTCATCATGTTGTGTCTCATTTCCATATTTTTGCTCATGCTACCCCCCACTTCCTGCAATGCCTTCTGCTCTCCCACTACTCTTTCGCCTGGCTGAATCCCTCCAGGAGTCTTTCTTCCCAGATTCTTCCCATCAGGTGGGATTTGGGGGCTCCTTTTTGTGGTCCTGGGTGGTTATCCTCATAATTGCACATAATACTATTATATGTTATGTATTTATGATAGTATTTACAATTTACTGAGTGCTTCTTATCTTTAAGGCTTGTGATAAATGTTTTAAATATATGATCCCAATCAGGAAAAACCCTGTGATGCATTAGGGGGCTTACATTCTGGTTTGAAGTATAGACAATCAAATAATGACAGAATTAAAGGTATAGTTATAAACCCTGAAAAATGCTATGAAGGAAAACATACAGGGCCATGAAAATATCTAAGAGGGCAAGCAGACTTAGTCCATCACAAAGAAACAACATTTAAATGAAGAGCAACAGGCTAAATGAACATTAGCCAAGTCAAGGGAAGAGGGACAGGGGAGTTGGAGCAGAGAGCAGAGCACCTGTAAGGCCCTGCCCCGGGAGGGAGCGTGACAGAGAAAAGGAGGAAAAGGTCCATGTGAGTGCCATAGAGAGTGAAGGAAAGAGTGTTCAAGGCGAAGCTGGAATGACCAGTCCACATAGACCCTAGTAGGCTATACAAAGGGTATTGTGTTTTTTGTCTAAAAGCCACTGGGATGGTGTTCATTTTAACTAGTCTTGGAGAGAGTGACTGCGGGGGGCAGGGTGGCCAGGAATCACCCGGTTGGGTTTCTGTCCAAAGAAATGATTCGGGCTGCAGTGTAAAGACCTCATAGAAGATGAGGCAGACGGGGTGTGGAAAGAAGGGCTAGGGAGCTACTTCATTGTACTAAGGTAGGGGGCCATGGAAGTGGAGCAAAATAGATGGATTCAAACTGTATTCGTTTTCCATTGCTGTTGTAATAAGTGAGCACACCTAGTGGCTTCAGACAACACACATTGAGTATGCAGCAGTGGGTCAGAAGTTCTGGCACAGAAGAGCTCCACTGGGCTCTCCACTCAAGGCCTCCTAAGGCTAAAGTCATGATCCAGCCAGCCAAGCTCTTATCCAGTGACTCTGAGGCTGACTCTGCTTCCAAACTCACTTCAGGTTGTTGACAAAATTGAGTTCCTTGCAGTTGTAGGACTGTGGCTTCTATTTCCTTGACACATGACCCCCTTCATCTTTAAGCCACTGATAGTGCATCAAATTTTCCTCATGCCTGGAATCTCCAATGTCCTTTCCGCTGCATTTATCTGTTTTTTACCACATAATATAAGCATAGGCATGACATCAGAGGTCAAAGGCCATGGGCACCAAAATTCTGCCTACCACAGAAGCTTACTAAAGAGATAAAATCAACAGTTCTTGGAAATGGATTAGAAGGGACAAGAATTATACTCTTCTTCCAGGCAGACAGATGAGAGTGGAGAGAATTTAGCCCCCTATCAGGTGACAGGTGACTATTATTTGTTAGCTAGTACCATCAGATGTTTTGCATGTCTGGCACCTAATCGTGAGTGACGAGACCTGGGTCAGAGGAAGAGTCGCCTGAGCAATAGTCCCAGCCCCGTGGGTCTTGGAGCAAACCAGTCTACCTCTGGGGGGCTTGGTTTCCTAATTTGTAAAAGGAAGGAATTGAACCAGAGTGTCCCTTCCAACTGCAAATCTCTAACACTGAGTTAATCATATTCATTTGTCTTTTCTTCCCGCTACTTGATCGGGAATGGGCCAGGTGTGAGGAGGAGGTGCCGTGAAACTGCCTGCAAATGCTGAATTCATCATATCTTTTCATAGAGTGTAATGCCAATAGATGTTTCTGAGTCAGAATAAAAGGTTAAATATTTTAATAAAAAAGACACATGTTGAAGGTGGTTTGGGTTTCTGTTAAACTCCCCCATACCCACCATTTTTTCCTCACATGCAAATGAACTGGAAGCTTATTAATGAGATAAGAGGCTGAAGCCTAATTAGCAACAGGACTGGGGAAGCTTCTATTTGCTGATTCAGCAAACTAACTGGATAATTACTGTAGCTGGACTTTGGCAGCTTCTAGAAAAGCTTATTAATGGAGCTCTCAGAAATTGCCTTGATTATGTCCTCTCAACCTAAGGGCTTAATCCAAGCCATAGACATTTTATGGTTATTCTGTGCAGGGAATCACTGTCTTCCATCATCGTTAGTGGGCAAGCAGAATGCAAACCATCTCCTGCTAGGTCAAAGCTTTATCAACTTGGAGACCCACGGGGACTCTGTATCTGCTGCTGACCCAGTCTTTCCTTGAGCCCCATCTTCATTTGCTCCATGGCTCTAAGAGATATACCTGATGATACTTTTCACATTCATTGCCTTTTTGAGACTAGGAGGTCTAGTATTTTAGATATGAATTTTTAGTTTTTAAAAAACCCATTTATATGGTTGTTAGCATGGCAGGCACAGTTCTAACTTATGCTTATGAAGCCTCATTTAATCCTCACAAAAATGCTATGGTGTACACGTTATTAATATCTTCACCTTACAGATAAGGAAATGGAGGTGCAAGGTGACTCACCTAAAGTCACAGAGCCAGTATATGAACCCAAGAAATTTGGCTCTGAGATCCAGACTCTTAGCCACGTCCCGATGATAGCTTTGTAGCTTGACATGGGAATAGTTAAGAGGAAGAACTGGGCTCCCAAATTCAGGCTGGCCATCTCAAATAGTGGTTTCAAAACCAGAACATTAACTATTTTGTTAGAATTATTTAATGCCATTTGACTTTTCTCAGATCTTGTTTTCTTATTAACACTCATTTCTCTGTTTATGACTTCAAACATGGGTTAACCAAATTGCTTTCAAATTACAATTATTTTGCCTGGTTTTTGAAGTTCAAAGTTAACTGGCTCCAACTTACTGGTCTTGTCTTAGTTTGTATTACCAAAACTGTTCCCTTGAGCTACTGCTTCAACCTGGGGTGCCCAGGTTCTCAGCCAATTGAAGGCCTTACCCCAGGTTACTTATACTAATCTCTGCTCCACTGAAACATTTGTCCCTTTGTCCTGGTTTTTCTGCTTTCCACTGAGTTTAATTTCTTAATCTCCTGCTCTGTTCTCTGCACCACTGAGCTGAAGGTTAGAAGTACAGAGAAAAACAGGACATGGTTCTTGCTCTTATATAGCCTAATGAAGAAAATAGACCCCATCTTTAAAATAAATCTATATAATATGGTGTGTGGAGAGAGACATAAACCTGGAGTTCTATGAAAGATTAGAGGTTGAGATGAGTCTTGAAAGATAAGTAAGAGTTAGGAAGATAAGAGAGTGGGCAAGTGAACACAGGAGGTGGTGCCACCTGAGAATGGTATATACAGGGAAATACAAGTAGTGGGATGTGGAAAGTGACACGGAAGGGAGCCACTGTGAGAACTGAGACTGGGGAGATGGTAAGCCCACATCATGGAAGATCTTGCATGTCCTGATCATGTGCGTGGGCTTATTCTGTAGTTGATGCAGACATCTTAAAAGGCATTGAGCAGGGTTGTGAATAGGTCTCTAACTGCAGGATGTGGAATGGATTTAATGGATTGAGACTGGAGACAGGGAGGCCAGTTGAGCTGTTTTTGCAGAGATACTACTTGTAAATGACATCTGGTTTGCAGCCCCAATGTCTTTGGATTGCAACATTCCATCAAAATAGCTATTAACTCATCAAAAACAAAGACTGGTAGACCACATAATGACAGAATTTTTGAGGACTCTTTACTGACTAAAAGTACAAGGGGCTGGATTAAGAAATTTCACATCACATGAAAGAGATCCCCATAAGAAAGGGTGGGAAGATGCTTCTTACCTCTGAGCCAGGGGTCTCGCTGATCCCCACAGTCCTCTTCAGGGTTTTATTTTTCTTCTCCTTCTTGGGAGTTATACTTCTTGGAAGAGTTGTGTTAACATGCTGTTACCTTTTTCTCAACTCCCCGTTCTTCAAACCATCATAACATGACTTCTTCCCTCATGCTCCACCAAAACAGTCCTCATCAAGGCCACTAGTGACGTCCCCGTTACCAAATCCAAGGGACTCTTCTTTGTCCTCATCTTACTTAAACTCCCAGAAGCATTTGACCCAGTCAACACCACTCTCCTTCTCTGGTGACTTTCACGAAACCCTTCTTTCTTGGGTTACCCCCTCCTTCACTCAGAAAATGATAGGACTTCCACAAGGCTCCATGCTAGGCTCTTTTCTCTTCATTCTCTTCTAAGATCTCAGGCTTTCCCATGGTTGAAATAACATTTTTTCAATGATCGTGGTTCTCAAATGTACCTCTTCAGCCCAGATAACTCCTCTGAGCACCAGACTGATCCCCAATATCTCCACTTGAAGGTCTGTCTCACACCTTAAACATTACATATCTGAAATGGAGCTCTTGATTTATGACTTCTACCCCAACATGTATATGCCTGCTGAGTACTCGAATACTTGAGCCGAAAATCCCCTTGAGTCCTTACCCGTGCACTAATCAGCAATTGCATGTGGGGAAGCTGCTCAAAGGCTGGAGATAGAACTCCTCAAAAGGATTAGGGAGAATGAACCCTGGTGCCCACACAGGGCTGGGAATTATGTCTGTTCCCACCAGCCAGGGTGAGAAGCCTCATCATTTACAGGGCATTGTGTAGAGTGCTCAAAGGGTTTTGCCTCAGTAGTGGGGAAAATTAACCGTACACAAAACACCCTAGGCTATTGCACTAAGTAATCAAATTACAGATAAAGGAAAACAGCTTAAAACCAAAAGCTGAAAGGAGCAAACTATTTCCAAGCAACTAAAACAGAATCCCAAAACAATGCTCAAGGATAGTTATAGGAATACAAAAATATCCAGTATCCAACAAGGCAAAATTCATGTCTGATATCCAATGAAAAATTACCAGGCATGCCAAGAAGCAGGAAAATACTACCCACAATGAGGAGAAAAACTGACCAGTTGAAATTGACCCAGAATGACACAAATAGAATTCATGGACAAGGACATTAATAATGCAGCTGTGACTGTATTCTATATGTTCAAGAACCTTGAGAAAAAACTTAAACATATTGAGTAAAATATAGAATATGAGATATAAAGCATACTAGATGGGTTTAATGGTAGATTATGCAGAGCAAAAGAATAATGAACTTGAAGACTGCAATAAAAACTTCCAGAAATAAAACACTGATGGAGAAAAAAAGATTAAAAAGAAAAAGAGAGGAGGAAGAAGAAAAGAGATGTGGAGAGACTTCAAGCAGCCTAGTAAACAGGCAATCAGAGTCTCTGAGAGAGCAGGGAACAGAAAAACAATATATTTAAGGAAATAATAACTAACACTTCTTTAAAAATTTGATGAAAACCATAAGGGCACAGATCCATAGAATGGAATACTACACAGAAATAGTAATGAACTACAGATACATGTGGTAATGTAGATGAATTTCAAAATAATTATGCTGAGTTAAAGAAGACAGACCCCCTTACTTTCAGCCCCCCCAAAAGAAAGAACATACTGCATGACTATGAGCATACATTATATGTAGAACATACTGTATGGGAACATACTGTATGTATCTATAAAATTCTAGAAAATGCTAACTAATCTATAATGACAGAAGGGAGATCAGTGGTTGTCTGGGTAATCAGGGGTGGGAGTAAGGGATTACTAAGGGGCATGAGGAAGCTCTGGGGATGATGGATGTGTTTATTATCTTGACTGCAGTGGTGGTTTCACAAGTGTGTATCAATTTCAAAACTTATAAAATTGCCATTTTAAATACTGTAGTTTATTGTATATTAATTATGATTCCATAAAGCTGTTTTTAAAGAAAACTTGATTGATCACCCTTGGTGAAATTTTGTGAACCGCTCATTATTTTGCAAGCTAGTAAATAAAGGGGAAAGAAATGAAGGGAATAAAATGAACACTAAGTCCTTCCTTTCCTGTATGAACTGTACCACTGGGTATCCAAATGATAGATGAAGGGAAATTTCTCATATAGACGTTACCCAGCTTGAAACAATGACAGAGGAATGAAAGAATTGAAATTTACCATTTTCTAATCCCTAATGATGAATGGGTCTAGGCATTGATAATCAATGACTGCTAAGTCATTGACCAAAAAAAAGTGAGGACCAGACATTATGTGCTACCTTATGTTAGAATACAATATCACCTATGAATTAGTCTTGCCAAAAAAAAAAAAATTATACCTACATATCCAACAACTGAATCATGGGAGACACAGAGGACAGGAGAACATGTTAAAAGATACCAAGGAGACGCAATAGGCAAAATCTAGTCTGTGGGAAGCCCTACAGGACAAGCCATTGAAGTCTTCAACAAATAAATTACAAGGGGAAAAAACAGATCAAGAGAATTTATAGATTAAAAGAAACTTAGGGGCGCCTGGGTGGCTCAGTTGGTTAAGCATCCAACTCTTGATATCAGCTCGGGGCTTGATCTCAAGGTCGTGATTCAGTCCCTACATTGGGCTCCACACTGGGCATGGAGCCTACTAAAAAAACAAAAATACTTAAAAGGCATTTCAGCTAATTGCAATGTATACAACTTATTTGCATCTTGATTTAAATAATATGTAAGAAAGTGATACAATTGATATAAAACTGATTAAAATTGAAAGTTGGGACACTGGGTATTAGATGGGATGAAATAATTAACATCAATATTTCAACTAAGAAAATATTATCTTTAAGACATTCATATATCTTATTTTAAGAGTTATATACTCAAATATTTGCAGATGAAATAATATGAAGCCTGGACTCTGCTTCAAAAGAATATGGGGCTGGGTAGTGGGCAAATGTATAGATAAAATAAGATTTGCCACAAGTTCATAATTGTTAAAGCTGGAGGATGCATATGAGAGAGCTTATTATATTATTCTATGCATATAACTAAAATTTTTCATAATAATTTTTTAAAACAATTTTATCTTGGAAACCTGAGCTTTATTTCACAAAGCTAGAGAAAACTACTTTAAATAATGTGGAATGACAAGACCTAATGAAAAAAATGGAAAGTTAAAAAAAATTTGTTTTTAATTAGATACACAACTAGTTTTAAGGATAGTAATGGCACCTGGATAAAGGAGAGAAACCTGCTTGTTTATACCCCAGGATGGAAATTAGGGTATTTGTTTATACCCAAACTGAACAAATCTGACACTGCGAGAAACCACAGACTTCCTTACCAGCATGGTTGGCAGAAACCCCTGCCTCAGCGGGGTGTGCGCATCCAGATTCTTGGATGTTCATCAAGACCAGATTGAGTCTTTAGGGCTTCACCCATCACCAAGCAGAAGGATGTTTCATTGCTTTCCCCATCACATATGTCACTGAAGATTAGGATTTCCTGGTTAAAATCTTACCGAGGTAGTTGTCGGGAGCACACCTCATTTACTTAAGGCCAATGAATGGATCAACCTCAGAACCATAACACATTTCCCTTTCCAACAAAGGGATGCCAGTCTTCCATCTTGTTGGTTCTCGGCACGCAATATAGCTTCAGGAGCCTGTACATCTCTTCAGCATATTTTTGCATAGTACTAAGCCTCCTGACCAGCTTTGAGTTCAAAATCTCTGCCGGGATAATACCGTGCAATACAGGCCAGTGGGTGACTGCTCTGGAAAAAGAGTTGTTCTCAGAATCCCCTAGGAGAGTCAGTCCCACAGGAAGAAGGGTTTAAATAACTTTTTGTCTCTTTCAATGTCATTCTGCTGTAGTCAGGATATGCCAGGGATACTCGACCCTGGATCTGAATTAGAATCACCACTTGTGGATCTGGCAAATATACTGATGAATGGACCCACTTCTAGAGACTCTCATTATCGGTGTGAAGCAGCCTCAGGCATCAGTACTTTTTTTAATGGTTGTCCAGATGATTCAGATGTTCAGTAAAGGCTGAGTATCCCTGATTAGAAGGCCTCAGCTAATAGCAATGAGGATGTGACACCCCGCAAACAGAGTTTCTGAATGCTTATCACATGCCTCCTCATGAAGTTGTGTGGGGGACAAAGGAAGACAACAGGAATGGCCTTAAACATACCAGATGTTTTACCTGAACTAAACTTGATCTGTGTTTTCCACTTTTACGTCCTCCGATCAGTTCAACAGGCAGAGGGCTCTGTGGTCCAGCTCCTCCATCCACTTTAGTCTATTCCTGCAACTCTAGCATTCATGGATGCTGATGGCAAGTGTAAACAGCACAGAAATGGGAGTCAAGGAGATAGGCTCTAGCCCTAGCTTGGCCATTATCTTGTTGAGTAAACGGTCTGAACCAGAATGCACCCTCAGGCACCCTCTCTCTACCTGTGGGCATGGCCAATCACCCTGTAACCCATAGTGGTGGTGGTGGTGGTCATCTCAAGGAATTGTCGACCTGTACTTGGCACCTGTGTGCTTTGTTTTGATGTGTCCCTGCTTCCCATTTCATCCCATGGCCTTAAAGTTCATCTTTGTTGTTTTACCTAACCCCTATGGACTTTAGCTTAATTCAGTTCTTATCTTAGTTTTGCTACAGACTCTGCCTTTCAGGTTTCCCTAGGCTCAGATCAATCCAACCTCACTCCTGACACAGCTCATCCTATTAGAATACCTGTCCCCCATCTATAGTCTTCATCCTTACCCCTGCCCTGAGATTGGCCCCCTTGGCCGCCACTCTTCCAGGAATTCTGGGCTTCACTGGAGAAAACCTAGTATAGAAAGTCAGTGGGCTTTGGTGTTGGCAAAATTTTTTAAATTTAATTTATTTAAATTAAATTAATTAACATATAGTGTATTATTAGTTTCAGAGGTAGATTTCAGGGATTCATCAGTTGCATATAACACCCAGTGCTCATTACATCACATGCCCTCCTTAATGTCCATCACGCAGTTACCCCATCCCCCCCACCCAACTCTCCTCCAGCAATCCTTGGTTTGTTTCCTATAGTTAAGAATCTCTTATGGTTTGGGGCACCTGGGTGGCTCAGTCGTTAAGCGTCTGCCTTCGGCTCAGGTCATGATCCCACGGTCCTGGGATCGAGCCCCACATCGGGCTCCCTGCTCAGTGGGAAGTCTGCTTCTCCCTCTCCCACTACCCCTGCTTGTGTTCCCTCTCTCACTGTGTCTCTCTCTGTCAAATAAATAAATAAAATCTTTAAAAAAAAAAAGAATCTCTTATGGTTTGTCTCCCTCTCTGATTTCGTCTTATTTTATTTTTCCCTCCCTTCCCCTATGTTCATCTGTTTTGTTTCTTAAATTCCACATATGAGTGAAATCATATGGTATTTGTCTTTCTTTGATTGACTTATTTCACTTAGCATAATTCCCCCTAGTCTCATCCATGTCGTTTGTTGCAAATGATCCTTCATATTTTTTGATGGCTGAGTAATATTCCATTGTATATATATACCACATCTTCTTTATCCATTCATCTGTCGATGGACACCTGGGCTCTTTTCATAGTTTGGCTGTTATGGACATTGCTGCTATAAACGTTGGGGTGCAGGTGCCCCTTCAGATCACTACGTTTGTATCCTTTGGATAAATACCTACGACCTGGGTTGTAGGGTAGCTCTATTTTCAACTTTTTGAGGAACCTCCATACTGTTTTCCAGAGTGGCCGCACCAGCTTGCATTCCCACCAACAGTGTAGGAGGGTTCCCCTTTCTCCGCATCCTCACTAACATCTGTCACTTCCTGACTTGTTAATTTTAGCCATTCTGACTGGTGTGAGGTGGTATCTCATTGAGGTTTTGATTTGGATTTCCCTGATGCCGAGTGACGTTGAGCACTTTTTCATGTGTCTATTGGCCATTTGGATGTCTTCTTTGGAGAAGTGTCTGTTCATGTCTTCTGCCCATTTCTTGACTGGATTATTTGGTTTTGGGGAGTTGAGTTTGATAAGTTCTTTATAGATTTTGGATCTTAGCCCTTTATCTGATAAGACATTTTGGTGTTGGCCAAATTTTGATTTGAATCCCTACTCCCTGCTTACTAACTCTGTGACCTTTCTTAAGCTCTGTGGACCTCTGTAAATTGTGCCTGATGATATTTATGCATTAGAAATATTGCAGGGGATAAATTAGATGATGTCTGTAACATACCTATCACACAATAGGCAATACATACCATCGTATTGTCTTTCGCTCCAAATCCAAGCTTCATTGTCTACTCCATGAAAATGAAGATGGGCCCTTTAAATATTCCCCCTTTGTCAGCCGGCACACGGGGTAAAGCTTTGTCAGTGGAGGATGCTAGAAGGACACTGGTAGAGGATGGGGTTTTTCTTCCTAGTTCTTTGTGCTTTCTTGGCAATAGCTTAGAGCAAATGCTGCTTCCTCAGTGCCTGATTCCTGCAGCGTGTTCTGCGGGCCAGATTCCTGCAGCATGCCCCCCCTTCCAGCACCCAGCTTCTACAGCATGCATGGCAATCCCGGCATCCAGAGGCCACGCACAGGCAGCCCCTCAAGTGCCTGACTCCTGCAGCATGGACAGATTCTTCTGAGCCTGGTTCCTGTGGCAAATGGCTTCTCCAGCGCCTAGCTTCACAACATGCCTCATGGCCAGTGGCTTACTCTAACACCCCCACTCAAGCATCTTCCTAAAACAGCACACTGGCAAGGCACCTCCCATCATAGGTTTCCCTGGCTTATCCTTTGTGGGATTTTTCAGCAAGTGCTGAGGCACAGGACCTCCCCATCAACAGCTTTCCCTGGCACCTGAAGGACAGATTCCTAGCATAGTCCACCTGCCTGACACTTCAGTGACTTTTTCATCGTCTGTTACCCTCTCTGGATCTCAGCTGCAGGGTAGGGGAGAAGGGCATCTTTCTTGGGCACTCTACATCAGCCTCGGTGTAATGGCTGTTCCTTCTATCTGCCATCTGATAGGCCTTAGAGAGCTCTTTGCTTCTTACTAGCCAATCCCCCGTTACTAAAATCCCCTGTTATAGTTCATAGTAGATTTTCCCTGTTCAGGTTATTGTGTGAGTTCTATCTCCTGACTGATACAGGCACTCAATTCATATTAGGGAAGCCCTAGACTGAAGAGATTGGCCTACATAATCTCTTGTATTCCCTTTCCAGTTCTGAGACTTAAAAAAAATTTATTCCATAACTGGTGTTTCCTCTTATGATAATAAAAAGTATAGTGCATACATTATGAATTGATATCTGACACCTGATATGGACCCATATTAGGACATGGCCAGACTCAGGCCCTAGCAAGAGTCCTTTGGTGATCCGTATCTCCTGTCTGAGGACCTTTGTTTTGCACTATCACACTCTCCTATCTTGCCATCTGAAGTATTATTAGAGAAGAGATTCTATCAAGGAGTGTGTTCTTTTCTGGAATGTCCCTCAGTATGATTTCATGGGAAGGGGTGGATTAGTTGAGAGATGAGATTGCTTATCTCTGGGAAACAAAATGTTCTTAGGACCTCAGGAAAATTTAATGGAAAATTGTCTACATTAGTGATTGCTTAGAGAAACAGAACAGAATGAATAAAGTTTGGATAACAAAGGTCGAAGTGTTAATTGTACTACTAAGCTGGTAGTCATTTTAATTTCCTGCCAATGGGATATTGTTGAGAAATTTGACTTAAAATTAAAGGCAGCCCCTTTCACAATGAGTCACTGGTAATTGGTGCCTTTGAAAAGACTGAACAGGACTTATGACTTGAGGTTTCTTTCTTAATTTGCATTTTTAATTAGATGGGATCTCCAAGGGTTTCTGAGCCTTTTCTCTTTTTGCCTTTTGCATTGCCTTTTTTGGATTGTTGCTCTGCAATTAGAATTTGTAACAAATGAGTCGCTGGCATATAAATGTCAAATCTGAGGTAAAATATTGTTACTGAAGGACTTAGCAGGGTTCTGACCATTACTTTTTAAATGAAAGCACTTTTCAAAAGGTTAGCACATTCCTTCGATGAGAGAGACATCAGTGGGGCTGGAAGAAGGGATGTCTGGATTGAACTCTGGTTCAAGTTCTTCCTGTGAACTGTTTTCTCCATGTATATTTGAGTAATTTCTGAAACATTGCATGCACTCCCACTTCAGAGAACATTTCCTTCTTGTTCAAGAGCCTGTGTAGACTCAAGCAGACAAAGTTAACAATCCAGAAGAAGGGAGGTGGACTCAGTAATTCTTCAAAGAGCCTTCTGGCCAAATGGTGCGCATCTGGCCAAATCTCGTTTTACAAAATGGACTGTAGGAAAATAACCACGGGGCCAACATCTAACCAGCCGCAAACCAGTAGACTGTATTGGATCATCGCTAAATCCTTTTATCCAAACTCCCGACTTCCATTCATTCCTTCACATTCCCAGAGCCGGTGTTCTCTGTCCGGGGCTGGCAGACAGGGTAAGGTGGTCCAGCTATCAGAAGTCTAGCAAAGGTACAGTCAGACCTCCAAGAGGATGTGAAATGCATGACAGACACAGGCAACGCAGGGCATACGTCTGCCGTTCCAGGCACAGATCATCGAAGCTATTTTTAAAGCCTTCTAAAGAAGAGGATTCTGTAAACTCCCATGACAACCTATCTAGCACACTGCCAGGAACCACTTCCTCATATCTAGCCTAAGCCCCTCATTCTAGGGGTAAGCCATTATTCTCCGGTTCTGCTCTCAGCTCAGAGAGAAAGCAGCTGCTCCCCATCCTGCTTAGGTGCGCCTTTTATAGACTTCAAGACAGTGTCTGCCTTCTGTCTCCTTGTGACAGGAAAGACACTGGGGCTGCCAACGAAGATAACAATAATAATTTTCACTTGGAGATGGAATTATTATTGCTATGGTTACTAGTAAAATTTTTTTCCAAAGGGAAAAAAGGCATTTATTCAGCACTCTGCCTCTGAGAAGAACAAAGTGCTAATAAACCCTGGTTTGTCTGCTTTGTGGATTACTCAGAAACATCAAACGGGAACTGCCCGAAATATGTCCTGCTGCCATTTGGACTCTGGTGGAGAACTTGATGAAAAGCAGTCCTTCCCTCCATTTCTGAGCAAAAGTTCAATGCTGAAACCAAATAGAATCTCCCAGTTTATTAAATCAGGGTAATTTCAAGAGGGGCTTTGAAGGAAGAAACAAGTTGAGTGTGACTTAGAAGTTACTATTGTCATTAAGAGAAAAGGGTTTGAACAGCTTTCTTTTTTTCTTTCTTTCTTTTATTTTTTTTAACTGAAGAAACCCCCGGAGAAGTCACAAAATGGTCAGGACAGGCCTATGTGCAGTTAACTGCCTGGTCTCGTGCTCTGAAAAACGCCCGTCGTACCTCACTATCTTCCCTAAACCTGTCCCCTGGTGGCCAGCCAAGGGCCCACGATTCTCCCATTTGTCATTTCTCTAGGTTTAGGCAGGAAAGTTCAAAATTAAAGTAAAATTGTCTTCTGGGACAAATAAAACATGTAGCCATTATCAGTACTTGACTCTTGGGCTCAAATTAGGTTGTTGGGTTAGTTCTAGGCAAGAGCAGAGTTCTCAGAGAATGGATCAGGACAACCGTGAGCTGTCTGGGCTGAGGGATTGGGGAAGAGGAAGGGCTGAGTTAATGCCCTAGGGACACTGGCCTCAAGATGGAAAGTTTGCTGGGGGCAGGGGTGTGGGAGGGAACAGGGAGGGCCACTGGAAACACACTTACCAACTTCTCAATCTTCATGGCACTCTATATAGAGAGACCACACCTGTTAAAACACCATACCTTCTTTTTTTTGGTAAACCCAATTAAATTCAATAAGCATACATATTGGGGTGCCTGGTTGGCTCAGGAGGTTAAGCGTCTGACTCTTGATTTCAGCTCAGGTCACGATTGCAGGGTCATGATATCGAGCCCCGAGTCGGGCTCTGTGCTGTAGCAAATATTTTTTGCAAATGATAAAATATATTCTTACACATTTATTCATGATTTAAAAAAAATGACTTGTGGCTTGAACAATTAAAAGTTAATATGAAAAAAATAAAAGTTAATATGGAATACATTAATAAAGAATTAGAAACTGAGTCTAGTTGTACAGAACCAGTTGTTACCATATTAAAGATATGTATTTGTTCAGCTTTTTATTTTATCACTTTTTAAATCTTCCCTGAAGTATGACATAAAAATAGAGAAGTATACATAAGACAGAGCTAGATGTTTTATAAACTAAATACATCATGTAACCAGCACCCAGATGGACAAACAGGACATTCCAAACATCCCAGAAAACTCCCCTGTTTCCTCCCAATTACTACCTCACTGCGTGTGACAACTTCCCTGGCTTCCAGTAGTAGAAGTGATGTTTCCATTATATTTTATATAACTGGCATAATACTGTATATATTCTTTTTTGGGTTTTTTTGGGGGGGGGTCTGGCCTTTCTTGCTCTCAATGTATTTGTGAGATTCATCAGTATTCTATATATGTCTGTGAATCATTTATTTTCATTGCTAATTAACATTCCTTTGTGTGAACAGACAATATATTTATCATTCTATTATTAATAGACATCAAGGTAGTGTCCAGATTGGAGTTTTAAAAACATTGCTTTGAACATTCTATTATATGACATTCGATGAACAAATGTACTTATTTCTGTTGGTAAATACTCAGGAGTAGAATTCCCTGGTCGTCATGGGGAGTGCATATGTTCAGCTTTTCAATTTCCACTTAAAAAAAAGGCCTAGTAGGATTTTGAGTGCAACTTCATTAAATCTATAGATTAATTTGGGAAAATTGACATATGCTGCATTCTCCAATCTGTGAATATAGTACACTCCTCCATTTAATTCATTTCTCTTAGTAATATTTAGTTTGCAGTGGAGTGGTCTTGTATATCTTTCACTAGATTTATTTGTAAGTATTTGATATGTTTTGATGTTATATATTATAATTTTTTATTTTATCATTTTTGTTGCCAGCATACAATTAATTCTTTTATATTGGCCTTGTATCTGCAACTTAGCTGAATTCATTTATACTTCTAATAATTTGTTGACTATTTTTCATTTTCTAGATAAACAATCATGTCATCTATGAAAAATAAGAGTTTTCTTTCTTTCAATATGTATGATTTTTTTTTTTTGAAAGAGAGAGAAAGAGCACACACATGGAGAGGGGCAGAGGGAGAGGGAGAGAGAGAATTTTAAGCAGGCTCCACACCCAGTGTGGAGCCCAACATGGGACTCAATCTCACAACCCAGAGATCATGACCTAGGCCAAAATCAAGAGGTGGACGCTTAACCGACTAAGCCACCCAGGTGCCCCACTATGTATGCTTTTTATTTCTTTCTCTGGACTTATTACTATGACTGAAAACTACATCAGAATTTTGAATAAAAGTGAGGCTAGCAGGAATTTTTGCTTCATCTCCAAACTCAAGAATTAAGTTTTCAATATTGTATTATTAGCATATTATTTGCTGTGGGTTTTTTGTAGATTATATTTATCACATTAAGGAAGTTCCATTCTGTTCTTCCTTTGCTGTGAGTTTTTCATGAATATTATTGGATTTTGCCAAATGATTTCTCTGCATCTATCAAGATGATGTTTTCTCCCATAATATGGTAATATTTTCTCCCTTTTTCCATTAATGTTGTCAATTGTACTAATTAGTTTTCTAATGTTAAACTACCCTTCCATATCTAAAATAATCCCATTTGGTTATGTTAATCCTCTTTTTATATTTCACTGTATCCTATCTGCTAATATTTTCTAAAAGAATCTTGAATCTATATTTATGAGAGATTGGGTTATAGATTTTCTTCCTTGAAATGCCACTGTCAAATTTTAGAATCAGGTTATGCTGATCTCTAAAAAGATTAGGAAGTGTTCCCTCATTCTCCGTTTCCTGGATGTATTTGTACAACAGTGGTATTATTTCTTTCTTAAACTTTTGGACAAATACTTTTCTTGTCTGAAGAATCAGGCATTTTCATGTTGGGTGGGTTTTTATTATTATTATTATTATTATTGTTTTCCAAGTTAGGTTGTTTTTATTTATACCAGGTATCCATTTGGTGTAGGAGTAGTGGATGCTTTTGGAGTGTTTCTTTAACTTTCAATGAACCTCTTTTCTTCTGGACTAGTGAAAGTTCTACCTCCAAGAAACTGGAACTGAGAATTGACCACACTTTGGGGGCCATAAAGTCAGGAGTAGGGAGTAGGCATCATGTCTCCTACTGTGTGGCCTAAAGAAGCAGAGGGGAGTGGCCTGCAGAAAGACAGAGGGAAGCAGATGCACAGGAAAGAACAGGGACAAGGGACAGAGAGCAATTCCAGATGGCTTTCTGGTTCTTGGGTTCAGCTTGTTCCAGAGGCTCTGAGGTCTGGGTTCTGTGAGACCTAACTGTACCTCGTGGTAGATTCCCCTTTCCTGCATAAGCTAGCTCTAGTGGGTGTTGTTACTTGTCACCTAAAGAACATTAGCAAATACAGTTGCAGATACCTGAATTAGTCAGTTAGGAGAAAGCATTATTGGCACATTCTCATCACAGAGGTAGTCAATCAGTTAGGGTTAGGTATTGCTACATACAATAGGCCAACAAAAGCACCTTAGCCAAAATAAGATAGAACCTATTTCTCTTTTGGATAAAACAAGTTTAGAGGCAGGAAGTTCAGGGCTGATATGACAGGTCTTCAGTTTTCAGGAAACTAGAATCCTTCATCTTTCTTCTTTGATACATTTGACTCAAAATCCATCCCCCCCAACCCCCTGCCCACACACACACACACCCTGAGATTGCCTCGTGGTTCAATTTGGCTGTTGAAGCCCTGGCCTTCATGTTCAAGTATCAGGTCTAAAAATGGGAGAAAGACAGAAGGGCAGAAAGGAGCTCCCGGCTCTCTCTCTCTTTTATGGTGCTTCCACAGAAGTTCCTCTGAGCAGTTCCATTTACATCTCAATTGCCAAAATTTAGCCAACTGGCCACTCCTTGTTCATAGAGGGTACTGAAAATCTCTTTAACTTGGCACATTGCTAGTCCCAAAGATATAGGGGTTTCCTTAGAAAGAAGAATGAGAAAATGAAGGATGGGTATAGAACTAAAGTCCCTGAAAGTCACATGGTGCATTTATCATATCCACAAGAATATATCTAAAAGCACACGAATCTGCTCAAGTTAGCTGAACTCATGGTCTATCAAAATTCTCTACAGCAAGTGCCATTAAGCAGGGAGAGGCAAGAGACCACCAATCAGATCCATGGCCACTATCCCTCAGGAAGGGGATGAGGGAAGCACAGGCATGAGGTGATAAAAATTTCCTCCCTTGTTCATAACCCAGCCGTTGTTTTAAGGGGCTTAAATTTCCCATCAGCATCATAAATTTCCTTCGAGATATCCAATATCTCTCCTGCTTCCTCCTGTAGAGATGGTGCATATTGTGTCTCCTAGGAAGCATGCAAAATGGGTTAGTTGGCAAACATCTAAAATAAGTTCTCTGGAGGCTCTTTTAGTCTGTTAGTCTTTTTAGACAGACACAGTGTCTGTACGAGGCAATCTGCAGACAAAATGCATTCTTTTGCAACTGAACAAGAAGTCCAAGTATCTGGAAGGGTCTCTCCAGAGCCCCCATGTGTGCTAAGCAAAAGCACAAAGGTGAAAAGAGCGGAGGGAACTGGAAGAAGATGAGGAAAGAGTTGAGAAAGAGGGTCACACTCTCGAAAGTGAGTGCCATATTTTTTTAATGTCAGATCCTTGCCTGCAAACTGCTGGCAATAAAAAGAAGATACCAGCTCACCTTGGGACGTGCAGATACTTCTGAATTTATGAGAAAGGACATCTGTGGAGCATGAACAAAATACATTGAAGGCAGGCAACAAGATTTGCTTTCAAAAGTTCTCTAGACGGGGAATTGAAATTTCACCTGGCTCACAGTGGGGGCTTTCTACACCTTGTTCAGCCTCTTGAAAGGCCCTCACCCCAACTCCACCACTGCTATTTGTTCACGGCGTGAAACCACTCAGGCCTGGGGAGAAGGAAACTGTTTCCTCACTCACCCAATTTGCCCCTTAATCACTGGGATGCTTTCTGGAGCGGTGCTGTGGGCCATAGGGTTGATCCGCAGCATTTCTTGTTACCAGATTTAAGTTGGGATGTATTTTCCCTTGTATCACAACGCGTGCCCCGTCATGGGTTTCCAGAGGTTATGGTGAACATTATTTGTGAAATATGCATAATCTTAATTACATTTCAAGAAAACCTCAGGACTTCTCAGAAGCAGACATGAATTTTGGAAAAGAGAAGTAGTTGCAATTTTATCTTCTAGCAAAGTGTCAAAACTCAGTATAATGGATAAAAGCGTAGGCTCTGGGGTCAGAACACGTGGACTCAAATCCTAACTCAACCACTTAGCTGCTATGAGCCTTTAGACATGATATTTGGCTTCTCTGGGTCTCTGTTAACATGTAGTAGCATTAATGCAAGCGTTCAAAGCAGAACTCCTAAAACAATGCTAAACCTCTATAAATATCAGCTATTATCATGAGTTATCAGGACATGATTTGCTACTCAACAAGGTCACTTGTCCAAAGGGGATGGGGAAAGAAGTCTCCTGTGCCTGTTCAGTATTAGCTTTCTCAATGCTCTCTCTGATTTCGGGAACACTAATACTGAACAGGCAAAGGAGACCTCTTCCTCCAACACATTTGGACAGTGATACACATTTAATCCACATATTCTTTAGTTATTGTTAAGAATTCTTGGGTAATACTCCCTGTTTTTGATGAGTACTCACACTACTGATAGCCCCTTTCTCTTATTAGAGAAAATGTAAAGCTAAATCTTTATTTAAAAGGTAGTAACAGTGTTATGGGCTGAAAGTTTGTGTCTCAAAGGTCATAGGTTGCAGCTTAATTCCCAAGGTGATGGTACTAGGAGGCGGAGTCTTGGGGAGGTCATGAGGTCATGGGGGGGGCACCTCATGAATGGGATCAATGTCCTCATAGAAGAGGCCTCAGGTACCTCTCTTGTCCCTTCTGCCTTGTGAAGTCACAGTAAGAAGACAGCCATCTGTACACCAGGAAGCAGGCTCACAGTAGACACTGACTCTGCCGGCACCTTGATCTTGGACTTTCCAGCCTCCAGAACTGTGAGAAATAAATGCTGACTGTTTCAGTATATGGTATCTTTTTATAGAAGCCTGAACAGACCAAGACAAACAATTACCTTTAAGGGCCCATCAGATTCTCTCAATCTCCTCTGTCTCTGACACCCTTGGCTGTGGCAGTGGACACACTGGCCTCATGCCCTACCAGCTAGAGCAGCTTCTCACACATGTTCATGCCCAGAGCACTCTATGCTGCTCCCTTTCACCTCCTGCCTCTGGGCTTCTTTGTTAACCCCCCAATAAGATGAACCTATGTCTAATGGGAGAAGGGAGCCAGCGGATGGATTCTTCTCCTTTCCTCCACCTGGATGGAGTCTTCTCCTTTCCTCCACCTGGATGGAGTATCCTAAGAAGCCACTATTCATCTGGTAGCTCAGGAGATGGTCCTGAGAGACTCAGTGGTCACTTCTACTTGACACCAAGAGCAAGATGGCTTGGAAACATACCCTCGAACTGCCTCCTCCTTCTTCCCTGTCTCTTCCCCATTTCCCCTCCCTTCTACTTCCCTAAGATGACACTCCTAATAAAGTGGTAGGCTTTTGCCCTTAGGCTTTTGCCTCATACTCTGCTTTCTGGGGGAACCCAGGCTATAAGAAAATCTATAGTTTTTAATTATAAGTAAGATCAGTTCTTTTTAAAACTACGCTCATTTATTTTGCATGTTTGCATATTAGAAGCTCCTATCTTGTGTGATGCATTGATTCTTTAGAGTGGTTTGAATCTTGATACCAATAGGTTTCTTCCTTGAAGTTCCAGAGATTCTTTTAAAATATTTCTTCTTTGCAGAAGATGAAGAAATCTTAGATATAGAGCCACTTCATTGAGATAACATAGACTAAGGATCTGAGAATGGTCATCTCCAGTCTTGGCCAAGAGCTATCATCCCTAAACCCACCCCAAATTCCTAACATACTTTCAGGGTTCCTTGTCATAGAGACCTCATCACTCTGCTCAGCCAAGCATCTAACAGTTTCAGATCCACTTCTGCAAATGACATTAGGTATTTTTACCTTTTTTACTGCCCTTACGTTAATAGGCTAACCTACATTTCTTTAATCTCACTACAGTGGCATTGCTCTGCCCCCTACCCTCACTCCTTGCAACTAATTCCAGGACCCCTCCCCCCATCTACTATCACTGCCTTCAGTATTTACACACTTATTTATACATATTGAGTGTGACATGTAATGTGATATGATATGAATTTGACTAAGGTGTATTAGGATAAAGCCTTAGCTCAATATTATTCACCAGAAAGCTATTATTGAATTATGTTTATGACTGTATGGCTATATGACAAAATAATACCTACTAAAAGACCCAGCATGTTTAAATAGCTCTTTACTTTCTCCTCTTTCTCCCCTGCTGACTTAAGCCCTTTCCCCAATTTTTCCTCCTTCAGAGTGGTTAATTCTTGAGAAAGAGAGCACCCCTATTTCTACTGTCTCTGGATTGTTCTGCCTTTCCTTTAGTGATGGTAAAAAATTTATGATGATGTCGGAGACTAGTTTGAAGTATTCACCTACCACCTTCCTTGGTAAATAGTCCTACCACCTTTATCCCTCCCTGACTCAGATAGCTGTGAAGTATTCTTTACTCACCACCCAGGATGCAGAAGTGCAAGGGAAAAGGGGGGGAAAAAGTTCAAGTTTGGCTTTTGTTCTCTTAAATAGACCTTTGTTATGGACTGAATGTTTGTGTCCTCAGACATTGAAATCCTAACTCCGAATGTGGGGATATTAGGAGGTGGGGGCTTTGGGGGGTGATTAGATTATGAGGACAGAGCCCTCTTGAATGGGATTAGTCCCTTATAAAAGAGACCCCGGAGACCTCCCTTGCTCCTTCTGCCCTGTGATGATAGTCTATGCACAAGGAGGTAGGCTCTCACCTACAGTCCAGGATCTGCCAGGACTTTGATCTAAGAATTTCTAGCTTCCAGACTGTGAGAAATAAATTTTTGTTGTTTATCAGCCACCCAGACTATGGTAGTTTGCTATAGAAGCCTGAACAAATGAAGACATACGTTTCAAACTCATTATTTTGGCGGGGGGTAGGGGGGGAGAGAAAATGTAGAATGTTTTGAGTTCCAGAAAACTGGCTTTTGAGTAATAAAAAGTAAGATTCTTAAGGATAAAGGAAATAAAAATTGGGTGGCTCAGTCGTTAAGCATCTGCCTTCGGCTCAGGTCATGTTCCCAGGGTCCTGGGATCAAGCCCCGCATCAGGCTCCCTACTCGGTGGGAAGCCTGCTTCTCCCTCTCCCTCTACCCCTGCTCGTGTTCCCTCTCTAGCTGTCTCTCTCTGTGTCAAATAAATAAAAAACAAAACAAAACAAGAAAAGGAAATAAAAATTATGTCATATAAATGGACTTAGAAGACATATGGAGCCCATTTTCTCTCATATGGGAGATCTAATTTCCCTGGGAAGACAGAGGAGAGCCAGAGAGGAGAAGGATAGAACTGGACATTGCTATGCATCCCTAAGAAGGGTCTCTGCATCCCAGTCTCCCCTACTCCCACTCCTCAGGATACAAAGTCACACCCCTGAAAAGTTTTCTTGAAGTGCCCTCATGCCATAACAGCAGAAGAAATGGTAGCCTGTCTTCTCTAAGAGGAGACTCTGCAGTCATCCTATCAATTTTCCTGTGCTCTCATAGTACTTCTGGAGAATAATCAATGCTGTCTTAAGATGCTAATTGAGAGGGTCTTTGAGGTACCTGAGAGAGTCAGCAGATCTGAAGAAGCCTCATGGTTGGGTTCTGAGAAGGCTGTGGTTTGCCTTCTGTGGACTAACGACAAGATCAAACATCACCATGGATGCCAGGGGAGGTTATGGATGCCATGGACTAGGTGAGTGGCCTGAGGAATCATAGCCACTACATGTATTAATTGGGATTATTAAAAAGGAGTGTGCTTCAAAGGCTCATGATGGGTTGAAGAGCTACTAAGTGCCCAAGATCGTCATTCTCACTGAATGTTGAAACTTTAGCAGATCTACCTTGGAGTTGGAGGCTAAGTCTCTTAGTTCCTTGGAGCCCCCTCAACCATCTGGTATGTGACCCACACCCACCATTTACAGCCAGCACCATTATAGCAGTAGGTGGAGAAGTCACTGGCCTCAAGGCATTTAGAATCCCCTGTTTAGCTGCTCACCTTTCCCTTGCCAGAAGACATTACGCTGTCTCTCCATGGTGCCTTTCTTCAGCTTATTCTTCTGTAGAAGGAGAGAATAATATTTGCATCCTATTTATAGAAAGATGGAAATAAATTAGGTGAACATATGAGCTCTAATGGACTCTGAGTTCTTTGGGAAAAGTTGCTGACCAAGGACAATGCACTTTTTTTTAAACTGACCATTCTACATAGTCAGTTATTCAAAGCCACTGTGTCCTTTCTTTTTTTTTTTTTTTTTTTTTTTCTACGAGATGTCATGTCATGTCTTTGCAACACTTCCAGTGAACAGGAGGGCTCATCAATTTCAACCTAAAGCTATTAAAATGTTACTTTGTTAGCAATAATTAAGGTGTGCAGCCAGGGCTCCCTATAGATCACACTTGGAGTCAGGGTCATATTTTTCTCCTCTTGCACCCCAGGTGTCTTAAATTGTCAGGTAGTCAGGGGAGGAAGGGTAAGCTGGGAGCCAGGCAGGCAAGGAGAAAGGAAGGAAGATGCTTGCCTTACAAATAAAGGTGGAAACAACAAATGAAATCTTTTTCTATGAGCCAACCTTCTCATAAGAGTTTTTAAAAATATTTCCTCAGATTTAAGCTGTTGAAATGCTTCCAATAAAAATTTGATCAAAAACATTTTCTAATTAGATTTTTTCAATCATCAAAGGCACTCACTAAAATTTCCCTTTGACTTTGGCTGACAAAATATCTGACAGGCTATGAATTCTATAGCATGAGATCAAGACACATCATGTCCTCTACACCATCTTTTCTTTGTGGTCTCATTTTCCTTCTTAATCTTATTTCCCTCCTCAGAATGGATATTCAGCTGTGCAAGAAAACTCTATTTATTTGCTCTTTCTATGCTCTTGGCCACACCACCCCACCCCATCTTCTGACATTCCAGCAAAATCATAGTCTCTTGGAAGTTAGTCAAAGTGATTTTCCTGTAGAAATATTAGCTTGCACAAAATTTTAAGGACATAGGTATGGAAAGGAAGGCTAATGGAAATTTGGAACTCAAGCTATGGGGAAGTATTAGAAGCAAAAGAGACTGGAACTTTGAAACCTGATAAATAGAGCTAGCTAATATGGGTGAAAATATGTTCTTATGTTTCTGTTACTCATTCCCCTGGGTGCATAAGGACTTTAGAGTATTTATCACACTGTGCATTGGAGAGGTTATTGATTATGAAAGATATCTGGACCCCACTTTTATGAACCGATTGTCTAGAAGTTTGATGCAGTGGAAAGAGCTTCAAATTGGAGATGAAAGACCTGGGTTTTATTAATTATGTAACTTTGACCTCAATATCTAAAAACTTCCTTTCCTTCATCTGTCAAATGGAGACACCTCCCACCTCAGAGAGTTTTTATGAGAATGAAATGAGATAACATATGTAAATGAGCATTATAGACCATAAAGTGCTACACCAACATTATTTTTGCTAAGTTCTTTAGTAGATTGAATTCTTGACCCCAATTCTTCACCCTTCCTTGGATCCATGACCTTGGTCATGTATCTTGCTTTGGCAATGGAATGTGGGCAGACCCTATATCAGTGGCCAGTTCTTCATCTAAGCCCTAAGAGATGTCACATGTTTCTGTTCCCCTTCTTGTGCCTCTGCCATTGTCCTGGCTAGCTGACTGGTCCAAGAAGGATGAGAGATCTAATCTGCAAATGAGAGCAATGGTTCTTGAACTTTAGCATCAGAATCACCTGCAAAGTTCATTAATACACAGATTGCTGGGACCTACCCCTAGAGATTCTGATTGAGTAGCTCTGGGGTGGGGTCCAATAATTTGCATTTTTAATAAATTCTCAGGTGATGCTGTTGCTGCTCGTTCAGTTATTCCCAGAACTGTCTTTCTTCATTCCTTTTATCCTTCTTTCCATCCTTTATTTCTTCCTCCCTTTCTACCCCACTTCCAGTATGTACATCATCCTGGCATCACAGGTCATATTATGTTCTAAAACAGACCAACAAGAGCAATTTCATCCCATCAATGACTGGTGCAGCTGAATTTAAAATTCACTCTCAAACCTGTTTCTGAAGAACAGAACAACTGAGCCCAGCCTGTATCAGCAACTTCCAGACAGCCTGAGCAGGTGCGAGCAAAATAAATGCTTATTGTCATCCACAATTTTGTAGTTGTTACACAGCAATAGCTGACCAATGTAAGTAATTGCTCAGACAGATTATAAATTAAGGAATATATGTTTGTCCTCTCAGTAACACAGCTTCTCAAAGAGAGGTAAGTGGCAGCTCCTGAATTATGAGGAGCCTGCAGGACCGTCTTTAAAATGCCATGTGTTGGTGATCTTTCCCAGGGAACAATCCTTCACCCCAACATTTCTCATGTTTTCCCACTCCATTCTGCTCCCTACTTCATTTCTCTGCTCTCTATAAATGTTCCTGGAAACTCATGAAACGTGCTTCAGTAGCAGGTCTGAAGGTGAACTCTAAATGCAGCCATGCCAGCTACCAATGGAATGAACTTGTCCTGTTGGTCTATTTTAGAACACATTGTGACCTACAAAACAAAGGTGATGTACACATTGGGATGGAGAGAGGAAGGAGGAATTTGCAGGGCCCCCTGGAGTCTGATGAACTCTCTCTGTTCAATGACCCACGGATGCAATTTTTACAGACCTCCCTGATTTATGCTTGGGGGACAGGAGAGCCGATGGGACTGCACCTGCTACTCTAGGCTCCATCCTGTGTTTGAGGTACTGTTCGCCCAGTGTGCACATGTAGCAGATAATATTTCCCTCCAAATTATCAGCTCCTCAAGGGGCGAGATCTTTGTTTTGTTCACTGACATAACTCAAAAACCTACAGAAATGCCTGGTACACAGTAGGCATTCAATAAATACTTGTTGAATTGAAAATGAATTGAATTGCCCTGAGGCCATGTGATGGACAATTTCCGGGAGCAACAGGTTGCTGGGCAGATGGACCATCCCTGCTGTCCTCACCAAGCTGGTCACACTAGTTCTCAGTTCCCAGTACCTAGCCCCTGCAGTAGGGCAACACCCAATCACAAGAGCCATATATTCCATTTACTATATCCAGCTACTTCTTTTTCTCTTAAATCCTTTTTATTAACTCGATCATTTCCCACTCAGCTTCATTTCCTTTAAGTCCATGCCCCTCCATTATTCCTTACCATAAAACCATTATCACTTGGCAGTTCTGGAGTTTTTTACTGTTTATAGAGTATTCTGTTTGCCCTTTACGATAACAGTGGAATGGAGATGGCATTGGAATTTTACACCTTTGGAAACTGAGGCACAGAGAAGGGGAGTAATTTGTAGGACAGAGCTGAGACTTGAATTCCCTGAGAGGACCCTTCTCCCTACTGCTCCACGATGCCTGGAAGATGTTTGGCACCTTTCTGGGCCGGTGTTAGATGCAGGCAGCGAGTCTGATAAAGCCTATCTAGGTGTCTTGGCCTATGATGCAGAATGCTAACTACTGTGGTACATTAGGGCGACAAGGAATTGTCACGCTTCTAGAGACTCTGCAGCCTGCAAAGCACCTTCGAGCACACAGTCCCCTTTGATAGTGAAGGACTGTCCCTGGTTCAGGTGATGGCTTTCTTGGCAGATTCCCTGCCATTCTGGAAGGAAGAAAAAAGCACCCATAGCATCGCAGTGATAAATAATGTTCTATCGGTGCAGCACTTTCCCAGGGCAGCAGCTGTGGTCCTAAAGAAGCAAAGATGAACCTCTGGGTCCCAAACTGAAGTCTGGAAGGGGGGTCCCCCAAAATGGAGCCAGAGTAAGGATCAAGAGGCAGCAAGAATGGGGACATCTCACCACCATGGAGGCAAATGCTGATGGGAGCGTGCACAGTAAAATATTTTACTATGAAGCAGAATTACTCCAAAGACTGATGGGCCCGCTTGCGAGGCCCACTCACATTTATGAAGGTCATAAGTTACAGACGCCCAGCCAGCTCACAGGAGTGCAGCCGGCACCTTTTATGGGTGAACCTTCCTGCAGTATATTAAACTCTCCAGGAAACAGACAAGGGGTTTATGGCAAATGATAACTTTAATGCCTAGAAACCATTCACTGATTTTGGGAGGATTATTCGTAACAAGGGCAAGATGCTGAGTTGTTTCCAGGCACCAGGCCCTGGCTCTCCTGCCTGCTCACACCAAGCCCCCTCTCCCTGCATCCCAGCCAGAAACATGGACCCTGAGTCCCACCTGCGCTGAACAGGACTGTGCGGAGGACAGACTCTTATGGGGTGAAAATAATTCTATCCCAAAGAGAAGAAAGTGCCTGTGGGGATCTTTAGGTTGCAGCGAAGACTGTCGTTGGAAACCCATCAAGGACAGGGGACCAGGAGACATCTAACATCACTGCAACTCGTTACAGGTAATAAAGGGGGTACCTGTATGAAGTTACCCACTCACTTGGAGGAAGTCATAAAAAGGACCAGGCTAGGGTCATCTTGAATGCTTTGCTCTACATGATTTAGAGGAATCCGAGAGGGTCCTCCCCACCAAAGTCTGATCACACCGACTTGGTTTATTCCCTGCCCTGCTCATGAAGCCGTGGAGCTGGAGCCGATGGGCACCATCAGCCCACGGAGGGGTTGCTGGAAGCTGGACCAGCAGATCTGAGTAAGGAGGAGTCTGCAAAAGCATCCAGTACAGCAGCTCAGAGGGGAAGCTGCCCCTGCCTGTGGCATCCCTCCTGGGGTCGGGGTCGGCAGGGGCTAGAGCACCGGACTAGGAGTCAGGTGTTGTGGGTTTGAAATCACATCCTGGGACTGCAGACATGTCATGGCAGCTCTCTCGACCTCCGTTCTACTGTTTGTAAAAGAGATGGATAAGATGCTCGCTGGAGTCCTTTGTCTTCATCATCTCTGACTGGGGGTTCTTGCCTGGGCTCCGGCTGAACATGCCCTGGAGGCACTCAGATGGTGTTTAGTTTTCCAAGTGGTATTTAGACTTTTTTGTTTTCCCCATGGACCTGCTCTTAAAAAGCACGCTCAGATCATTCTTAGGGACTAAGCATCAAATTTCTGCATCACAGGAGGGGAAGGGACAGAAAGGGGAAACGCAGAAAGTGCCCTGTAGTGAGAATACAGGTCCTGGATTCTAGATCTCATGGAGCCATGAACCGGCCATGCATCCCTTCCCACGCTGAACTCCCATTTCCTCCTCTATACACTGAATAGCACCAGACAACTGCTTCCATTTATGACTGCTTGCTATGGACCAGCCACTGTTCTGAGTGCTTCACAGGTGCAAATTCAGTTCTATGGGATAGAGATTCTCATTATACCTATTTTACAGGTAGGGAAATCAAGGCACATAGAGGTTAATAACTTGCCCAAGGTCTTACAACGAGTAAGAGGCAGAGCTAAGATTTACAATTCAAGCAGCCTTGCTTCAGGATCCCACATTATGCAGCTGTGATTTTTTTCAAGCTGAATAAAAGTTCTAAGAAAACAATATTGTTCTTCATCAGTATCTGTAGATTCTCTTTTAAAGCAGTAGCAAAGGTGGCTGCCTTTGCAAGAGATCAAAAGGCAAGGCAGCATCGGAAAGTGCCTTTTAACAGAAAGTTAAAAATATAAATGGAGAAGATCTGTTTATATCTTTTTCTTTCAAAAATTCCTTTTTCCTGCCTCCCACCATGTAAAAGGAAACATTACACTTTCTGCTCTCGTGACTAAGGTGACAAGGGTTCTAGAAGAACCTTTCAAGATTCTCAGGAACATTCAGATGGGGGCCATTTCACCTAACTCAGACCATATGGAGGCAAGCAGATCCTCTGCTCTAGCTCAGCAGTTCACGAGCACTTGTGTGTTTATGTATCATCTACAAAGCTTCTAAAATGTTTGGGTTCTGTATCTTCTTCTAGGAATGCTGATTTAATTGTTATGGGGCAAGTCCCAGGACGCTGTCTTTGTATCAAATGCCAGCGGAGGTAGTTGGAGACCACGACTTTCTGAGAAACACTGTTCTAAGGTATCTCCAGGTATTTTAGGAGACTATTTGGGGAGTTAGGGACAGATTAATGGGGATAGAGCATCTCCCTATCTTTGAAGACCTCACCGTCCAGTTAGAAACCCCAACACAGAGCATGTTACAATGCAAGGTGGCCTGGGACATTCCACCTTCCCCCAGGCTGTGACCCTTTTGATCCCATCCACATGACTCAAGCTCCACCTCTAGCACCCTGGGACATGGGCCCATCTCTGGTTCCTGGAGTCCATAACTGGTTGCTGCCTCTCTGCTCTCATGACCTTCAGCTCTCAGCACTGTCCCGGGCCTCCCCTGCAGCTCCAGGACTGGGGTGCCTGATGTCTACAGAGAGTCAGTGGAGGGGCAGACATGAAGCCCACTCTACCCCCTTTCCTGCACGTGAGTGCAGGCTACAAGGGCCACTGCAAAGCCGTTTGTACCCCGAGGGGCAACCTGTAGCCAAGGTGGGTGCTTCCTGGTCACCTCTGCTTAGGGAAGGAGTCAGGCAGATGATGACTTGTTTCTTTCTCTGATTTATGAAGAAGTTGTCCTTCCAGTTGCTTACAGAAACTTGAGTGTTCCTTCTTGCTTTCCTCCACTGCATGTAACTCACACATGAATGACACGGCCCACTGTGCAGTACAGATCCCCCTCACCTGGCATCTGAACCACACACCTGTGCCCACAGGAAGCCATCACAGTTTCCACACGGATCTGACTGTGGCTGGTCTGTGGTTAGCTCTAAGGGCATCTCTTCTCACCTCATGCCTTCCTGTCTGTCTGTCTTTAGTTTCAGATCCACCATTCCTTGAGGGCAGGCGCTGATATTTATAAACCTCATTGTGTAATGCTCACTCAGGTTCGCGTGGATGTGGGCGTGGGACACAGACATTGCTCCCAGGTGAGGCTCATTTGATGCTTACTTAGGCCTGTGAATCCACCTGGTATATGTTGAAGTGTCTTGAAGCAAGTCACAGACATGGGAACGGCTTTACTGTGTTGGACATCCTATCATTTCACCTTAGTTTTGGCTGTTGGCTTGGAAGTTGCGCTAGTTCATGGGATTTTTCACACTGGGCTCCTGAAAGCTTTGGGATCCTCCCGAAGTCCCTCCTCTGCCCCACTGGCCCCGCCCCAGCTCCCAAGAGCAGGCAGGGTGAAGGGGCTCTCGTGCAGAGACTGACCAGGGCTCGAAGACCCTCCAATCCAGGCAACTCACCTTTCACCTGTTCACCCACATCTGCTTTCCAAAGCTTTTCTTGAGGAAAAGTTTTTGATGCTTTTAGGAATGTTTGAAAATCACTTAACTTTTCACAATATCTTTGATGTAAATAATCCAACAGGGTGTTGTTGTTCCTACTGTTCTGCTACCCAAAAGGTTTGCTTGGTATTCACTAAATCCTTGCCAAAAATATTTAACGAAATGGGGCTAAGCCCATCACCAGAGACCTCATGTAAGTTAATAAAAGTGAAAGGACAGGTGAAGTACTAAGTGCGTAAATATTGCCTATGATGAACATTATAATTATTATTAGAAACTGTCCTCCATTGTTAGTATTAGTCCCGGAACGTGTATTTTTGACTAGAGTTTTTCAATAAATTCATATACCTGAATTCCCAGCCAATTCACATGTCTTTGTCTTGCTTACAAGGATATAATTTTAAAAACTGTCAAATGTCTTGCTTTTTGAAACAGACATATACAGTATTCTCCTGATCTGTCGGTTTAATAATCATAGTAAAATAAGGACAAGAATTCAGGGTGTATAAATCCATGCTGATCCCAGAGATCACTCCTTTCTTTTTTAAGTTCTCATCATTGGCAAATTCTCTATTTGATAATCTTCCTTAACAGGACACATCTATTTTATTAGTGTGCAGTTTCCAGTTGAATCTGTTTTTTTCCTTACCGAAAACTTGAATTGGATTTTATTCTTTCCTACCTCATATTTTGTATGGTTTCTCAAAGATCTTTATTCTGTGTGGAGTAGATCTTTATTCTATGTGGAAGCTATTTTTTTTAAGATTTTATGTATTTACTTCAGAGAGGAAAGAGAGAGCAAGCACAGAGGGAGAGGGAGAAGCAGACCCCCGCTGAGCAGGGAGCCTGATGCGTGGTCGATCCCAGGACCCTGGGATCATGACCTGAGCCGAAGGCAGACTCTTAACCAACTAAGCCAGCCAGGCGCCCCAGAAGCTGCCTATTTTCTATCAAAAGGAGGACAAAGTCCTCTCACATGGACCTAGGCACTGGAACTCCTGTAGAGAGCTGAACTGTTCTCCTACCACCTGCACAACCGATTTGGGCTTTCCTTTCGGCTTTGAGGATCCTCATCCTTGAAGAACAATAGGGGAGTAAATGAAGAGTTAGAAATTGTGTTTCATCTTTGATCAGGTGTAAAGGAAGGTTTGTCAGGGTCCAAGTGTCCTGCAATTGACCCACGGCCACATAGAATGAGACCAGTGAAGTATCTCTCTGAGCATCAGAGGAAAACTTCATCATCCTCACAAATGTGGGAAAAGGAGCTCCTTAAATTCTGATATGTCATCTTTCCTGGAATATTTTGTTTCAAAAAAATGTATGATTCTTTCATCTCATGCAAAATTGCACGTGTTCCTATAGAGGCAGAGGCAGAAGCAATCCTTGGACTTTTCGTTTCAATATGCCTGAATAATCTCTCTAGAAAAGGTGTTCTAGTATCTAAGCCTAAATTCCTATTACTAGAGCTTTAGGTTTATGCCTTCTTGTTCCTTCTTCCGTGAGTTGGGGGACAGCTCACAAAAACTAATATTCACTCTTACGTGATATGAATCTGCTTCATCTAAAGCGACAATAGATACTGACAATCTGCTGGGTGCTAAGAACTGTGCCAGACACAGTGGGATGAGCGTGGCCATCGGATCAGATGGTGCTGCCTTTAAATCCAGAGTTGGGCTTGTAACCGATGCTTAGCCCTGGACAAATGATCCGCTCCTTGCAATCTAAGTGTCTTCATCTGTCAAAACGGGACTTTTAAATTCTATTATACCTATTCCACAGGACTATTTTTTTATCAAAGGAATATGGTGTGAAAATAGTCTTTCTCAAACTTTGCTGCACACTGGAATCACCTGGGAATCTTAAAATGCTGATGGCTAGCTCCCACCTCTGAACATAGTGAATTAATTAGTACAGGGCATTAAGAGTTTTAAAGCTTCCCCAGGTGATTCTAATGTGCAACAAAGTTTGGGAACCACAGCCTTAAAGTACTAGACACAGAGCAGGCATCTGTTAAATATGGACTTCTTCTTTCCTTTCTCTTTAAAGAAAGAGCATCTAACAGCTTCCCAGAATACACAAGCTGGGTGTTCTATTTTCTTGATTGAATTGAACGGGATGGGTCATTCTGGTTGGAATTGATGGCTTGAACAAGGCAATGCCCTTGACCTCTTGGGGCTGACATTCTCATGGAGCATCTTTTCATGTAAATATTACTTCCAGAGTCATCCCTCAAGTTTAGGGCTTTTGAGTTTCCCAAAGAGCTGCAGACCTTGCTCCTTTCTTAAGTCAGAATGTGCTCCTCTCTTCAATCCCCCTTCTCCGCTCTCCCCTCCTCCCTCCCTCTCCCAGTAAACACACCTCTGGCTAATACCTATTTCTAGCTTCCAAGTCCCTCAGACCGGGGAGAGCTACTATCAGGAGGAAGAGGCACTTACCAACAGTCTGTCACAGTGGAGAGCCTGCACCTGCCCCTGACTCTTGGGGTAATTCGCTATTTCTGATTGTCATTGACCTGCAACATCTCATGAAGTTGCTTCTGGGACAAATCCTCCCTAATTTATGTAGGTAGGTGCATAGGAAAGATCTGAGTGGCTTCCTCTCCAATACCAAATTGCTTTCTGGAAGGTCCTTTTGCCATTGTCTTAAACTGGACCCAAGTTAGGGATGGTGACTTCTAAAACCCAGGCCACAGGGCAGGTGGATGGTGCCAGAGATGGCAGATGCTGGCATTCCACTGGACTTCAAGCTCCAAGACAGCTCCGATGGCAGTGGTTCTCGGTAGAAGTAGAAAGGATTACCTGGAAACTTTTCAAAAACATTTCAACTCCTCCACCCCCATTTTATTATATTCTGATTGGCTGAAGGGGAATCCTATTATGTGTATTTGGGCAGAGAAAATGCTTCTCCACCTAATCAGTCATTGCAGCAGCGACTTCATTATCACCACATAATTAAGAATTACAGATTTAGTGGTGAAATATACCTGTCTCTATAAGCAGTTCTTTCAAGTGTCAGTTTGATCATTAGAGTCACAGGTGAAGCTTTTACAGAATGCAGATTCCCAGGTCCTGCTCGACCTCTGCTAAATCAGAATCTTTTCAAATAGTGCGAGAAATCTATAATTTGACAAAAGGCTCAGAGGTGATTGTGGAATCAGCTAGGGCTAACAACCACTGACACGGTGAGTAGGAACTTGGAATCTGGACTCAAATGTGGAATAAATCTTTATAGAGGTAGCAACATCCAACCTAGCTCTTAAACTAACGTCTTGGATGCCTAGAAATAATAATTGAAGGTCGCCATAACTGAGCACCTATTCTAAGTAAGTAATGCACAGGAGCTTTGTACATATTATTTCATCCTGTTTTCACGATCATCGATGTTATATTGAAGTTCAGAGACATTAAGGCTGCATGAAGCAGAATCCATGCTGAGACCCTGGTCTAATTCTAAAACTCATGCCTATTTCCCACCACGTTCTGCCCTATACCATGAGGGGTGAATAGATGAATTGCCAATATTACAGCCCTTTCTTGGGCCTTAGTCTCAAATGAACAGTCAGCTGCCACCTCCTGCAGACACCTGAAATTAATACCCACTTAATCATGTGCACACAGATGAGAACAGAACCAATTTCATGTAAATGCCTGTGCCGGAGCTTTTGGGTGGCCAAAAATGATCAGATGTCCTCTGAATTTTAAGTTTTAAGCACCCATTTTCTTGCGAGAACGTATGGAGCCTTAGACCCAGGCTGGTTAGAAAGGGCTGGTGTGTTCAGAGTTTAAGGGGTGAGATTTAAAGTTGGAAAAAGGTGGCATTAGGAAGGATTCTAGTGTGGAGCAAACTGCTTGCTCACCCACCCGTGCTTTTTTCCCTAGACAGTGTTTCATAAAGTAGACAATCTTAATGGCCTTGAGCGGCATTTTACGATTAACCACGGGTCCCACGTATTGGTCTACACATGAAAGTAGACATTTGGTGTTAAGATCCCTAGAGGGGACAGATACTGTCAGGGAGGCAGATGCTAAAGTCAGAGAGCCAACTAAGGGAGGAGGCCAGGAGCAGGCGAGGCCCCTGGGCCTGTAAGTTAAAGAAGTTGCTCCAGGGAGGAAACGACACTGGGCTTGGCTGGGTGTGATGAGCTCTGGGCTCATGGGCCATGGTTGGAGATAGAAGGCTGTTAGGGGCCATTGAAGCACAGTGGGCAAATTGTGAGAACTTTTAGTCACTGCAAATGACCAGTCCGCTCTGGATACTGTAATCAACCCATACCCCAACTTAGAGAATCTCCTGGTTTCCAGGTGTAGGCAGAAGAAGAAGGTGTGGAGGGGTTCACACAAGCCTGAGGTATTATTATCAGATGGTTAAGCGTCTGCCTTCAGCTCAGGTCATGATCCCAGGGTCCTGGGATTGAGCCCCGCATCGGGCTCCCTGCTCGGTGAGGAGCCTGCTTCTCCCCCTCCCTCTAGTGTTCCTCCTGCTTGTGCTCTCTCACTCTCTCGCTCTCTCTGTCAAATAAATAAATAAAATCTTCTAAAAAAAAAAGAAGAAGAAGAAGGAAGTATGGATCCATAGCTCTCCCTGTCTCTGCCATATGCACCTGCACAGGTACACATGAGCACGCGCATGCGCACACACACGCACACCACCTCCCTCACCCAGCTGCTACTTTTAGGACATGCCCTCATCTCCAGATTTTAAGATCCCTAAGGGACCCTGATGTGAGTGAAGATTCAGTACCTCTTCAGCCAAAGCCAAAGCTGGAGTCACGTGATGTTTGCCATGACCAGTGGTTTCATTGGGGAGTTTAGGAACAGATGAATGAGAGTCCAAGGGTAAAGGACACATCTTCAGGGAGGCAGCTGTCTGTTCAGAGATGCAGGCAGGCAGCAAGTCCTTCCAACAAAGGACATTCCTCCCTTTTAGCTCATTCCTGGTGCTGTCATTGATCCAGAAACTGAGTCTCAACGGCTCATTTGCTGAGAAGTACATCTTCCCTTGATTGGGTAAACGGTACCCACTAACACAGTGAGACATTCACAGGGAATGTGTCGCCTCACATTGCTTTACCTGTTAAAAGGCCCTTACTTCATTTTAATTAAAAATAGTGGGCACCTATAGCTGGGAACATGCCATCGAGTTTACTTGTCCTGAAGAGAGCAGGTTCACAGACTTGATAACAGATTGGGAGCAGTGGTGAGATGAAGGGGAAAAAAGTGGTTCAAGATAATGTCCTGAGTTAGGCAATAGAACTGAAGGCGTGTGGTTATAAGGTGGCATATTGCGCCAGTCGAAACTGATTTTCCAGGAGGACACTCACTCTCTTATTGACCCTCTTCTTCCCCACCTGGATCTTTCATCTCCACCTTCCACTGCCTTCCTTCCACCCCTGCTGGCCCCCTAGCAATCTGACCCTTCCTCCTCATTCTGCTCACTGTCTCCTTATAGTTCCCACCATTAGTGCTGTCACTAATAATAATACCTCAGGCTTGTGTGGACGGCATCCCCAAATTCCTCAAAACACCTCTACGTAGATCATCTCATTTTTCTCTGCAAAACAACCCTCCTCTTTCACCAAAAAGTCACATCCACAGCCTTGCTTTGAAAAGATAAAACACGAAGACTGGTTTTTGGCTGCTTCATTTGTGTGTTTCTTTCTGTTCATTGTTCTAGAGTCTTGGTATATCTGCCTTATCGTTGCTTATTTTAGATCCCGCATGACTTACTGACCTAGTGCACAGCATGCCCGAAGCAGCAAGAGCTGAGAGGGCCAGAGCCTAGTGATGACGTTCCTCGCCAAGGGGTGGAGTTAACTGTCCCAGAAACTTCCTGACAATGGAAGGAGCTCCCTAAGGAGGCAGTGCCTCCCTCACCACTGGAGCTGTTCAAACAGCAACAGGATGGCTCTTGTAACTACTGCAGAGTAAACTGGTGGTTAAAGTAGGGGGTGAGATGGAAATCCCACACACTTCCTGTCAACTCCTCTGATTTGCCTGTTACAAGAAAGACAGGGCTTCATTAAAGCCGATCCCACCCACAAGAAGTTTTCCAGCAAAGATTCTCTGAGGATCATATTTTAAGTGAAGCCTTCTGTGTATTTAAATTCTGATAGGCCCTCCCTCCTCCCTTCAAAGCAGCGTTGAATAGAATTCTTCAGACTTTTCCTCCCATTAACATGACACCGTGCCCACCAGGTCTTAGAGCAAACACCCTGTTCACAGCTTTTGAAGGAATAGGGCTGAACTCCTCAGCCAGAAGCTACTGAGGCAGGAGAATCAACTTGCTCTTCATGCCCTTGGGCTGGTTTCTTCTCCCCCTGCCTTTCTTTTTAAATCTCCTGTGGCATTTTAAAAATGATTCCTCAGCATCCTCCCAGGCTTCTTCCCCAAGCATGATTTGGTCTCAGAGAATGCAAACCATTTCAATGTTAGCCTAAGGAAGCATTTCCCTAAGTGGGATTAGAGCAACACTTACTCCTAATAGGTGCTTCAGGGAAACAGGTCCTTGTGTTCAGTATTGCAGTTTGTCCTCTTTGGAAACCTTCAGTGGGTATTAGCATGTTGAAAGTTTTGAGAAATCCTGCACAAAGAAACCTGTTTCACTTGTTAACCCAGAGTTCCCCAAACTTATTCGATACGGAAACCCTTTCCTAGAACATTCATTTTGGAGGGGAAGAGGAGAACTGGCCCCTGGAAAATGAGTTGGCACCAGAAATACCTGCCAAATGTGGCATGAAGAGGGCAAAAAGGTCCTCACATCATTCATGATCAGAGGGATATAGGGTTGGTTTCTGGAATATGCACCGTTTGGATTGATTTGTGCCTTGGTGCCCACTTCCGCCTCCAGCCATATTGACACAAATGTTGGGTCTTTCAACACCAGCAAGTCCCTGGCACCTCCCTTGGGAATCATCTTTGATGCATGCTGTTGACTTGGCTCCAAGTCACCATCTGGAGCAAGACGACCTTCAGCTTCAGGGCTGTGACCAGGTCGTGTCTGCAGTTTCCTCCAAGAGTAAGTGTATTTCATCCTCCAGCACCAGGGCACAGGTCCTGCAGCACCTGGAAGAGAATGATAATTCTATCATGGCCATGGGATGTTCCCAGTAATTCGGTTGGCAGGAGCGAGGGGCCCAGAGGCTCTCTTCACAAATCTCTAAGTCAACTGGCCATGCAGATGCAGGAGCAGCACCAGCTGTTTCAGAGGCAAAGGCCATTCATCTTCTGCCTTTTATTCTTTTGTTTCTGGGAACCTGCAAGAGTTGATGTCTCTGCCACAAGGCATTACCTGCCCAGGCGCTCAACTAAGGTTTTGCGGGGGACTATAGAATGTGCTAGGTGCTTTCAGAAGGCTTCCACATGGAGGGCCAGGTTCTTTTATGCAAAGGGCTTAGGATCATGAGGGCTCTGTCTTAAAACAGCTCATGGAATGCAAAATTCCTGTTCTGCAGTTTGTGTTGGCACTACTCGATACAAACCAGGTATTTCCAGTGCCCAGCACTGTTCTCAGAACTGAAGGAGGTCCAGAAAAAGGTACAAGTTGATGGATCTGACCTTCTGGTTAAAAAGTGCTCATAATACCTAGGAAGGCTTAAGAAGGGAGCACTAATTACCCCCCTCCCCAGTAATCTCCATTCTCCCCTGAACACTCAAAATAACCATGAGATCAGCTGGAAAAGAAATCTTGCCTGTTTAAAATGGCTCTGCTTCTCCACGTGGATGTTTAATAGATACCACACACTCACCATGCCCAAAGCTCAACTTCTGATCTTCATTCCCAGCCTGTGCCTTCCCAGTCTTCCTCGTCACAGTTGAAAGTAACTCTATCCTTCTGTAGACAAAAGTTGTGGAGCCATTCCTGAGTCAAGTCTGACTGCTCTCTGTTGGCAGGTGCATTGGCTCTGCTTCCAGAAATAGCCAGAATCTCGTACCCTTGACCTGTTACACCCTTATGTAGGTCACCTTCCTCTTTTACCCCATTTACTGCCACTGTAGCCTCCTGACAGGTCCCCAGTTTCTGATTTTACCCATCTGCAGTCTATCCTCAACCTAGTGGCAGGAGTGATTCTTAAAATTTTAAGTCAGAAATTTTAAGTGTCATTCCTCTGTTCAGAGCACTTCACTGTCATCCCCTCTTACTCAGAGCATAAGCCAGAGTCCTTTGGTCATCTACATGGTTCTCCATGGGCTCCCCCATTGCCTCTCTGATCTCATTCCCTAACACATTCCTCTTTCCTTCTGCTCCAACCATATTTTTCCAAAATCCCCAAGCATGAACTTCCTCAGCACTTAGTAATTGTTCACTGTCACTTTTACCTGGAGACTTCTTTTCTCAAACCATCTGCATGGGTCAACCCCTTACCTTGCACAGGTCTTTGCTTAAGGCTCTCTGACCACCCTGACATAAAGCACTCACAATCTCCTTCCACTGCTTTATTTTTCTAGCACTTACCACCATCTGCCATAGTTTATAGTTTCCTTTTATGATCTTTCCCACACCCACTAGCATCTAAGTTCTTCAAAGGCTGTTTGCCTGTTTGATTCACTGTTTCATGGACTAGGGACAGACACATGGAAGGCGCTCAACAAGTAGACCACCCCCAAGGCAGGGGCTACATATATTATCTCATTCAATCTTCATTCCTCTGTTAAAGGTGAGGCATTTATCAGATTTAGAACTTAAATAATCAGATTTAGAACTCAACCTACCCACCTCCTAAATCCATGTCCCCAGACACTCCACAGTTCCCCTGTGAATCCCCCAGGGCAACCAGAGCTATCGGGATTCAAAGGAAGAGAAATGGGTTGTCACTGAGGGGGGCCTGGGAAAGATTCACCCATGAGCTAGAATTTGATGTGGACCTTGGCAGATGACACATTTCTGTTAGGTAGAAAGAGGGTGGCATTCCAAGCAAGAAAAGTATGAGGGCACAGAAGCAGAATAACTCAAGATTTGTTCACCCAAGAGTGACTTAGAGTGGGTAAGCTGCTTGTCCCAGGTTGCCCAGGACATTACTGGTTCTGCACCAAAGATCCTATGTTCTGGGAACGGCCTCAGTGCTAGGCAAACTGGGATTGTGGGTCACTCTATGGGACAAATGTATCTGTTTTAATAGAATGGAGTGTTTGTGCACATTGTTGAGGAAATGTTGACAGTAACAGCAAAAAATGAATTTTGAGGCTGGGGGAGAGTTTGAAGTTCATGGTGCAGGTAAGGGGCAGCCTCTGGAAGTTTTTGAGTAGAGGCCATTGTGTGGAAACAGAACAAGCCCACATAAAACAGGAAAAGGCAATGTGAGCCTAATAGTGGCAAATAAAATATAGCATTGCATGGGGGTAGACCATGGATGCCAGAGTAGCTCATAGCAGAGGAAGGCTGATCAAATCTAGACTCATTTTTCCCAAGTTCTTTCACATAGCTGCTCCTTCTTGAAACTGGCACTTTTTCTTCTCCTTATAGTTCTTCAATCCGTGCTAACATCTGTTGCCAACATGAGCTCCTGGGAGTGGATGGAGATTGTCACCCCCCATGCCTTGCATCCAAAAAGAACATAGGGACACAGGGAAAGCCTGTCTTGGCTCCATTTCACATTTTCCCATCCCCTAAAACTTCATCTCCTCCAGCATGGACCCACAAGCTGCTTTTCTCTAGAGTGTCAGGGCTTGTGATCAAGATCCTCTAGGATCCCTACACACTTTGCCGCTATATTAGCACTTTTCATCATGTCTTTTGGGAGTCTTACACTAACTAATTTAGTGGAAAGTCCTTATTGCAAGAAAAGTATGAGTGCAGTGCCCATGCGTATTTAAATAGATGAGAAAGAAGTACCAGGGAGCCTATAAGTGCCCTTAATCCTTGGAGATATCCAGGATCATCTATGAAAATTGCACCAAAGGTAGTGATGTTGGATAAAAACAACCAAAATAAGTGCATGTGATAGTTTCTTCCTCACTGTGGTGTGTTTAATATCAAGTACAACAGTCTTACCATCAGAGGTCCTCAGCACTTCATGAACCAAACGGAATGGGAAGTAAGGCCTCCAGCAAACTATGCTCAACAGAGATAAACACACTAGGGTTCTGGGTGGAGCTGAAAATTGCCCTCTGCTCCCACAGATAATTCTGGCAGGAAGATCGCGTGCGCACGTGCACACACACACACCCCCCCACACCCCTGTTTCTTCTTGTTCTATTTCCAGAATAAATGAAGAGTTTTGTCTTAAAAATACAAATTCCCCAGAAATAACTGGCTTCGGTGCCTAGGAAATTGTTTTCAGTTCTTTTCAGGAGTAAAGTCAGGTTTTGCCCAAAAGTCAGAAAGCTCAACCTTCCTAGCTGTACCTCAGAGCCTCAGAGTGAATTTTCTGGATGAATCGAAGACAGTGCCCTGCAACTGCAGCTGGAAGGAAGCTCTTCTGGTGGAGCCATGGTCTGCATGATGAAATGGGTAGAAATCAGCCAAACTCACCCTCAATCACACAGTGCTTTTTTGAGTCAATAAGGATGGAAACAGAGAAAAGAGTCTCTGGTGTTCTATTTGACTACGTCGGCAGTGTCAGAGTAGGCCACTGCACCCTTCTTTCCTCTTTCTTGCACATTCTCCTCATTTTAATGTTAATTTAGATTTAGATGAAGTTGAATTCTGGATACCTCAGTTATTACCTGTGTGAACTGTGTGAGGGCCAAGGGGAGGCTGTCCCCAGATGTTCCACTTTGGTATATTGATTATTTTGAATTTAAAGTTATGTAAGAAACAGCCAGTGTAAGAGGAACACTCTTACCTGCCTTTGTCTCCAGAAAACAGGAAATAAATCTCCTGTGGGAAAGGTGCCTTCCCTGCACCAGGAGGAAAAGAGACATCCTTATCACCAGAGACAAAGAGCTCAGAGCTGAGGAGGCTATATAAAAAAACCTTGTTACTTTTACTAATTTACCAAATTCTGTTTAGAATTCCTTACTAACTGAAGCTCCCAAACATATGTGTTCTCTGTCCTGTCAATGCCTCACAGATTTATTTTTTCTTTGTCTAAAATGCATTGAAACTGTCTTGGTCATTCCTTTGGGTCTCGATTTTATTATTGGTCCTCTGTGCATATGCAATTAAACTGTATTTTTTTCTCCTGTCAGTCTGTCTCATGCAACTTCATTATTAGACCACCTAGAAGAATCTTGAAGGGTAGAGGAAATTTTTTCTTTTCCAACAACTGGATATTTTATTTAACTTATAAGCTTAAATTTATTTATCTGTAAAACAGGGGAACTCCTTTCTTGGTAATCTGAAAGTTGCCATAGGGTTGTTGCAAGAAGTTACCAACAAAGTGCTTAGCACAGTAAGAGGTCATATACCGTAAGAGGTAAAACAAGGTAGCTGGAGTTATTATGCCTTCAGCACTTTCTCCATTTTCTTGCTTCCTCTACTCCTTCTTCTCCTGCTGACTCGTTTCATACCCCAACTTCAACTTCCAACCCTGGGAGGGCAAATTAATGCCTTTTTTCACCTACCATTGATTGATTTGTTAGATGGGCTGCCCCACAGAAAAATTCTTAGGAGCTTAACTGGATTTGAAATTTAAAACTATCTCATATTCATGTGTAGCTTAGACATTGCTTCAATCTGACTAGTTCAAAAAACATTTTTTTTTTAAAAGATGGATGTATGTTTAAAAAGCTCACAAGTTCTCTTGGGCACCAAATGGCTCTTTGGAAAGAATCCTGTGACAAGTTAAATGTAAATGAACCAGAAACATAGAGATTAAATTCCTCCTGAAATACTCCTGGGTGTGGAAATTAAGGAAAAAGCAATTGCAAGATGTCTCCCATTTTGCAGACCTGCATTCAGCTGGCTTCCCTTAAGGATGCCTGCTGAGCTGTGGGAAGAGCTGGCTGGCTCAGTCCGGCCTCCAGGGTACCTCCAGAGCCATGGGGTTACTTTCTCCCGGGTGGGGCAGCAGAGGTGATTTGATGGGGGTAACTTTCATTCCAGTCGCTCTTCCGGCAAAGCTCCTCTCTGGGGACCTCAGATGGCACCTTTCACCATTGTTAAATTCACTTAAGATAAAAGCGACACCAGGCAAATGACAAGGGAAGAGCCATTAAGGGATGAGCATAAGCAGTGACTGACAGGCAGGCTCTGCTGAACACTCAGCTGCCAGCCCAGCCTCCACTGGAATCACTCCTGAATGCCTGCCCAGCCAGCGCTTGACAGATACAGGATGCAATCCAAGCTGGTGGGCCTCAGCCTTTGTTTCCCAGAGCTTCAGCCTCCAAGTCCTTTCACCCACACCCACCAGCCCTCTGACCCAGGGACAGCACAAGCGACCACACTGAGAGGAGATGCTTGCCTGGTGAAGGTGAGAGCCTACCCTCTGTCTTCCCTCAGGTGGGTGCCTACAGTTGGTGGGCCATAGAGTGTGAACAAGGAATCCACTCATATTGCAGTTAGGAGAGATGAAGACTGAACTCAGCCAACTAGGAGAACACATACTCTGTCAAGCCTCTCTTTCCTCCAGTTGTTTTTTGGTCTTAATTTAAAGTCATGTTGGCCGTGTTGATCTTTTCTTGGGATGGTGTACAAGGGGACCCATTGGGGCTCTCCACTAGGAGATGCTCACCATCCAGTATCCCAGGAGTCCTGCAGCACTGAGTCTTATTGACTTGCTTGCTTAATAATTTTTATTAAGGCGATTTATTGGAAAATATTTGAAAAATACAAAAAATTAAAAATCCACAAAGAAAAAGAAAAATAACAATCATTCAGAAAACTCACGATTGTTAACATTGTTGCAAGGTTTTTGCTCTTCTGTGCTTTCCTTTTCTTGTCTATAAAATGAAGACAAGTACAACACCTACCTCATGGAGTTGTGAGCATTCATAAGTTAAAAACATGAAGCAGTCAGAAGAGGGCCTAGGGCTCTGTAAAGACTCAACGAAATAGTAATTGTTGTTATCAGGCTATGATTTTCACCAACCTTGATTGCAATTGCACCTCCAATAGATCAGTGGTTCTCTGCCTGGGGAGATTTGCCCCCAGAGGACATTTGACAATATCTGGAGACATTTTTCTTCACAAAGTAGGGGAGGGGTTATTACTGGCATCCCATGAGTAGAGGTCAGGGATGCTATCAAACATCCTGCAATGCACAGGATGGTCTCCACAACAAAGAATGATCTGATCTCAATTGTCAGTAGTGCTGAAGTTGAGAAACCTTGATCAGGTTAAGCACATATTGTGACAGATCCCAGCCCCTGCTTGCTCACCTTGAACTTCAGCTCTCCTTCAGGGAATGTCATAGTCTTTTCTGGGGGTTCTGGGTGATGGGGTCTTACATATGCTTAGGAACATGCCTCTCCCCCACTCCAGCCTCCTTTCCACATGTGCTGCTGCCCTCCATGACATGGATGCGCACCGCTATACTCTGCAGGTGCCATCCTGAGCAGAGTCAGAGGCTGGGGGTATGGTGGGCCTGCGGCCTTATCCCAAATCTCTGAAGTCTTGTTACCTAGATCCCAAAGTGGCCTCATGGATGCCCAGAGGCTGGCAGTTTTTACCAACACAGACTTCAGCTCCTTTCCCTCACTTCTCTCTCAGTTAAGTCTCAAAACCAGACTCTCCACCTGAGTTTTGGAGCAGAGCCCATGTCACTGAAATCATTCTCATCTCCTTTTCTTTCCTTCTCCTTGGGTATCTCCATCCCCCAAACATCTTTCCCTTCCATCAGCCCAAAAGATAAAGATCTCATACATGTCACAGAAGTCTTATCAGCTCATGCAAACAGATTCTCAGGGGCAGTAAGCCAAGGGGGTACATATTTCAGCAATACTTGCTAGTACACACAAGCTTACAGATACATAACTTTTGATTTATTTATTTTTTTTAAGATTTTATTTATTTGACAGAGAGACACAGCGAGAGAGGGAACACAAGCAGGGGGAGTGGGAGAGGGAGAAGCAGACTCCCCACAGAGCAGGGCCGAAGCAGACCTGAGCCAAAGGCAGACACTTAACGACTGAGCCACCCAGGTGCCCCGATACATAACTTTTTAAATCAAAGTTGTGATTTTACCATTTCCTTGTTCCTTAATATTGAAAATGAGAAGATAGTGCTGTACTGAATAGCATTATAAAGCAGCTTTGTACTCTTGTCCACTGATTTTCTTAGGATAAATTTCTAGAATATAACTTAAGGGTTGTGAAAGAAAGGATTTAGGAACTTTGTCTTAGACAACAACATCTGCCTGTCATAAACACATCAGAATAGCCATCTAATACCCAGCATGGCTGGGAAAGTGAAGTACTTAGTCATTGGAAAGTTCTAGTTAGTGAAGAATTCCCCCCCCCACCACCCGCACTAATATCATATGTGGAAAGATTCTTTCTAAATAATATACCTGACACTAAATGACACAGAACAAAATTCCCTTAATAATTCAATAATTATCCCTTGATAATTCAAAGGGCACTCATATTGTTTCAAGGTCATTAATACAACCTCATTTCTCACTGTAGAGTTTCAGGTGATGTGTGTAGAAGCTCTTTGTAAGTGGCAAACACACACACACACAAAGAAATATAAAGGTTTATTATTTCAGTTTTTGAATGGGGAAAATCTGTATTGACCAGATTCACCAAGAAATGACATACCTTGGAAACTTCTATTTTGGATAAGTGTCTGACATCAATTTGTTTATCTGTCATTTACCCCTTCCTCATCAAAGCAAAATAAAGAATATGTAAAAATTCCTTTTGCTTCAGGTTTTGTATTATATTCCAGATGAATATGTTTTACCATAATCTCGGTATCTCAAAACATTGTTCAGTCATAAATTCTTCCCTGTCTGCTCCCAATAATAAAAATAGGATAAAAAAAGTACTTTCTACTACATGTGCCTTCATTAAGTGAGGAATCTATAGGTAAGCCCAGTATTTCCCTTATCTATCTCTTGTAGCCATGAACTTGGGCAAGTCAATTATCCTTTCTGGAATATGTTTTCTTCATAGATAATGAAAAGACAGTGATTTCTAAGACCTAAAACTTCTGTGATTTTATGATTTAGCTTGCTCCTTCTGAATGATTTGAAATTCTGTTCTCTAATTTTCTTGAAAAAAAAATCTTGAGCTAAATAAAAACAATTTTCTTGGAAAACAGGATGTTGAAGGCAATTTTGCCAGCATCTTGGAATGTTGGCCAAAGCCCCAAAGCTGAGAACAATGGATGAGAAGTAACTCCCCATTTTAAAGAGAGGAACTAGAAGCATACTACCAAAATGTGCTCAAAGGAAACAGGACCTGCCCAGCACCCATCAGCCCCATCAATGCCCAGCAGTAAATATAAGACCAGTCTAGAGATTCAAATGGATGACTGAAGAGATTCATTGAAAGTTTTTAGACTAGCAGGGAGGACTGTGATATCTCTTTTCTCCATTTACTTTCCTTTTCAAGGGTGCCTTCCTCCAAATCAAGTGATGGGGACTCAAGAGAAATACTCACAGAGGTTGAGAGTGCATGTGAGAAGCACAGAAGGGTCTCTCACTGGCCCCACTGGATATTTAGGGTCTCTCACTGCCCCCACACCTATATTCAGCTCCAGGGCTGAAGGAGGGAGATGGGGTGAAACAGTCCTTCTTTGAGATTCTATGTGAAACTCACGACTGGGGCCTGGTTCTCCCCCTTGAGTTCAGGAGACGAGACCAGCTGCAGCCATGCACAATGGTAGGGTGAGGAAAAAGAACAACAGTGAGGAGCTACATATATTAACACCCTTTGGACTGGCAAGGATGAGCAAGTTTCCTATGGCCAAGTGGATCCTGTGGGAAGTCCCTGGGCTTCAGTTACCATTCAAGAAGGCGCCCTGTTGGGGCAAAAGTTTTTCAGCAGTAAGAGGTAGGAGGTAAACAACCTGACAGCCAAGATTAGCCGAGAGAGGATTATAGTGGTACCAGTGACATAAAAGTCTTCCCCTCCTCATCTAATCACCCTTCCCCCTGCTCAGACCTCAGGATATGCAGAAGGCAAAGTGGGAAGGTGGCAGACAAAGAACAAAAGAGCCTATCATGCATTTTCCTCAACTGTAGGTGCTTGATGAACAGGCACGGGTTAAAGAGAGGAAAGAAGTTATGGACTGGATCTGAGATTAAAGTTTCTTTTTTAAAAGATTTTATTTATTTATTTGACAGAGAGATAGAGAGCACAAGTAGGCAGAACGGCAAGAAGAGGGAGAGGGAGAAGCAGGCTCCCCACCGAGCAGGGAGCCCGACGTGGGGCTCGATCCCAGGACCCTGGGATCATGACCTGAGCTGAAGGCAGCCACTTAACTGACTGAGCCACCCAGGCGCCTTGAGATTAAAGTTTTAATGTTAGACTGGATTGGACCTTTTCCTTTAAGGGGAGCAATAATTAGACCCTATTTATAGCAGAAAGTAAACAAATACTCCAGGATCTGCCTAAGATTCTACGAAGGGATGGGAAAAGGAGGTATAACTGAGCAAATGTCATGAGTGGTGGACTCCAGCTGAGTCAACATGAAAATACCATCAATATGTCTGGGAATAACTGTGTGTTCAAGGACCACTATGTTTTGTTTGTGTGTTTTTATAGCTGAGAAAACCGAGACATGGACAATGATCCTTTAACCAAGACTCTGCTTCACCTATCCTAACAGTGTGTGGTTGTTTTTTTTCAGAACACATTTTTCTCTTCTATGGCCTTCTTTATTTTCACAACCACAATATTGCTCTAAAGCAATAATTCTATAGTAACAGCAAAAATCAGTAAATGTCATTTCTTCATCAGATATATAGAGGAAGGTTTAAGACAAGGTAGTGAAAAAAATCTGTCTATAATAATGTTATATTTTAACCACAGAATTGTTACTTTCAGTGACTTCCTTCTTGAGATTTAACAAACAAGCAATGACTATTCCTATATAAGCTACATAGAAAAAAATCTATACTTTTCAGAGAAATTATGTTATAAAATTGGGTTCATGGAAAGTTATGGCCTTTGAAGATAGACAGACTTGAGTTAAATTCCTGGCTATACCACTTACTGACTATGTGACTTAGGGAAAACCATTTGGTCTTTCTGGACTTCCACTTCCTCATATGTAAAAGGGGACTATTAATATTTATTTCATTCAATTGTAATGATTAAATGAAATCACATATACCACGCATTAACCCAAAGAACATGGACAATAAATTTGTTTCCTGCCCTTCCTCTGCTCCTTAGTCCTAAACACAAGTTTGCCTAATTTTATTTATTCTAGTTTGATTGATTGATTGATTTTTACATATATTTATTTTTACATATATATGTATTATATATGTATATATGTACACACACCTATATTTTACTTACATGGCTTTTCAATAATTGCAAATGTAATTTGTAATCTTCATTACAAGTCAAAGAGAAGCATAATAAAATGTTTAATGACCTCACCACCCCCAATCCCAGCCTCTTGAAATACCCAATGTTAGTAGTTTTGAGGGACACTCTTCCATACTCTTCCCTTTGCTCATACAAACATCCTTTACACATCACTCTGAAAATTCCTTTTTTCCCTTAAAAATATATATTTGGGACACATCTTAGGTCAATACATGTAATTCATGTTTATTCTTTGGTGTAGCTATATAATATCCCAGAGCCTGCTGACCATATTTTAACTTCTTTTCATTGACATTTTGGTTGCTTCCAACTTTTTCAACCATAATGCTGCCATGATGATTACCCACATAGGGGAATCATGCCCACTGAGGTTTTCATTTACAGAGTCTGTAATCCCTATCGAGGAACTGCTGAGGCAGTGTACATTTTTTTATAGGAATATGTACATTTTTTTTTGAGGGAGTGAGAGAGTGAGTGTGGGCATGTGCTCGTGAGTGCATGAATGGGACAGCGGGGAGGGGCAGAGGGAGAGAGAGAAAATCTTAAGCAAGCTCCACACCCAGTGCAGAGCCCACATGGGCTTGATCTCACGACCCTGAGATCCTGACCTGAGCCAAAATTGAGTCCGACGCTAAACCGACTGAGCCACCCAGGCACCCCAGGAGTGTGTATATTTTAATGTTAATAGGTATTGACCTATATTGTAAATGTATTGGGTAAGTTCATTATATAAAAACAAAACAAAACCAACAAATGACTCAAAGAAACAAAATTCAGTGAATTCTATAAAGCAAAGGCAACTTTCTATGTACCAAGCCTTTAATTTACTTGTTTGGTAAATTAAATTGCTTTTTCTTTGGGAAAAAGAAAACTTTCCATACCAGAATGGGTGTGGTGAAGGGCTCAAGGGAAGTTTAATAATGCATTGTCAATTTAGTGTCCAAGGCAGAGCTCTGGTCCTCTGAATCATTTCATTCCCTCTGGCCATCAGCTCTTGTGAGTGGGATGTGAGCTACTTGCTGCACTGGAAACTGCTCCTGATGTCACCATGCTAGCTCTTCCCATTTAGAACAAATCCAATCTCTGGGTCACTAGAAAGTCACATGTCACATGTCACAGACTGTCAGCTTTTGTCTCCCATCACTCCTTATTACTTAAGGGTGTTGGCTGAGATCCCAACATCTTTATTTCTTACGGGGTTGGAAGCCCAGGCAGCTTCTGTAGCTCTCTCTCTTCTTTCTTCCATATATTCCCTATATTCCCTATATCCCTCTACTGGGTCATAGGCTTTTAGGAAGTTCTTGCTCAGAATTCTCTGATCTTTGGAGATCTGGATTCCAATACTGATAACATTAATACCACTGGGATTAATGCGGAAAAAAAAAAAAAAACCCTATCTATGTCTGCATCCAACTCTGGGCAGAATATAATATGAGCTGGAGGGGAGGAGCAAGATGGCGGAGGGGGAGGAGCAAGATGGAGGAAGAGTAGGAGACCTAATTTTCGTCTGGTCCCAGGAATTCAGCTAGATAGGGATCAAACCATTCTGAATACCTACGAACTCAACAGGAGATTGAAGAAAAGAATAACAGCAACTCTCTGAACAGAAAAGCAACCACTTTCTGGATGGTAGGGTGTGCAGAGAAGTGAATCCAAGGTGCTATTCGGGAAGATAGACCGCAGGGAGAGGGAGCCTCCTCAGCCACTACCGACAAGTGATAGAGCAGCAGAGCACAAAATCGGAACCCTCACTGGGACAGTGTGGTCTCAGGACCCTTGGGGTCACAGAAAGACCAGGGGTGCCCGAGTGCGGCAGAGCTCCCAGGTATCGGAGCGGGGTAGCCAGCTGCAGAGACAGAGCCGAGGAGTGGGCTCTCAGCTCGGGGTTGCCATAAACCATGATCCCCGGCATAGTCGGGCCACTGCTTTTCCAGCAGGGATCCAACAAGCGGCAGATCCAGGGAAACTCCCCTTCCTCCCCCGGGGAGGAGCAGCACAGGAGCGCACTGCAGGGATCTGCTGGGTTTGGAGACTCCACACAGGGTCATGTGCCAGAGACAGAAATGCTTGGTCACAGGCTGGGTGAGCATGAAGTGCGGCCAGAGACCAGGGAGATGGGAGTGATTGACTGCTTTTCTCTGGGGGCTCACTGAGAAGTGGGGCCCCAAGTTCTCGGCTCCTCTGGGGCGGAGATTGGGAGGCCGCCATTTTCACTTTCATCTTCCAAAACTGTATGGAAAGCTCGCAGGGAACAAAAGCTCCCGAGAGCAAACCCCAGCAGATTACTTAGCCGGACCAGCAAGGGCGGGGCAATTCCGCCTCTGGCAAAGACATTTGGGAACCAAGGCAACAGGCCCCTCCCCCAGAAGATCAGCAAGAACAGCCAGCCAAGACCAAGTTTACCGATCAACGAGAACGGCAGAACTCCAGCACTAGGGGAATACTGCACATAGAATTCATGGCTTTTTTCCCATGATTCTTTAGTCTTTCAAAGTTAATTTTTTTAACTTTTTTCTTTTTTCTTTTTCTATTTTTTAAAATTTTTCTTCTTTCCTTTTTCAACCAACATATTATTTTATCAATTTCTTTTTTAAAATCTTTTTTAATTATCACTTTTACAGTCATATTCTGTCCCTTCATTGTATTTAACTTGATTTTTGTATATATATATAAGTTATTCTTTCTTTAAATTTTTGGGATACAGTTTCTCCTAACAGACCAAAATATACCCTAAATCTAGTGTATGCTTTTTTCTAGTCTCCCGCCTGATCGCATTCTCTCCTTTTTTTTTTTTAATTTTTCTTCTTTCTTTTTTCAACCAACTTCTTATCAATTCCTTTTTTAAAGTCTTTTTTAATTTTCATCTTTACAGTCATATTTCATCCCTTCATCGTATTTACCCTTATTTTTGTATATATATGTATACATGTTTTTCTTTCTTTAAAATATTAGGAAGCAGTTTCTTCTAACAGACTAAAATACACCCAAATCTAGTGTGTGGCTCTGTTCTATTCATCAGCCTGATCCTATTCTTTTTTTTTTTTTTCCCCTTTCTTTCCCCCCAGTTTCGGGTCTCTTCTGATTTGTTTAGTGTATATTTTTCTGGGATTATTGTTACCCTTTTAGCATTTTGTTCTCTCATTCATCTGTTCTTCTCTGGACAAAATGACAAAATGGAAAAACTCACCTCAAAAAAAAGAACAAGAGGCAGTACCAACTGCCAGGGACCTAATCAATGTGGACATTAGTAAGATGTCAGAACCAGAGTTCAGAATGACGATTATAAAGATACTAGCTGGGCTTGAAAAAAGCATAGAAGATACTAGAGAATCCCTTTCTGGGGAAATAAAAGAACTAAAATCTAACCAAGTTGAAATCAAAAAGGCTATTAATGAGGTGCAATAAAAAATGGAGGCTCTAACTGCTAGGATAAATGAGGCAGGAGAGAGAATTAGTGATATAGAAGACCAAATGATGGAGAATGAAGAAGCTGAGAAAAAGAGAGATAAACAACTACTGGATCGTGAGGGGAGAATTCGAGAGATAAGTGATACTGTAAGATGAAACAATATTAGAATAATTGGGAAACCAAAAGAAGAAGGAGAGAGGGGGGCAGAAGGTGTATTGGAGCAAATTATAGTGGAGAACTTCCCTAATTTGGGGACGGAAACAGGCATCAAAATCCAGGAGGCACAGAGAACTGCCCCCTCAAAATCAATAAAAATAGGTCAACACCCGACCTCTAATAGTAAAACTTACAAGTCTCAGAGACTAAGAGAAAGTTCTGAAAGCAGGTCAGAACAAGAGATCTGTAACCTACAATGGTAGAAACATTAGATTGGCAACAGACCTATCCCCAGAGACCTGGCAGGCCAGAAAGGACTGGCATGATATATTCAGGGCACTAAATGAGAAAAATATGCAGCCAAGAACACTATATCCAGCTAGACTGTCACTGAAAATAGAAGAGAGATAAATATCTTCCAGGACAAACAAAAACTAAAAGAATTTGCAAACATGAGACCAGCCCTACAAGAAATATTGAAAGGGGTCCTCTAAGCAAAGAGAGAGCCTAAAAGTAACATAGAACAGAAAGGAACACAGACAATATATAGTAACAGTTACCTTATAGGCAATACAATGGCCCTGAATTCATATCTTTCAATAGTTACCCTGAATGTAAATGGGCTAAGTGCCCCAATCAAAAGACACAGGGTATCAGATTGGATAAAAAAGCAAGACCCATTGATATGCTGTCTGCAAGAGACTCATTTTAGACCCAAAGACACCTCCAGATTTAAAGTGAGGGGGTGGAAGACCAGTTACCATGCTAATGGACATCAAAAGAAAGCTGGGGTGGCAATCCTTATACCAGACAAATTAGATTTTAAACCAAAGACTATAATAAGAGATGAGGAAGGACACTATATCATACTTAGAGGGTCTATCCAAGAAAAAGATCTAACAGTTGTAAATATCTATGCCCCTAACATGGGAGCAGCCAATTATATAAGCCAATTAATAACAAAATCCAAGAAACACATTGACAATAATACAATAATAGTAGTGGACTTTAACACCCCCCTCACTGAAATGGACAGATCATCTAAGCAAAAGATCAACAAGGAAATAAAGGCTTTAAATGACACACTGGACCAGACAGACCTCACAGATATATTCAGAAAATTCCATTCCAAAGCAACAGAATACACATTCTTCTCTAGTGCCCATGGAACATTCTCCAGAATAGATCACATCCTGGGTCACAAATCAGGTCTCAACCAGTACCAAAAGATTGGGATCATTCCCTGCCTATTTTCAGACCACAATGCTTTGAAACTAGAACTCAATCACAAGAGGAAAGTTGGAAAGAATTCAAATACATGGATACTAAAGAGCATCCTACTAAAGAATGATGGGTCAACCAGGAAATTAAAGAAGAATTTTAAAAATTCATGGAAACAAATGAAAATGAAAACACAACTGTTCAAAATCTTTGGATGCAGCAAAGGCGGTCCTAAGAGGAAAGTATATAGCAATACAAGCCTTTCTCAAGAAACAAGAAAGGTCTCAAATACACAACCTAACCCTACACCTAAAGGAGCTGGAGAAAGAATAGCAAATAAAGCCTAAACCCAGCAGGAGAAGAGAAATAATAAAGATCAGAGCAGAAATCAATGAAATAGAAACCAAAAGAACAGTAGAACAGATCAACAAAACTAGAAGCTCGTTCTTTGAAAGAATTAACAAGATTGATAAACCCCCAGCCAGACTTATCAAAAAGAAAAGAGAAAGGACCCAAATAAATAAAATCATGAATGAAAGAGGAGAGATTGCAACCAACACCAAAGAAATACAAACAATTATAAGAACATATTATGAGCAACTATATGCCAGCAAATTAGACAATCTGGAAGAAATGGATGCATTCCTAGAGACATATAAACTATCAAACCGAACCAGGAAGAAATAGAAAACCTGAACAGACCCATAACCAGTAAGGAAATTGAAAAAATCTCCCAACAGGAGCCCAGGGCCAGATGGCTTCCCAGGGGAATTCTACCAAACATTTCAAGAAGAATTAATACCTATTCTTCTGAAACTGTTCCAAAAAATAGAAATGGAAGGAAAACTTCCAAACTCATTTTATGAGGCCAGCATTACCTTGATCCCCAAACTAGACAGAGACCCCACCAAAAAGGAGAATTACAGACCAATATCCCTGATGAACATGGAAGCAAAAATTCTCACCAAAATACTAGCCAATAGGATCCAACAGTACATTAAAAGAATTATTCACCACGACCAAGTGGGATTTATTCCTGGGCTGCAAGGTTGGTTCAATATCCACAAATCAATCAATGTAATACAATACATTAATAAAAGAAAGAACAAGAACCATATGATCCTCTCAATAGATGCAGAAAAAGCATTTGACAAAGTACAGCATCCTTTCTTGATTAAAACTCTTTACAGTATAGGGATAGAGGGTACATACCTCAATATCATAAAAGCCATCTATGAAAAACCTACAGCGAATATCATTCTTAATGGGAAAAACTGAAAGCTTTTCCCCTAAGGTCCGGAACACGGCAGGGATGTCCACTATCACCACTGCTATTCAACATAGTACTAGAAGTCCTAGCCTCAGCAATCAGACAACAAAAAGAAATCAAAGTCATCTGAATCGGCAAAGAAGAAGTCAAATTCTCACTCTTTGCAGATGATACGATACTTTATGTGGAAAACCCAAAAGACTCCACCCCAAAACTGCTAGAACTCATATAGGAATTCAGTAAAGTGGCAGGATATAAAATCAATGCACAGAAATCAGTGGCATTCCTATACACCAACAACGAGACAGAAGAAAGAGAAATTAAGGAGTCGATCCCATTTAAAATTGCACCCAAAACCATAAGATACCTAGGAATAAATCTAACCAAAGAGGCAAAGAATCTGTACTCAGAAAACTATAGAATACTCATGAAAGAAATTGAGGAAGACACAAAGAAATGGAAAACATTCCATGCTCATGGATTGGAAGAACAAATATTGTGAAAATGTCTATGCTACCTAGAGCAATCTACACATTTAATGCAATCCCTATTAAAATACCATCAATTTTTTTCAAAGAAATGGAACAAATCATCCAAAATTTGTATGGAACCAGAAAAGACCCTGAATAGCCAGAGGAATGTTGAAAAGGAAAAGCAAAGCTGTTGGCATTACAATTCCAGAGTTCAAGCTCTATTATAAAGCTGTAGTCATCAAGACAGTATGGTACTGGCACAAAAACAGACACATAGATCAATGGAACAGAATAGAGAGCCCAGAAATGGACCCTCAGCTCTATGGTCAACTAATCTTTGACAAAGCAGGAAAGAATGTCCAGTGGAAAAAAGACAGTCTCTTCAACAAATGGTGTTGGGAAAATTGGACAGTCACATGCAGAAGAATGAAACTGGACCATTTCCTTACACCACACACAAAAATAGACTCCAAATGGTTGAAAGACCTCAATGTGAGACAGGAGTCCATCAAAATCCTTGAGGAGAATACAGACAACAACCTCTTCGACCTCAGCCGCAGCAACTTCTTCCTAGAAGCATTGCCAAAGGCAAGGGAAGCAAGGGCAAAAATGAACTATTGGGACTTCATCAAGATAGAAAGCTTTTGCACAGCAAAGGAAACAGTCAAGAAAACCAAAAGACAACCGACAGAATGGGAGAAGATATTTGCAAATGAGGTATCAGTTAAAGGGCTAGTATCCAAAATCTATAAAGAACTTATCAAACTCAACACCCAAAGAACAAATAATCCAATCAAGGAATGGGTAGAAGACATGTACAGACATTTCTGCAAAGAAGACATCCAAATGGCCAATAGACACATGAAAAAGTGCTCAACATCGCTCGGCATCAGGGAAATCCAAATCAAAACCTCAATGAGATACCACCTCACACCAGTCAGAATGGCTAAAATTAACAAGTCAGGAAATGAGAGATGTTGGCGGGGATGCGGAGAAAGGGGAACCCTCCTACACTGTTGGTGGGAATGCAAGCTGGTGCAGCCACTCTGGAAAACAGTATGGAGTTTCCTCAAAAAGCTGAAAATAGAGCTACCCTATGACCCAGCAATTGCACTACTGGGTATTTACCCCAAAGATACAAATGTAGTGATCTGAAGGGGCACGTGCACCCCAATGTTTATAGCAGCAGTGTCCACAATAGCCAAACTGTGGAAAGAGCCTAGATGTCCAACAACAGATGAATGGATAAAGAAGATGTGGTATAGATATAGATATAGATATATAGAAATAGATAAAGATATAGATATATAGATATAGATATAGATAGATAGATAGATACAATGGAATATTATGCAGCCATAAAAAATGAAATCTTGCCATTTGCAACAACATGGACGGAACTAGAAGGTATTATGCTAAGTGAAATAAGTCAATCAGAGAAAGACAATTATCATATGATCTCACTGATATGAGGAATTTTGAAACAAGACAGAGGATCATAGGGGAATGGAGGTAAAAATGAAACAAGACGAAACCAGAGAGGGAGACAAACCATAAGAGACTCTTAATCTCAGGAAATTGAGGGTTGCTGGAATGGAGGGGTGTGGGAGGGATGGTGTGGCTGGATGATGGACATTGGGGAGGGTATGTGCTATGGTGAACGCTGTGTATTGTGTAAGACTGATGAATCACAGACCTGTACCCTTGAAACAAATAATACATTATATGTTTAAAAAAATGCAGATTCTAATCCAAAAAAAAAAAAAAAAGAATATAATATGGGCTTAGCCATGGAAGTTGGGCCTTCATGTTTGAAAGAATCATAAAACCATTGTCCTCTCTGACTTCCTGCAAGCATAAGGATCTAATATCTGGGAAGTGATTTCTTCTTAGTTTTCTTCCTTTAGAATAATAATAATTTCAATTACATTATAATAATTATAATTACTATATTTTATATAATTTATATTATATAATAATATTAATCATTTCATTTCATGAATGCTTCCTATGTACCAGTTTCTTTGTGAAGCACTTCTTGTACTTTAATCTGTACAACAGGGGTGCCTGGGTGGCTCAGTTGTTAAGCATCTGCCTTCAGCTCGGGTCATGATGCCCAGGTCCTGGGATCGAGCCCCGCATCGGGTTCCCTGCTCGGTAGGAGGCTTGCTTCTCCCTCTCCCACTCCCCCTGCTTGTGTTCCCTCTCTCGCTGTCTCTCTTACTGTCAAATAAATAAGTAAAATCTTAAAAAAAAAATAATCCTTACAACAACCATTTTGGATGAGGAAAATCATATTTAAGAATGTAAGGTAACTCTGGAAATGTATCACAACTATAAATGGTAGAGTTGAATTTGAACCTAGAACCGTCTTCCTGTGAAACCCATGTTCTAATCTAACCGCCACATTATGGTACTAGAAGTCGTGAATAGAACTAATGTAGGTAGAACAAGGTGGCCCTGGGTTTCCCAATTACCCTGACCAGGAATGTCATGAGGAGAGGTTTCCTTTATATGCATAATTGGGTAAAAGTGTTGCATGTTATGTATGATAGTGTGGACAATATTTATCACATAACTTCTACTACTGAATAATCAATGTCATTAAAAAGATCAAAATATTTTTATGCTAAAACAATGATGACCTTATTTCTCTATTTATGAGGAACGTCAGTGTCATAGGTTCTTGGGATCAGAGATATTTAGTTACTCAAAAGTAGAAGAGACTTGAGCGGTCTTTTTTACCCTTTTACTCGATTCTTAATTTTTCTATTCCACATCCTTGAAATATGTCCTAGATCATCTGTTGGGGACACACTAGCAATGGCGATATCATTTTCACATGACAGAGAAGAAGAACCAGACAAGTAGACAACTACAATCAAATCTGATGAATGCTCTGAAAGAGCTGTGTACAAGTTACAAGCGAGTGTAGAAAAGGCACCCGGCTTGGAGGGAAGGCGATTCAGAGAAAGGTTTCTGAGCGAATATGACAGTGTGTTGGCTCTTAAATGAAAGAAGCAAGTCTGACAAACGGGAGGGATGGTAGGGGAGTGAATAGAGATAGCTCAGATAGCTGGAAGTGAGCAAAAGCAACAAATACTTAGCAAGCATGGGAATCGTGCTACAGGTATCTTAGTGTGGCTGGAGCATGGACTGTGGTTGGAAGAGTGTTGACAGATAAGGTGAAGCCCAGACTGGAAAAGTGTATCCCATGCTAATGAGTTTGGATTTTATTCTGAAGAGGGAAAGGGAGTCATTGAATGTTTTAAGGGAGAACGAAGATTTTAAAATGAACACTAGAGGGCGCCATTGGGGGCTGTAGGTTAGAGGATGAGCCCAGGATTTGGATGAGGAAGCTAGGGCAGAGCTGGACAAAGATTAGCAATGACAGGGGACAGGCAGCAGTGGATTCCATCTTATTTAGCACCTAGGGTTGAAAGAGTTTGGTGATAACGTGGGTGTGGCAGAGGTCTAGAGTGGGAGAAGTAGAGAACGATGTCCAGGTTTCTAGCTTGGGTAGCTCCGTATGTGGGAAAAAGGACATCCAGTTCCATCCCAGCATTGGCAAGCTCTCAGTGTAAAGCAATTCTTCTGGTATTGAACCACTGTTCTTTAATATTCTTTGCGTTGCTCTTAATCTGACCTCCATCGTTACAAAGAGCAATGGCCGTTACTTTGTAGATGCACTGAGTTGCAAGTAAATAGAGATTCCTACTTGATAAACTGTTTAATAAATCAAATCTTATTATCTATCCCTGAATATATGCATCTTTATATTATGTATTTATGTTTTATTTATATTTATTAATATATAATTATATGTATGTTTCTTTGAACTTCTAGGAAAACAAGAATTAAATCATTCCAAGGGTTCATTCCCCCAGTTATGCTTAATATCTGAAAAACAAGGTTATGTTCTGAGTTTTCATAAGGAATAAGTAAATAAAAGTTCAGCGAGCACATACACTGAGAGGCAGTGGATAAATTGCGAAAGAAGTAATCGAGCCCCATCTTTCCCTTTACCCACTGGCCTTTTCATGGCCAGGTGTTATATGTATTGCCGTTTATTCCACTGTAATGACTAGGGGGCTGACTGCATCTCTGCTCCCTGTTTCACAAAAACCCTTGGGATGAGAGAATCAAATATAAATTTGCGGAAGGTCACAAATATCAGCAGTATTCAGCTACCCAAGTCCAACCTAATGACATTCGTTTAAATCTGGGATGTCAATGATGCCATTCACCCTCGATGACAGCTATACTGCTTTTTTCTTTTTCCCATCCAGACTTTTTTCAAAGGGAGGATATCTTTTGGCTTGGTCAGTTACTAAACTTCACTCGAGGAAGATGCATGAAGAATGAAGTGGTTTTGTATAGAGACACAGTTTGTGAAGGTTTTACCAATTCCTGGCTGGGCCAACATGCCTCTCGCTTATGAAACTGTGGGACCTTAAACTGCACGGTCTTTTCTTTCTTCCCAGCAAATCTTTACTCATGTAGCAAAGTCCCGGCCTTGTCTTATTTTAATAAGAGTAGGGGCCGGTATTTCTCATTCTTCTATTGAGCCAGTGTCAGTTTTTTTCAAATAAATGAGAAAATACTGTGTTTATTAAATACAATCCTGTTAAATTAAAAACTGCTGTAAAACATCACCCAAGGATGTAGACTTGGGTAGACAGTGGAGTAATAATATTTTCATTTAGCTCCTCTGCCTTGAAATCTGCTAATCCATTGAAATTAATTTTGAAAAAATGAAAGAATAAAAAGGAGAGTAAGTTTCCTCTTTAATGAAATAAGAAAACTTCACAAACCCAAACCACAAAGTAGAAACCACATCCACCTAATAATATTAAGTCTGGGATAAGATCTTGGGAAATGGGGAAGCCAAATACATGACTTCTTAAAACATGAGTAATTTACAGATGTCCCTAAGCCACCTCGCCAAGGAAGCCTCCCTGTGGACCCTGGGTGAAGGAGGGAGAGCAGCTAATTGACAGATTGCAACATGAAATGTCTGTGAGTTAACCAAGAATCCTCTCCCATTTTTCTTTTGGAGAACCCAAGTGTTTTACAGATTTATAAGCACCCTGCTAAAGATCTTAACCTTCTGTCTGTAATACAGTTGGAACACCTTCTTCCAGAACCTTTAGTTTATTTAAATTTTGCATATCGTTCATTCGGTTTTGATGTTGCTTTTATTGGGAGTGGGGAGAGAGCAAAGGATACATAGCCAGATGTATTCTTTTCCTACCTTTGGTGCTATGTTTAGAAAATCTTATCCATCCTGATATTTTTACCAAAAGGTTAGTTCTTCTGAAATTTATCTTGAAATTTTTCTTTCCCAACAAATGTACTATTTAACTCAACAGTGAATAAACCAGCCCTTCCACTGTCTCCTTTATCCCATATTAACTTCTATATACTCATGTCTGTTTTTTACTTTTGAACTTAGTTTTGTAGCTCTTTAAAATGGCGGTGCAAGACTAGGGACTGTTAATGAATAATTATTAAATCTGGCGGATGTTGAAAATGGCATTATGCTTGGGTAAAAAGTAAAGGTGGATACTAAATTATTTAGGGGTGTCTGAAATGTCCTTTAACAAAATTAAAAGCGGTTAAAAATAAAGCAAGTATAGAAAAAAAATGGATAGCCATTGAAGCTGGATGATGAACAATGTTGTACTCTGTTCTTGTGGGCATATTTGGAAATGCTCATAATAAAATCTTTAAAAAAGAGAGATTAGGTTGACACTGTATGGCAGCTATCTTGGATTCTCTCTGCTCTCCAATAACGGAAGACCTGCTCTTTTTACCTCCATCTCTATTATAGCCTCTCATCCGACTTTGCCCTTTTTCTCAGCTATGGTAGCCAGGAATCCCCTGGTTTCACCTTTCTTGCTCTGGCCTCTAGGCAAACTGCTGCTGATGCCCACAATTCAATGGCTTGGGCCAGCTGGTGTGAGGTCAGCTGCTGCCTCGTGGGCTGTCCCCCCAGAGAAAAAAAAGGAGAAATTTCTGGAAGTCCCTGCTTGGCCACTTTCCTGCAATTGTCCCACTACCCCTACCCTTCACCCCCACTTCATGGTCAGACACAGACATAAAGGTATCCTTTCAAATATTCTTTATTACTTTTCTCCACTTATTTGGAGAAAACAAGAAACTGACTTTCTATGAATCATAATTTTGTGCTCTCTTGTGAATATACGTAGTCCATACTTCAGTTATCCTCCTGCCCTCTCCTTCAAGTTTCCCAAAACAAAATTGCACCCCTGTAAGAGTTCTGATGAGTCTGTAGAATTTACTAAGGAAATTCCTAGGGCAGAACATTGCACTAGAAATATGTCCAAGTGGAACACGTTGCTTCTCCCAAGTGTACCTTCCAGTCCACCAACCACCAACGTCTCCTCTTCCTTCCTTCCCTCTTATTATCCTAATTTAACAGATGGCAAATAAGGAAACATCATAAAATGGTAAAACTCAAGTGGTGATAGATCAGAACTTTCACATAATAACACCAAGATCATTTCTTTCTCCAGGCCTTTTGCAAACTGCTTTGCATGCATTTTCATTTAAGCCCCTAAAATACTCCATGTCGTATATATTATTATGTCACCACTTTACAGAGGTAGAAACTGAAGACCCGGGAAGATGAATAAAATTGCCCAAGGCCATGCAACTCATCAGTGTCAGGGCAGAGACTCAAACTCAGAACTGTCCGAATGCAAAGCCCATGCTACTGAAGGCCACCTAACACTGCTTCACAACTCCTCATGTATTCAGGACTCACATCAATATTAAACACTCTTCATCCCCAGCGAGACCTCTCCCTTGCTGCTGGGTGAGTGACTGTGCTGTTAGTCACCATTGTGGAAAGAAACCTTTGTGACAGTTAGTGGTCTCCATGCATGTAGGAGACTCAAAATAAAGCAGAAAAAACCTATTTGCATAAGTACAATCTGCTCAAATGTCAGCAAGCACAAGGTAGCAAGAAATCTGCAGACAAGGCAAAGGAGGATAAGGCATCGCCACTTGCCTCCCGCCCATCCTTGTCCCTGCAGCCTCCGTCCTGGACCCTGGGACCTGCCAGGGAGTGCATCCTGTCAGACAAGCCCCGACCAGACAAACACTGTCATCTGACTTGAGCAGACCGTTCTGGTCCAAACCAGCTCCCGGTGCAAGCTTGACACCCAATCATGAGTGGAATTTGGTTTGACCCCTATAGCCTCATACGTCAGAATGTGACATCCCAGGTGTCAGCTGTAACACCGAGCACGCAGAGCGGGAGATAGATGCCATACCCAGCACCGGGACCGGCCTCCTGCCTAGGTGGGGGGAGTGGGGCTCACCAGCTGTGTGTCAGGGAGGCTGGGTACCATGGGGTTTGAAATGCCGCTGCTGGAATGTTCCCTGTGCTTAAGCATTATCCTCTTCTCCTGACCTCTGAGTTGTTCGGTGTGAACTTGGATATCAGCTAGCATTTTCCCTGGCTGGAAGAACCCCAGGGTGGAAGCGTGTAGACACGAGGGCACAGAAGACAGGACAATTCACAGTTTTGCCTAGGATTGCCCCTAAAGCGGAGACAGAAACGAACACTGACTGAGCATTCAGTCCTGAATTAGGAGCTCCGTCTGAATTATGTGTATTTCTCTTCTCCTGAGGCAGGGAGAGCAGCGACAGGTGCACCCACTGAGTTCTCGCTGCTGGGCCTTCTCTCTCCTGTCTGGCACCCCAGAAATGGGAAGGAGCGGCCAGATAATAGAGTCAAATCAGCCCATCCACTTGCCAAGCCCCCAAGGTCCTGTGACAGCTGCAAGGCTCCTGTTCCTCACAGACATCCTGTGGCCCCCCTGGGGCTGCACAGGGTCCTCACGATGAACCAGGCAGGAGCTTTCAGTGGCGCGAGGGCAGGATCTCACTCCCGTGGTGCTGAGGCTGATGCTGGGTGGAGGGTGATGATGGCCGCCCGACAAGATGGCGAAGCTTGCAGGGACCTCCTGCTCATCTTTGCCAACACTGCTCACAACGATGTAGGTGGCATCATACAGTGCTGGGTTCCCAGCCTGGGGATTTTTAATTTTTAAAAACATTGAGGCCTGTCATATAAGTGCCAGTGTTTTATTTTGCTGAGCACATACCTAAACCACCCCCAGTTATTACAACTATAATTTCATAAAGAAGGGACCTCTGTGAGAAATGTAGGAAAGACATCATCTCATCATTAAAGACGGGCTTTTTCAAGGAAGGAATTTGGTGAGCTATGTTGACCTATGTCTAGATTTCATATTTTGTTACGGATGTATGAAAATATTCCCAACTGCACGATCCTTAGACTGACGTGTAAGCACCTCTGATTAAGGTGGAATAACCCTGGACTGAGGTTCAAGGGTAACTGGGTCAACCCTTGTCCTCACTACTGACTGTCTATGTGGCCCTTAGCAGGTGGCACCATCTCCCTTGTACTTAGCTTTCTGCCCCAAGGGATGGAACAACAGCACCCATGTCAGAGGGCCACTGTGACGATTAAATGAATAATGGGAACTCATCTGTGAAGTCAGGAATTAGATGAAATGAGCTTTGAGATCTCTTCCGACTCGCCATGACTCCAGGAAAGCAGCCCAGGCCTCCTCCAGCATGTGCCTCAGAGAGAAAGTATGTTCTCAGAGTGAGAGTGAACCTCAGAATGAAAGTGGCCCCTAAATCCTGGGGCAGATCAAACTTGGGGTGAATCCTGGCAAATTCTCAGCCCCAGTTTCACCCATGGTCTTTTCCCCGGTCTTATTCATACATAAATGAGAGCAGCAAACACTTCTGTTTGTTGCTTTGGCAGAGGTGGGGCCCCGGAGGTCCCCATGGTGGGTTGACCACCTCAGGAAGCTGGTCAGGGTCAGGAGATAAAATGTAAGGGCATGAAAAATTAAATAACAAAAGAATTCAACCCAGACCATATAATTGGCCCTAAGTTCACTATTTCAGGACCCCTAAATCCTATTCCTGCTCACTTCCAGACCGTGACATTCTCAAGAGCATCAAATCTCAAGCTAACGCATGGGAAGAAGGTGGGCACAGGGCACATGTTGTGTGCCATGCTCATGCCCGGGAGTGGGAAGGAGGAGGCAGGGGGATGTCTTTGCTTCTCCCTCCACTGTCTTTCCACCTCTGCCTGCCTCAGGCCCCATCCACCTGAGACCCACTAGGAGCAAGAGGCCCCACACTCTTCCCGTTTGTCAAGGGGGTGGTAGCCTCTGACTTATGCTCGCTTGCTCTCCCTTACATGAGGGGAGCTTTACACGTTAGGTGAATGAGGCCAGATACAGCTTAGGCAGGAGACACATTTTCCAAAGTTCAAAGAATGATTTAAAAGCACTACAGGCTCATTGCACCGAGCACTGGGCTGGATGAGGTGCGTTGGTGGCACCTCCATTTGCCTAACTGTTGGACTTCATCCTGTCTCCGGACCCCATCATCACAAAACCTGGCCCAAGTCCAGCCTCATCTATACAGAGCGTATTTACAGATAGTCCTGCCAGCCCCAGGAGGTTCTGGAAGGCTGACCATCATGTGTAGAAGACTGTGTGTGTTCATAGAACCCATCAAGGACGAGTGAGGGCAATCTAGATGCAGCTTGCAAAAGGACCCCAAGTATCAGCATGTTATCAGATAATGTTGTAAAAGTCATCTTCCAAAGTCAAAGTTCAACTGAAGGTTAGTATGCCCAAGGGAAGTGGCATTAGAAGCTCTCACTAAGAAAGAAAGCCTGAGCCAAGCTCACTTCACATCCTCACCACTAACGTCCCCCAAACCCTTCACCAGCCCAAGGAAGCTGCATGCAACAGTTCCGGTGATTGGAAATACAGGTGAAGCATCCCAGGGATGCCTGTGGAAATGGGAGAGGATAGCAGTGGAGGTTTGAAACAGATAACGGACCTGGACAATGTTTCGTAGCTGCCAATATCAGCTTTCCCATCTGTTCTTTTGAGGTGGCACATCTAAGGGGGCAGGAGGCAGGTTTCCGAGCTCTTGCCTTACCCAGGGTTTCTCCTTTTTTATTATTTGCACATGTGAACCAGAAGCTTTCAAACAAACTCAGCAAGTTTTATTGCCTTTTTCTGAACAACAGAGATAGTTTCTGTAAGAGCCATCATACGTAAATGGCATCCAAAGAGTCATCCGTACAGCAATAGAATAAAATAATAAAAAGGATGAACTAGTTCATGTGGTGTACAACCCATGGCCCCCTCCCCCATCTCGCGCTTCCCCCCTTTTACCCCAAGAAGAACTGACTCTTAAAACACTGCAGGTCTCAACAGGAAAATTGCTGAAGAGGCAAGAGCAAAGTTTAATAGGGTCTGCTCTGTGTTGGATCACCTCTCCTCCTGGAGAACACCCAGTACTGGAAAGAGTGACAGGTCGTGTAAAAAGAGAAGGGGAAGGCCAAGGGTGAGCATCCTGGGACAGTGAAACTCCTCCACCAGAGCAGGGAGGGCTCTGCCAGGAGCTGCCAGGGCTGAATTGTAGCAGAAAACCCCCCTCTCCTGGGGTGGATGTGGGGGACAGGCCGAGAAGTGGCTTTGGGCAGGTTTGTCATAAGCCAGAAAAGGATGTGTGTCACACAGAAACTGAGCTGGGGCTTATCTCTCAGGCATTGCCCAGAGCACTATATTAGGCAGGGTTCTCCAGAGAAACAGACCCGGTAGGAGGGATGTGTGTGTGTGTGCCCGTGTGTGTGTGTATGTGTACATGTGTATGCGTGTGTATATGTACACGAATCCCATGTTTGAGGGTGTGGTGACCAGAACCACTGACTGCTAACTGTATTCTTCCCCAGTCCAGCTGGTAAGAGCAGCACTATCTAACCAGGGTCTGCTTTCCTTACTTGCTGGTCTTTTGTCACAAAGAGCCCAACATGCCCAGAAGCAGCTGCAGCTTAGAGCTCAGGGGGACTTGCTCCATCTCCTGGAGGAAGCCTTCCTTCTTCGTGAACCAAACTTCCAGACCCACAGAGACCAGAAGTATGGGAAAGGAGGACACAACCCCCCCCACCACCACCACCACGTAGGTCACTGGGAGTCATGGAAGTATGGTCACTTCGACTTCTACCTCTTGGTCTCGGATTCATGTATGCTACATACCAGGGACCCAGCACCATATCATGACCATTGATTTGGGATGTACAGTGTGTTCTGGAAAATGGAGCCCTATCATTGCAAGGTATCATCTCCAAGTTGGTGCTGTCTTCAGAAATCCATTTTATCATGTCTCTCGTGCTAGTAGCATCTGGAGGCTGTTGAATATCATACAAAAATTAGACCCCAGGGTCATGTGCTTACTGCCACCCCTCCTTTGCTATGAAGTGGGTTTCTTGGTCCAATGCAACATTATGTAGAATCCTGTGTCGACAGATTTTAGAAGTTGTCAGAGAGTGGTACTAGCTAAGGCCTTGAAGGCAAGAAAGACAAACCCAAATGTGGGATATCTGTGGATTCCAGTCAAGTTGAATTTTTGCCTGTTATGGAGTGGAAGGGATCCCAGGTTGTCAAGTGCTACCAGATGGTTGATGTGTCTCCTTGGGTTGGTGCCATTTGGGGGGAGGTTGGAGAGGAGTTCAGTTTGGTCAATGTTGCTGCATAGACATTTGACAATGGCAATATCTAGATCAAGCCTGGTGGATGGAAGCTCATGCATGTTCCCTGCTACCATGAGCATTCCATTTATAGGCCCATTGTGCCAACACTGGGGTGGCCAATGAGATAAACAAGCTGATATCAACCTTCTCAGTCATTCTGTCTAATTGGCTATTTAGTGCTTCTTCTGTGGTGGACCCCTTCTGGTAATCATTGAAGAAGGCTGCTTCCACTCCCAAAGTCCATCCACATATGTCTTCCAAGATCTCCTTATCTCTGATCTTAAATCTTTCTTCTTCCAGGCTCCTGAACACTAGCCATGCCATTCACCACTGCCCATGGGTCTCTATGTACTTTACTTCACTCCTTTTTCCACACAAAGCAGAGGAAGAGAAATTTCAGAGACTTGTAGTAGGTCTTCCTCATTACAATAACTCTTACCCCACAGACCAAGAAACTGTGTGAGGTTTCTATCAACTACCAAGTATATGCATTCCAATTATTTATTTAGGGACTGAGGAAATTACCAAGGGTGGGTTCATGGACCCAGCAAATGCAGTAAGACCCAGACCTAGGACCTCTACTCTAACGATAAGTCCGTGATATTTGTCTCAGTCCCAGACATCAACGTCAGCTTTAGATCTGTGTCTAACAGCCTTCAAATGCTTTAGTAGTCTTTCTCCAGCATATGCTTATCTGAGTAGAGCCAAGGACCTTTTGGGGAAGAAACGGGAGAATCATTACCATATATACATACTATAATATTCGAGCAGTCTTTCCACCTGGGCCTCCAGCCTTTTCTTCTGTCAGTGGGTTCTGGGTCTGAAAAATGACTCACATCTGGAAGCTGGATATTAGACTTTGACTTTTAGTTGGGGTGGCTGTGCTCAGCCTCCTGACCACGTATCCTTGGTTTCTTTGATTGTATAGATTCAGTGACATTCTTAGTGGCTATCTCTCTATCTTGCCCCTAGAGATACCATGTTTTACCAACCATCTCCATGGTGCTCTAAGTATGCAATCTCTCTGGCTGTATTCCAACTTGTCACTCATTAGAATAATTATACCGAGGGTCAGTGAGATGTGGTTATCCAGCTTCTAGGAGATCTTTAGGCATGAGCAGTTCACTACCTCCTGAGACAGCTTATATCATCATTACACATCCAGTTTTGTGGAAATCCTTTCTTATGAAGCAGAAATATGCTTCCTGGAATTTCTAGCCCTGTGACCACACCTTTAGCTATTTGAGAGAGCTACCATGCAAATCCTCCTTTTTTTTTAATTAATTTCCCCCACAGTGGCTAATTCCTCTTGCTTCTAGACTAATCTAAACAAAGTCAGGCCTTCACATTACCAAGGGGATCAGAATGCTCAGCTCAGATTATCTGGAGGGGAAGAGAACACTGAAGTGTGGCAAAGTTATAGTAAAATTGTAATGAAAACAGATACCATGTGTGGAGTGTTTACTAGTGCCAGGCTCTGTGCAAAGCACGTCACTCATATCATCCCCACGACAACCAGTCATGTATGCAACAAATATTTATTGAGCACCTAAGTCATTCTAGAAACTGGAGATATAGCAGTAAAGAATACAAAACACCCTGCCCTTAGAGAGCTTACATTCTAGAGGTAGGAAACAAGCAATAAATAAGATAATTAAGTGCTATATATAGTATGTTATGTGTTAAGTGTTAAGGAGAATAATAAAATGAGGAAAGAAGGCAGGAAATGCCAGATGGTTTGCAAGTGTAGGTGTCACGTTCAAGGAAAGTCTCACTAAAAAAGTAAACGGAGTGAAACTCTGGAGGAGGTAAAATGGTGACCTCTGTGGATAACTGGATAATGGTAGACCATTCCAAAGAGAAGGAGGGATAAAGGCAAAGACCCTGAGGTAGGTATTATAATGTCCATTGTACAGATGGTCCAGTGACTTGCCCAACAGAACACTGCTTGAATGTGGGGCCAGGATTCACACTCAAGTCTACTTGACTTCAGAGCTAGTATATCTTAATACACCTGCCCGGTGATGGAGTGGGAGCAACCTTAGACAATCCAGAAACGCCCTCTGTTACAGATGGTGACACAAAAGCCTACAGGAGGGAAGCAATGTGCTCAGACGAACACATGCAGACGATGGCTGAGCTGAGGCAGGAGTGCTGTCATTTCTGCTCCACCATCCCTGCCTCCAGGATCCAGACATTTACTCTCTGGCCAGAGAAATCCTTCCCAAACCAATTACTGGACTTGGTAAACTTTATCAATGTATTTTACTGAGAGGCATTTTAAAGCATCTTTCCTGACCCATCTACCCAGATGATGTCTCCGAGCTCTGATTTCTCTCCGTGGCAGTGGGTTAGTAACAGAGCACAGACTGTGGAGCTAGACACATCTGCACTTGAAAACAGGCTCCACGCTTTTCTCGCCACGTGACCTTGAGCAAGTTATTAAACATCTCTGACTCCCAGCATCATCATCCGTAGAACAAGATAAGAATGCCTCTCAGGGATGTGGTGGGGACTAGATAATCTAACACACATACAACACAGTGCACCTTGACTGACATGTGGGAGATGCTCTAAATGTGTTCATGGTCTTCTCCCCATGGAGTCCATTGCATTTTTGCATGCACAACTCTCGCTTTCTTAATGTGTCATAATTTTATTGAGGGTGGAGAAGTTGTCTTCTATAGCTAGGTACTCACCACATTTTGTATTATATGGTGGTGCATAGTAAAGCTTACAAGTGATTATTTGATTCCTGGATTGGTAGGGAAGAGAAAGAAGAGTGATTATTGCTTTGGGATTCTGTTGATGCGACAGTCATCTACTCGCAACATCTGCTAGCCTGCTGCTCACCAGAGATGTTCCGGCTGATACGTCTGGCCAGCGCGGATCCTCTCGCTCCTTCAAAAGTCAATATGTGTCATTCGGGAAGACAGACCACTTTCCACATAGAGGAAGACATTTCTTCAGTCAAGAGAAGAGGGGTAGCTGTCACCACCAGGACATCCAAACGATCAGTAGGTTCTTGCAATTTCCTGGTAAGAAGGCAAAATTCCAGTTTAACTCACAACTTTCACCACCCTCTGTCCACAAATCTTTCATCAGGACTGCTATCAAAGAGTCAAATTGACCGATTTGGGTTTTTATTTCTTTTGCCCACCCTCTGGCAAGATCTCAACGAGCAGCTAACTAGCTGAAAATAGGAGGAGAAGGAAAAGGCCCAGACCTAGATGATGCAGGAAATGGCTCATCGGCCAACAAAAATGGAAGTTACTTTTTCATTCGTATAACGTGAGGAAAAAAATTCTCCGTGATAAATATTAGGAGGAGTTCGGTGAAGTAACTGTTTATAATTTCTTCTTAAGGAAAACACATGGGTCATTTGTGTAGCCCTTTCTCGTACATTAGCTTGTTAAATCCTCATAACAACCCTGTGAAAATTATTGTTACCCGTCTTTTACAGATGAAGCATTGATCGATCGCAAACGGAGAGCTTGAATCTATGGGCTCTTATTTTGAGTCCAGTGGTTTCCCTCTGCACCTCATTTTTATGTTTCCATCTAAAGACAATTGATAAAGGATATTCTTTCCTGACCCTATTATATGTCAATGAAGGTTGAGAGGGAGCATGACCAAACTGTCTCCTCTTTTAATGAATCTATGTATACATAGAACCTGGCTTTAATAACAAAAGTATTTTCAGAGAATAAAAATAGTTTTGGGGGCACCCAGCTGGCTCAGTCCTTGGCATGTGTGACTCTTGATCATGGGGTTGTGAGTTCGAGCCCCACATCGGGTGTCAAGATTGCTTAAAAACAAGATCTTTAAAAAATAGTCTTTTCAAAAGTTAATAATGTTTCTAAGGTTTAATTTGTATCTGTCTCTGAATAGCTGATAACACCCCACAGACATGAAGCTTTATCCCCAGTCACTACAGGAGGGGACGAAGGGCGTCCATGTTTGACTTGGTGGCCAGGGGATCAAGAGGAGAGAAAGAACATCTAGCCAAGTTGAGAAAAGAACAAACGTTTTAACTTCTGAACTCATTTGTTGTCCAAGCTCAGCCTGACAAACTTTTTGCAATAAATCCACCTATTGATGAATTACCAAAACATTAATTACAAAAATATATATGCACACAGTGAGAGGACTATCAGAAAATGAGTATTACTGTCTTAGTGTAATAGAATTATAATATTTTCCCACTTTTACATTTTGTGCAAAGATTTCGTGTTATTTTATACAAGGGAGATAAAGCAAGAATTATATTCTTTTTACTGGATGCTATGAGGGTGTCCATTTGCTCAGGGCTAGGCCACTTCTTTCCATCAAATTCCCAATATAACAATTGATTGAACTGATGCTCTTGGGGGACGCACTGATAGCATCTTCTCAGTGACATATTATGCATGGAGTCAGCACCCCACCCTGGTGAGCAGTGGTGGCCTCAACTTCCTCTTAGCACATCTCATAATGAGCACAGAGGGAGAACTGGATTTGGGGAGACTTCTCTTAGAACAGCTTCTCTAGCAAGGTTTTTTTCCTTTTATCTTTATCTTAAGGGCTTGGACGGTTTTTTTAAAATCAATTATCTCAGTGAATATACCCAATTCACTAACTTGTAATTTCCCACAGAGTTCACTAGTGTTTACAATTCCCCATTTAGCTTCGAATGCTAGAACTTAAGGGAGAAAAGACAGTTAAACTTTCTTGTCTGCAGATAAAGAAACTGAGACTTACAGAGTCTACTTCTAAATTTAAAAGAAGTATGGGAGCACCTGGGTGGCACAGTCAGTTGGGCAACCGACTCTTGGTTTTGACTCAGGTCATGATCTCACGGTCATGGGATCGAGCCCCGTGTCGGACTTTGTACTCAACGGGGAGTCTGCTTGAAGATTCTCTCTCCCTCTCCCTCTGCCCCACTCACTCGTGCTCTCTTTCTCTCTCTAAAATAAATAAATAAATCTTGAAATTTAAAGTAAGTATGTATCTTATAGCACAGCATATATGTTATTTTTCCAATTATAATTCTAGGCTGCTCTATAAAATAAGTACAGCTGTTCTTCTCCTTGATATCACTGGCCTCCTCAATGTAACATTCATTAGTTCAGTAGAAAGTACTCCAACCCTTAGTGTTGAGGGCTTAAGAATGAACTTGATTTATAGAAATTCCATATCTTATAGTGAGAGTCAGACATTATGCTTGTATGAACATACACCTGGACAACTGTAATAATACGTTTATATTTCACTCATTTTCTCACAGGACGATGTTATCCCATGATTTGGAAAAATCTGAAACAGAATCTACCAAATCAAAAGAAAAGGGAGTTATCCCTGTTCCATCTGGGGGAATCCCAAGGCTTGGATAAGGCTGATGTCCACCCCCAGATTTCTGCTAATTCAAGGTAGGCATAAGGGAGGTGTGGCCAAGAAGAGGGCTGTTTGCCGTGGTCTGTGCCTCTCAGCCTCATAGAGACTCCTTAAATTTTATCTTATACCATTTCAAGGCCAATGTAAAATTTAACCCCTTCTTCAGAATTAGCAGCCACCATCACAAGGAAAAGTATCCATTCCCAGTATTTGAAAGTGTAATATCTTTTGCAGGAGAATTCTGGGCAGCCAAGGTTGGGAGGAATCATATCACCCAGTATCCAGGACTCCGCTATCTGTTCCTTTCTAGGCTCCCTTTTTGTCTCCCTTCTTCCACTTCTCCTCCTCCTTTCTGTTATCCTGAGAGTTCCAAGTTCACCTCCCTGTAGAATAAAGACCTGCATCACCCTCCCCCCTAAGACTTCACGCCCACCTTATAATGTTGACACATTAAAATTGACACTTATTTTTCTCCAAGAGATCATTCTCTCTTTAGCGGCTTCTTTTAAGCTTATAAACATTTCCTCCATTTTAACACTGACAAAATGCAAGCTCCTGAACTGGGCACAGGGAGAGGCAGGGCAAGGCATAAGCAAGGCGCAGTCAGGTAGAGATCGCCAATAGGAATATGCTGTGGAGAACAATTTGGCAGCACCTCCAAAAGTTAAACATAGAGTTACCATAGGACCCAGTGGTTCCATTCCTAGGTATATACCCAAGAGAAATGAAAACATGTATGGACACGGAAACTTACCTGTACATGAATGTTTATAGCAAGATTATAATAAAAGCCAAAAGGTGGAAGTAACTCAAATTCCCATCAGCAGGTGAATGGATAAACATAATGTGGTATAACCATGCACTGGAATATTATTCAGCCATGAAAACAAACAAAGCATGGATACATGGTATCATATAGATGGACCTCAAAATATTGCTAAGTGAAAGAAGCCAAACACAAAAGCACACCTTTAATAGTCTATATCCATAATAGGCAAATCCATAGAGACAGAAAGCAGATTGGAGGTTAGCAGGTGGATGGGAGGTATGGGGAGTGATTGGTTATTGAGTATGGGGTGTCTTTGTGGGATGATGAAAATGTTTTGAAACTTGGGAGAGCTGCTTATTGTACAACATTGTGAGTCCTCTAAATAACCCTGAATTGTGTACTTTAAAATGCTTAATTGTATCATATGTGAATTCCAATCAATATTTTAGTACACCCCCCCAAAAAAAGAAAGAAGAAAAAGGAGGAGGAGGAGGAGAAGAAGGAGGAGGAGAAGAATAGGAAGAAGGGAAGGAGGAGGAGGAGGAGAGGGGGAAGAGGAAGAGGAGAAGGGAGTCATGAAAAGGAGGGAAAGTGATGAGAACTTTCCAGGCTCTCACGGGGGATGAGCAGGTGGGATACCTGGAGTTGCCTTCACTTTCTGACAAGGTGTACAGTGAGCCCTGTATTTAGGCAGCATGAGTTCATTGCTTTGGAAGCCTGGGCTCTAGCCCTGGATCTGCCAATTATCATCTGTGTGACTTTGAGAAAATCATTCAATCTCTCTGGTCCTCAGCCTCAGCCGTCAGAGAAGGGGGGTTGGACTAAACAATCTTTAAATCATTTGGATTGCATAGAATAGACTCTTGTTATTTATTTGAGGCAGAAAAGGAATGAATCGGAAAGATATCAATTGGCTCAGAAAACTTTAGGAAGTGTAGATAATCAGTCCTGGCAGAAGACAGAACCAGGGCAGCGTGGCGGGCAGGGCTGAAGGTGGAGGCTGGTCGTGGTGGGAGGTTCCGAAGTCTAGGGGGCAGGTCTCCTTGAAGTACTGTTCCTAAAGTAAATGAGCTCCTGGCACTTTCACCTTGCGTCTTTCTACTCAAGACCTGGAGTTCTAGGATGGAGGCTAATGGCATAGGGTGGATCCATGTGTGCAAATCTCACCTAGGATAGCAGCCAATTTAATTACAGCTTCAACTAGACTGTCCAGAATGGTGGAGAGGCTGTTAGCAAGGGGCAGACACTGGGAAGTAAATAGTATTGTCTTTTAGGACTTTTCCTCCTCCCTCTTCCTTCCTTCCTTCCTTCCTTCCTTCCTTCCTTCCTTCCTTCCTTCCTTCCTTCCTTCCTTCCTTCCTTCCTTCCTTCTTTCCTTCCTTCCTTTTTCTTGAGGGCTCTTTGCAAATATCAACTGGCTTTTATGCAATAGAGAATTTCGATTTTAGCAAACAAAGGTGAGCTGTTCTCTCCCAGGAAAATCCTCACTTCTCTCCAGACTCCCAGGTAGACGGGCTCACGGAGTGGGGAAAAGGAAAGGTTTGCCCTGGCTGCAGCTGGGTATCGGCAGGACCAGAGCCAGAGAGGGCTGTGAGTCCTGAGCTCCGAGCAGATGGCCAGGAGAACAGACTACCAAAGACCCCCAGGTACCGCTGCTAGTCTGAGGGGTTTCATTTCAAAGTGTTCCCATTAACACATTTTCTTGGCTTTAGTGTTATGGCTGCTGGGATGAGTGGCTTTTTTCCTTTTCCAAACTGTCCTTATCAGTAATGCAACAATAGCTAATTTAATTAGCTGACCTGAAAGGCAGCCAGTTTGAGCTAATTTGGTTTTGCTAGCTGCTCCCTGGTACGTACAGAGCTGATAAGCATACTTCCCTCCAGACAAACAGTGGGCGTTGGGAGGGGCCGAGAGAGTGATGGTGGCCCCTTCAAAGTCTGTCCTACACCTATGGGATTTAGCACTTGACCAAAGGCAAGTTATTCTTGAGTCAATATTCCCCAAGGGCCTGTCAAATCTGTCAGCTGAAAGAGATAAAATAGACAACCAGGAAACTGCAAAGGCAAGGTGCCCAGGATGAGAGTGCCGGGGAAAACGTTCCCCTTAGCAGAAAGAACTCTTGGCCAAAAGATCTGGATCTCAGCCACTGACTGCCCTTCCCCAAGTCATTCCACCTCTGCATCTCAGCTACTGATGCATAATAACCATCATCACTGCCCTACTTCCTTCACCCGCATGTTGGAGAATGCCAACAATCTGATGTAGAGGACAGCTCTTTGACACATGCAAAGGACGACACCAATGAGATGGTTTTGATCGTTAGCACACGATCACTGAGTCTCCTCTTTGCTTCTCAAGGGCAGGGACCAAATACCATTTCTCTTTGTGCCCCTAGCACTTTACATGGAGTCTGTGCATAGAAGATGCTCAACCTGTGTTTGTTGACCGAATGATAGAAAAATAGGAGTATGAGGAGATGTGAAGCAATGGTTTAAGGTAGGAAGAGGTCAGCACACAGCTAAAAAAAAATCATAAAAACAAGCCTTCTTTTCAGTTCAGTATCTTAACCTTTTCCATCCTTAACAGAAATGTTTTAGGAAGACACCATTGTTTATGCCAGCTTTATATTTAATGCAATGAAGTAGCTCTTCTATCCCACCTGCACCTCTGCCCAGCATCCACCACCCGAAGTTCTTCCAGTGCTTCTGCCCCAACTAGCAGGTAAAGGACCACACCCAGGGCAGTCTTCTATGTTCACTCTGAGGTCCTTTTCACTGCCATCCAATGGGATACAGATTAGAGTTTGTATCTATTTGCAGGGAATAAATAGTGTATGCTGAAAAAAGTTTTGAAAAAGTTGGCAATAGGAAAGATCTATATGATATATTGTCCATTCCCGTGACTTTAATATGCCTTCTGATACTGGTTTTTGGTCAACCTTACTTTCACCTTCATGACCACTGTGTTGACCATCTACTTCCATTCCACACACCGTCCCAGGGAGACCTCATCCACTCCTGTGGCTTCATCCACATCCTAAATGTTGACGACGCACACGCCTTTCTCTTCAACCTTGACCTCACACCGGAGCTCAGGATCCAGAAACACAACTGCTCATTGGAAGTGTCCACCTGGATCTCCTATTACACCTCGGATGCAAGATGCCAAAAATTGCCCTCATCACCGATTTTATAAAATCTGTGCATCTTAATTCTCTGTCTTCGTGAGTGGCTCACAGTTCCCAAAGTCAGAACCCTGATGTTTCCTTCATGCCTCCTTCCAGGTACACACACAGTCCATTGACTCTGCCTTCTAAATATCCCTGGAATCCAGGCCTTTCTTAACACTGAAATTAATTTTTTTGTATCTTTCATTCTGTATCACCTACTCCAGACAAGACTATCTCAAAAGCAGAGATTCTGTGCCTATCAGACAAGTAAGAAACACTTATTCATCTGAACTGAATTAAAATGTCCCTCCTTCTATTAGACCAAATTCCAGATCCTTAGTGAATATCTGTTACTGTGCTTAATGGAACTGAGTTTCTCTATTCTACTGTAACAGGTATTCCAGTGGGCTCTACATTGACAGCCCATCCTCAAACTTGGGGTGAGTACATCCTGCTCAGCTGGGACCGTGCAGCTACACTGCACACTCAGTGATGGGGCTACCCTCTGGGCTGGCTTTAAACCTGAGGCTCGAACATAGAACACGCGGTAGTTTTTCCAGCATTTCTGGTAAAGACAGCACTGGCTCTGGCTGCCATAGTCTCTTCTTTATGGATTCCTTGTCTTTGACTCACTTACAGGGAAACCTAGAATCAGATGCAGATCACCATTCACAATTTCAAATTACAAGTATATGCCTAAGTATTTGAAGCATTTGGTATCCCTTAATGATAATTGGTGTCCTGACTACCATTTTGTTCTTCCATTAGCCATTTTTCCGATTTTTATTTAGTTACCGATAGGGTCTTCGTATCTAGTTATTTTTTTTCCTAAAATGTGAACCTTCAGGGGTGCCTGGGTGGCTCAGTCTGTTAAGCATCCGACTTTTGGTTTCAGCTCAGGTCATGATCTCAGGGTTGTGAGATGGAGCCCGGCGTGGGCAGGGAGTCTGCTGGAGGTTCTCTCTCTCTCTCCCTCTGTCCCCCCACTCATGCTCTCTCTCTGTCTCTCAAAAATAAATAAATCTTTTTTTAAAAATGTGAATCCTTAGTGTTAGTGGATGATGTCATTGCAGACCAAAAGGCAGCCAGATCCTAATGGAAAATAACACAAGGTCTTGAGCCAGACTGCCTCAGTTCAAACTCTGATTCTACCACCTACTATCTGTGAGAATAGAAAATGACCACATCTCTTATCTCTCTCGGTTTCCTCATCTCTAAGTGGGCATAACAAAGTACTCACATACTTCACAGGTTTCTTGTGAGGATTACAAGAGCTAATTTACATGTCACAGTTGGTCTTCTTGCCTACTATTATCCTCTTACTTGATATTGAAAACCTAAGAGGTGTCAAAGGGATTTGGATGAAAATATTGTTTCTATCATTAAAAATTTCTATTTGAATTGAAAAAACAAGTGCTTACCATGTATAGAGCCTGTGCTAACCACTTTGCCTATACTACCCCATCTAACCCTCACATGGACTCCACAATGGCGTGTTTGTTATACCCATTTCACAGACGAGAAAACTGAGCCATGGAGAGGTTAAGAGACTTCACCCTTGACACACAGACAGTGACAGAACTGGAATTTGAACTCTGGACTGAATCCAAGGCTAAAATTAAATTAAATACCTACGAATTATTCAAAGTCTTTATGCCTCTGTAAATAAAACAAAGGAAAAGAAAACACTTGGATGAATCTCAAAATAATTATGCTGAGTGAAAGAAACCAGACCCAAAGAAAAGAGCATATACTGCATGATTCCATTTATATAAAACCCTAGAAGATGCAAACGAACTATAGTGACAGAAAACAGATCAGTGTTCCCCAGGGAGGGTATCAGGCAAGGAGGGGTGGGAAGGATGGACTACAAAGAAGGAAACTTTTGGAGGAGATGGATATGTTCATCATCTTGATTGCAGTGATGGCGTCACTGATGCTTATGTATGTCAAAACTAACCAAATTGTATACTTCAACTATGTGCAGTTTATTTTATGTCACTTATGCTCAGTAAAGCTATTTCTTAAAAAAAATCAAACACTTGAGCGACTTTTATGCCCTCAAAATCTGACACATTAAACAAAAGGTAATTAATCATTAATAAGAACATAGCCCAGTGACAGGCCCAAAAGAAGCAAATCCCCAAGCATCAGGACCTCTGAGTTCGCCCAGTATAACAAGATTACCACCACTTCGTCATTGACCAACCTGGTGCTCATCGCTTCCCCTTTGAATAGCCGTCTGACTTTTGGGGAGTTACTTACCCAAATCTTCATGTCCTTACTTAAGGGGAGGACATTAGAGGCAATAAATCCTGTGTCACAGGGCCCCCATGAGAATTCAATGAGATGCTCTGCGTGAACCCCTCAGCGGAGTACTTGGCTCAGGGTAACCTTTTATCAAGGTCTGCTGACAGTTGGGAAGGGGCAGGAAAGGTTTCCAGCCCCCGGGGCATCAGGTCCACAGCTAGGGGCGAGGAGGAGCAATTATCCTGGGTGTGGCCTCAAAGGAGCTCGGATGTGTGCCCTGAGAGGCCCCAGAGTTTGGGGGCTGTGACCAACCAATGGGTCAAGCTTTCTCTGATTCCCTGGGTGACTCTCCCCATCTTCCAGATCCTCCCATTGACAAGAATGCAAAAAAGGAAGCACCACCACTGGGGTCAGGCTTTCTGCTTTTCTACAGAAAACAGTAACGCATTCTTCTTTATTCCACTCCTCTATTACCTTAATGTGCTGGCCTGGAGGATAAATGAGATAATAAACAGAGCACTGAGCACAGTGTCTGGGTCACAGGAGGCAATAAATGCTAATTCCCTGCCCCCATCCCTCTTGGAGAGGAGCCCTGACTTCTCAGAAATGCAAATCTGCAGGCACTCACCGGAGTCCACTTTCCCTGTCTCTGCACGGGAGCCTTGTCCTCCCCCTCTCCCCCCCCCCCCCCCCCCCCCCCCCCCCCCCCCCC
>NC_058408.1:8213933-8394186 GCF_002201575.2 Neomonachus schauinslandi | reverse complement strand
CCCCCCCCCCCCCCCCCCCCCCCCCCCCCCCCCGCCGCCCCATCCCGCCAGCCATCAGCCCTCTCCTCTGCTAATTGTCCCACAGAGGCCAGAGGAGAAGGCAGCCACTTGCGAGGAGGCCCGAGCCCCCCAGCAGAAGAGCCCGTGCTCATTACTGAGCTCTGTGAGCCCAGACCTCATTCATCTTCACAGACATTGCTGCGCCATCCATTTTAAACGACATGGAAGCCGACCTGTTTATCAAGATCAGCATACTACTATATTATTATGATTATTTAGCATTTGCATAACACTATATTTGCAAAGTGCTTAATAATAATTTATTTAATGCTTCGTCTAACTACTCACTAATGGAAATTCGAGGGGTTGTCCTGAGTTCACTGACCTCCACTCTGGAGACACCTTAGGCCATTTCCAAGAGCTTGCCCAAGTGCCCGCTGTAAAATATTTTCATGAAAAGCCATCTGGCACATATACATATATATATATTTTTTCCTTTTTGGCATTTGTCATGCATCTATTGAGACAATACTCCTACTTTACAAGGAATAAAAATAAGCATTACTATTATTATGAAGTCACCGAAGTCCTATCCCTCCGGAACAGATAGGGAACCTACAAGAGCAAATTCGAGTTGTGTGGCAGACGTAGATGTGCGCCATTTGCTCACATATCCCTTCAAGGAAGGGCTCACTGCCCGGCTCTGAGGCCAGGGGTTGGCTGGTCGTCTCTGGAGATTAGATCCTTCAGGATCCACACAGACAGTGACTGAGCATGGCCTTGGTCCACATTTTGGCCATTTCTGCCCCATGTGGGGCTCATTCATAGGGTGATCTTTGTTCCAGAGCTCCCCATTGGGTTGGCTAAAATGTTTTCGGGTCTACATCATGATTTGTTTCTTCTCTGCCTAATCACGCGTCCTTCCACTTTTTCCTTCACAGATGTAATCCTCTGATAAACACTTTGCAGTCTTAACTTTACCTCAGCATCTGCTTCCCAGAGAACCCAGCCAGCATAAACTCTGACAAGACGCCATGCCATTTGAGGCCAGTGTGTCTGGACTGAGATTTTTTTTCACTAATATATTGGGGTGGATGGTTTGAATTCTCTCAAAGGTCTTTCTATTCCTTCCATTCTGTGATGCCTGTGAATGCCTATGGAATAGGATTTGGTATAAATTCTGAGTGTTTAGTCTCTACATAAGGGAGTTTTGTGGTGAAAGAGGGTTTTGAGGAAAAAGCTCACTGCTCCGGAGCCCCCCACTTTCCTACCAACAACAATCTGTAATGATTCTACCTCTGTCAAAATCTTCGTAGAAAGAGGATTATGAGTATGGATTGATATGTGTGAAAATTATACAGTAAGAAGTTATGTGTATGTGTAAAATAATACATTTAACATGTAATACACAACAATGCACATATATTCAAAAATATCATAATATAAGTGATCTAATACATATACATACATAAAAAAATCAGTCAAGACAGGGATTTCACAGCAGAAAGAAAATGGATAGAGCTGTCTCACTGATAGATGGGGGAAGAGAGGACTATACTCCAAGAGGGCCTAATACCTGAGTCTTCTGTCAAACTACACTCAATAGGAGTAAGAAAAAACCCAGGTGATCCTCCAGAGAGAAAAGTTTCTTGGACAGTGCACACCTCAGAATTCTGGGGGATGCAGCCCTCCCCGCTGCTTACCAGCTGCTTGGACTTATCATCCCCAGGGATTTTGTCTGCAAGCCAAGAATCAGAACAGAAGATGTGGTCCCTCTCCTTTCTGTCCCTATCTTTTGTTTTTAAACAAACTTTAAAGAAAGTCTGGTCTGTGTCTTTTTTCTCAGTGGTCTCAAATCAGAGATGTCTGCCACATTAAAAAAAAAAAACTGTTATGAAACTTAGGGTTTGGGGCACCTGGGTGGCTCAGTCGGTTGGGTGTCTGCCTTTGGCTCGGGTTGTGATCTTGGGGTCCTGGGATCGAGTCCTGCATCGGGCTCCCTGCTCTGCATCTGCCCCTCCCCCAGATGTGTTCTCTATCTCTGTCTCTTTCTCTCTCTCAAATAAATAAAATATTTTTAAAAAATCAGCATTTTGCAATTAAAAGCCGTCAAAAATTTATTTATTTCTGTAATTAAAAAAAAAAAGAAGCTGTCATCAGAAGGCCCATGCAGGTCGTCATTGGCCATTAGCTCTGAGAGTCACAGATGTAAATGGAAGTTTATAATTTAAGAGGTCGTACAGGCTAAGATTTCAAAGTCTGTTCCGTGAGGTCTTGTGTAAATTCAGGGAGGATGTACAAGTCCTCAGGACGGGTCTGTGGGACTTTTGGGAGAGTACCAGGAAGGGTATCTTTGGCTCTCCTTTGCCTCTGCTCTCAGAGGCCTGGTTAAAGAAGGTCGAACCCCCCGACTCCCAACTAAGAAGGTTCAGCAACGTTCTGGGCAAGACTGTAGACTCAGTCCTTAAGCAACTGTTTCAGAGCATGTAGTAAATAGAGGAAGCCGGGGCTCTCGGAGGCCGGCATGCATCTACCCACACCAAACCACGCCGCACTCCATCCTTTACTGTTTGGGAAGGAGGCTCAGGGAACTACACAGAATCACCGTAACAGCGTTTCTTCGCAACAGTGGGCCAAGTGCCCCCTGCTGTTCCTCAGGATCAGGTGGCACCGTGGGAAGTTGCGTGCTAGGCGAGGGGAAGGAATCATGATGAAGGAAGCAAGCCCGGGCCTGAAGAGCTGTCGTGCTGGCGACGAGGCCGGGGCCTGGCCTGCTCCAAATGTACTGAGCTGGACCAAGGTAGCACAGCGGAGCGGGGCTGTGCGTGGCCTTCGGGGTCAGACAGTGTGGGGTTCGAATCCTGATTCTACCTCAGCCCAGCTGTGCATCCCCAGGATGAGGGAGCAGAAGGCTCGCTGAGGACAAAGCAGAAGCTGGTGCCCTACCCCCGCCCCCCACCCGCAACGTGGGGTGTGTGTGACATTCCTCAGGCACTCCGGGCTGCCCGAAAGGAAAAACAAATGGTTAACTGATAGATATCACAGTCCTGCAGGACAGGAGTCTCCCTCAGTTTACTTACAAAAGCCTTAGCAATAGCTTCCGGAAGGAAATGTAAATAAAATTGAGTTTCTTCTAAACCTAAAGCCCACTGACAAGGACGTGTGATAGGAGGAATGTAACATCCCTCCAGGAAACTCCCAACTGTCTTCATGTTAGTGCCTCATTAGAGGGGAAAACAGCCTTGGCTTGACAATCACCAGGCCTCCAGGATCCTGAGAGTCTTTGGCATATGACAGTCCTTCTGGACACCCCCTTTTGTCCTCACCTCCCCAGCTTCCAAGTATATAACCATCCACCCCTCACAACCCCAAGGCAGCAGCTCTTGCTGCCCCCGGGTCCTGTCCCCGTGCTTTAATAAAATCACCTTTTTTGCACCAGAGACGTCTTAAGAATTCTTTCTTGGTCGTCGGCTCCGGACCTCACTTATATTCTAAAACTTCATCACGCAGACAAGCACTTACCCTTTCTTAGTCACAGGGTGCTTAACTACCACCCGGGGATAGCATGCACCTCAGAGCTGAAGTGAGGGCAGAGCGAAGTAATGTGCTGTGTAGAGCACAAGGTCTGTCGGAGAAATACTCCAAGACGGCAGCTCTTTGTCGTGCAGTCAACGCGTCGCCCGTGAGTAATGAGCTCATATGTTGGATGACAAAATCAGAATCCAGGAAGGTCTCACCAGGCTGGACTCAAGGGCCAAATCTAATAGGTCGGCCTTTAACAAGGATGAATGTAAAAGCACGGCAGTTAGGTGTGGATGGCAAGCTGCCCTCAGGCCCAGTGGGGAGACAGGGCTCACCGACAGCACACCTGGACGACGCCCGGGGCCATCACCTGCCGCAGAGCAAATGCAGTCTTCAGCAGCTTAAAGGCAAGGCCCCTGTCTGGGTGTTCGTAGCGGCTTTCCAAAGACAGAATCGGGATAGTGAGGGGGCCTAAACTCCATCAGAGCGAAGGGCACCGGAGGCAAAGGAAGACCAGGAGGCTCAGGACGAGGGTCCACAAACGGCAAAGCAGTCACAGGCCGGATGATGAATTAGGGCCCTTGGGACACTGATTCCCGGCTCCTTCCCTGCTTGAAGGTGCTCAGCCGGGGGCTAGGACAAGGGTGGAATTGGTAGGGGAGGCTGGTAGGCGATACATAACAACGATACATCTGACCATTAACACTGTCCCCACGTGGGAAGGGAGTGGAGACCAATCTCCAGGAGTGTCCCGGCTGAGGCAGCAGGATCGTCCCTGAAGGATGCCCTAGAGCAGAGCTCCACGCACAGCCCCTGTGCCCCAGAAACCATTTGCACAATCCTGTAAGTGTGTGCCAACAGGCATTTTTCTCTAGGGAGAGGCTTCGTGGCCTTCTTCAGATCCTTTATGGAACCTGAAACTCCCCAAACTATTAAGATGAACTGAGCTGGTGTATCACTTGCGTTCAATATTCATGGAACAGCTAGTGTATGTTCCTAGGCTAAGTACGGAGGACAGAGACAAGGAGGCTGTTGTCTCCGTCCTTGTAAAGGCAAACTTCAAGTCTGGTGTGTTCTTTCCAACACACAAGTATAAAAATTCCCTCATCCGTGCTGCCGGGGATGGTATCCAGTAGAGCAGCAAGGAGAGAGTGGTTTATTCTGCTTGCGAGGAGCTTCCTTCCAACCCTGAGATTCGGGGATTCTGGAACAGGCCGTAGCAAAAGGCCCACTGGCCTCCTTCGCCACTCTGTCAGTAGAAGTTATGCTCACAGACTCGCCAGGGACACCAGGGGAATGGATGTGGCAAAACAGCAGACATCCTGGTAGCCCCTGAGAGGCCCAAGGAATCTCCTATCTATCTCCAAACCTGACCTTCCCACCACGATCCATCCCGTCTGTGTATGATGCGGCAGGCCCTCTAGGATGTCCTAAGATGAGAGGCCATGAACCCTGTAGGAATACGTTCTTGATCAGCTCATGAAAACCCATGAATGAGCTTGATCAGCTCATGAAAACCCATGTGCCTGTGAGCGCACATTAAACTGCCAACCTGCTTTACCTTTATTTACCTACTACGTAATGCCTGCTTTATTGGGCCAATAAATTGGAGGCAATAATATCTACCCATCAAAAATCTTACCTGGCTTCGAAGGCCTGGCTGTCACCCTGCCTCCTTCAGAGGTCTCCCCAGGCCCTCTGCCTCCTGAGAGCACTCTGTTCTCTGAACCCCTGTAGCTCCCACTCTGGGTCCCTCTCCTTAGGCACCGACTGTTTACCACTTTGTACTGCTATTCAGCTGGATCCTCTGAGTACATTTTGTCTTGTTTTAGACTAGGCAAGTTCTTGCCTGACAAGATCATCAGCTCTCCAGGGAGGGAGAACCTGTCTTCTGTCCTTCTTCTTTGTCTTCCATTGAGCTTTTCCTAGGGCAGAGCACGTCAGAGGGGCTTAAGTAAATCGGATGGAATAATGATAATAATAATTATAAAACCAGAGTGTTGAAGATAATCAACTTGATCTGGTTGATAAGCATTTGGGAAAGGAGGTTGGAGGTGGGATTTAAGACCCCCACAGAGAGGTAGATCAATCTTCTATACCTCTGATCAGTCCCTGCACCTGAACTAAATAGGAAATAGGGAGCAACGTCCTTCCGGTCTCTCATTGTGACCTTCCAGAGGAACGCTGACCAAGGAAGGCCCTGAAGATGGGCCCTTGCGATGCTAACAAAGAGTTCCCCTGATTTACTTTTAAATTTAACTAGAATCACAGAACGTTAGAGCTGGAGAAAAACAGTAGAATTCAAAAGTATAAACTCCTCATTTTACAGGTGATGAAACAAAGGTTGACGGAAGTAATTTTCAGGTGAGAATTATTTAAGTTACTTGGCAATAGAGCTTGTTAGGAGCAAAACTGAGACTTGGACCCCAGATCACCTGAGTTCCAGATACGTGCTCCTCTAACTAAACCCTCCAGAGCTTCTTCCTGTCTGCCCAAATAGAAGCTAGGGTCCCAGCAATGGCCTCCGGGCCCCTTAGTTCCTCCACCCACCGCTGTCCTCTTGTCCCTCCCCTCCAGGCATGCTGGCCTCTGTGCTGTTCCTTGAAGCACCAGGCATGCTTCTGCCTCAGGACCTTTGAACATGCTGTCACTGCCTACTTTGCTTGTGCCCCACGTATCCACATGGCTTGCTGCCTCACCTTTTCTCAGTCTTGTTCACAGGTCACTTCTTACAGAGGCCTTCCGTGGCCATCCCAGCAAAGATCACATGTTCCTCCAGCCTGCCCCAGACAAACATTCACTCTCTTCCTCCTCTGCTAGACTTTCGTTTTAGCCTTGACCGCTAACATTCTCAATATGTTCCTTATTTATTTCGTGTAGGCCTCTCTCCTTTATTAGAATATGTGCTCACAAGGTGGAGGGTTTTGGTTGGCTTTGTTCATTATTGATCCCCAGGACTTAACACAAGGCCTGGTACATGGAAGGTGTCTAGTGAATTCTCATAAACTAAGTGATGGCAGTGCTGACCAGGACAAAAAAAAAAAAGAAGCGAGAGCTCAGGAGTTTCATTCAGGTGACTCTCAGGGACACGAAAGCCAGGGGCTGGATAGTAGCCATATTCTAGTTCTCTAGTTTTTCTGAGAAACCTGCCAGAGCCACAGGCAGCCAAACTGGGGAAGTTAGCTTGCCTTCCCCTGTCTGTAGGAGCTGTCCAGTCTTCCTGACAAGCAGGACAGAAGGAGGCAGATGGATCTCATGGGGTTTTAACAATGGATTTAGAATTGTGGTCTTCAGGTTTTTCAGTGGACCACCCTGCCAACTGTCATATAGCATCTAACTTGAGACCCCCACAAACATATAGAGTGTCTGGGGCTGTTTGGGGTTAGGGGCGCGTGGGTGGCTCAGTCGGTGAAGCATCTGCCTTCAGCTCAGGTCATGATCCCGGGGTCCTGGGATCGAGCCCTGCTTCAGGCTCCCTGCTCAGCCAGGAGTCTGCTTGTCCCTCTGCCTCTGCTCATGCTCACTTGCTTGCTTGCTTGCTTTCTTGCTTTCTTTCTTTCTTTCTTTATATCGCTCAAATAAATAAAATCTTTATAAAAACAAAGAAAACCAACATTCAAACAGCCAGAGGCCGACTGGCCAGTGGCCGGGAGGACCCTTCTCGTGTCCCAACAGCACTAGGAGACCCGAGGTCCTAGGAGAGGGCGTGGGATGCAGAGCCAGGATGATCATGGTCAGGATCTCCCCGCGCGGGGCAGCGCTTTCCCCTCTCAGTCTCAAGGTCATAACCAGCTCTTAGATGGACTCAAGCTTCTGAGTCATGATCCACACCTGCTCCTGACTGGGCATCCCTGGGGGAGGAGGCATTCCAGGCCCACAGACTCCCAGGGCCTCTGATGTGAGCCCACATCATTGACTCCCAGCCACTGTGGATTCGTTAAGGGCCGAGGAAACCCAGGACAGAATTCATACTCAGTGACCTAATTCCAGCCATTTCCAAACATAAAGTCAAAATGTCATAGGGTTCTTCCTTTGGCTCCACCCACCCCTCTCCCACCTTGTTTGCAAATCAGCTAGGTTTCAGAGCACAAGGCTTTTCGCTCTCGAAGGTGGGGTTCTTGCCTGCGGGGTAACCACTGGGACTCAGGTCCAAGCACCTGCTCAGAGCAGGAATATTTCCCAGGAAAAGCCTGAACCCTTAACCATGAACCCTTAACCTGAATCCTTAATCACTGGCCCTCCCAGCCTTCCATCCGGTGATGCAGATCCCCTTGGTCTCAAGCCCTTCTGGAACCTGAGGCTCCACCGAGGGAAGGAAGGACCCCTCGGTGCAGACTGTTCCCCAGCTGTGAACATGGCCTCCCTCACGAGTCCCCTCTGGTTCTGGCTGAACTGGAAACCAGGACACCATCAGCCGCCTTCTTAAGCATCTGTGGGACAGGCTTAGCAATCTGAAGCTGGCTGCAAGCTTCCTCTCTCTTTTCTTTCTCCAGATTCTCTTCCTCCAACACAAATGCTGGGGGCCCACCTGAGACCTAACATTTGTCTGTTTTGAGAATAGATGAGTACTTATTAGAATTATACAGCTGGGGGCTCTGTGATATTTAGACGGGCATTAGGAGGAGTGTACGAGAAGAAGCTAATGCTGGGTCTTTTTTTTCTGTAAACCAGCCTGGGCTTAGTTACTGAGGGGATTTCTGGGGTCTCCTGTGAGAGCCAGATACAGTTAATTTCTTGCAAAAGCTGCAGGCTGGGCTGCACTGATATTGCAGTGTTATTTAGAATAGAAAGGTCAGGCCTGAGATTGAATAATCATTGACAAGAACTCCACGGGGGATACGGAGCAGTTGGTGAGCAGTGACTGAAACCGAGCCTGGCTCCTCCCCCCTTTTCTTCCTTCCAGGTATCTGGCTGATCCTGGGTTTGCTTATTATTCTTTCTGCAAAATGCTTCCCGCATGCTCAGAGCTAATGGGCAAGGTGAGGTGGGACAGGGAGAGGGGACAGCTTTCAGGCCACATTCAAGATGGGACGCTCCACGTCACCCATTTGGTAAGCCTGCTCCAGGGCCACCGCTGGCCCATTTTGTCCCAAACAGGGCATTTTTTTTTTCCTGCATGGTCTCCGAGATAGAATCTGCATAGCCCAATTTTGTAGCCTGTCCTGGGTGTGATGTCAGATCCCGCGCACCACAAAGGCTCAAGGGCAGTGGGATGGATGGAGCACGTGCTATGTGTCATGTGTGTGCTGTGCCCTCTGCACAGAGGATCTCGTTAATCCCGGTGACCCTGAGATCCGTGCTGTACAATGAAGCAAAAGGCTCAGAAGGCTCAGAGAGGTTGAAGAACTTGCTCAAGATCTCCCAGCTCCTAAGCAGCAGGACAAAGGTTTTAAACAGGGGGCTCTCTGTGCCACGTGGTCTCCTAAATTTCCAAATCTCCACTGTTCCCTGAATGCTGTTCTCCTTCTCTTTAATGCGGTCACCCTAGAGGAGTTCTCAGAAACCCCGGTGTTCAATAAAAGTTTCTCTCTTGTTGAAAACCATCAGCAGCCACTATTTCAGAGGCCAGACCCCACAAACTGGATGGCACAGGGTTGTGTCTGGGTGGAAAAGAGAAGAAATAGGCCATGGGATTTCCGAGGCCCCTTTTGAATCTCAGATGTCATGCAATTTATTTATTTAATTATTTTTTTAAGATTTTATTTATTTGTCAGAGAGAGAGAGAGCACAAGCAGGGGGAACGGCAGGCAGAGGGAGAAGCAGGCTCCCTGCTGAGCAAGGAGTCCGATGCGGGGCTCCATCCCAGGACCCTGGGATCATGACATGAGCCGAAGGCAGACGCTTAACTGACTGAGCCACCCACCAGTTGTCCCTATTTATTTTCAAATTAGATTAATTTCTTAGACGTGTGGCCTTGGAACAATTCTTCAAAGCATAGTCATCTTGCTTAATTTGTGACCTTTCAGGGCACAGATATTAAAATACTCAATGCATGATCTACCAGCCATCGACTAAATTAGCATCCAGTTATGGTTAAAGTTATTCTGAGGGTCACGACTGGAGCCAGGTGAGGGTGAGTGTGCATGGTTCCGGTTAGAGTAAGGGAAGGTCTATGGTTGTAAGGTCAGGATCGGGGTTAGATCTCTGGATAGCTCATAATCTAGGTAAGACTATCAGTAGCGAAGGTCACTCGAAGATGACTTCCTGGCACAAAAGCTTTGGGCCACAGCTTGTCTGATGCTGCCCTGCATTCACAGAATGTTCTGGCATCTGATGACCCTTCCTGTGCTCTCTGAGACTCCACGGCTGGATGATATAGAGAAATCATGGATAACAGGCTGTGTGATAGAAGGAGCTAGAACAGCCTCTTCCCTAGGGGGTTGCCCACCAGGAGGCATGAGACATAGTAGGAATGTGATTAGACAATCCACTTTACCGTGAGTTATACAAATTCACCTTCTTCGCTGAGATGCAATTTGATCTTAAACCAGTTGTCAAGCTAGTTATGGAATAATGAATAGAAATATCTATCCGGTATTTATACATTTTAAAATCTTGATGAAAAAATATGGGTTTTTAAGGGGCAAAATCTGGTGGCTGGTATTTGGACTAGAAGCTCGAAGTCCTGAGTTTGGTCTCTGGATTGGACTCCTCTTTGTCCTGAAAAGCTGAGGAAGTTTTGTGCCTTGAGGGCACTTCCAGAAAGCTCAGGGACTTGCCATGCTTGATAGTCTGTTTCAAAGGTCCAAGTTGTCCAGTGAAGCAAAGACATCTGCTCTCTTTTCCCTCCATCCCCTCCTGAGCTCCCCGTCCCACACCCACCCAGGACTGCCTCTTTCATCCCATCTGCACCTGAACTCTGGAAGTGAGACAAGATGATAGACAAGGAGAGCAGTTTCGAGACTGTATGTTCTGGAAGAAAAAGAAAGAGGTGGTGTGGCCGTGTGGTCGATGGTTCAGATGCCGCCAAAGTTCAACCTGGCATCTTCACTTAGCAGGTTGGGACCCTTGGGAAAGTTGCTCAACCTCTCTGAACTTCACTTTAGCCACTTGGTCACATGGACATGAGCACCTGCGCCTGCTTGTTGAGAAAACTGAGGAAGGGACTATGTGCAGAACCCTTAGAACACTGCCTAGTCCAGCATACCCACAGCAAGGTGGAGACGGATCTTTTCTTGCCTGCTCGGCCTTGGCACCTTCAAAGCGCCTTCTCCAGTGTTGAGCACTCTGGCGTGCATGAGAACTAGTTGTGGGTGGGGGATGGTGGTGATTTCCTCCCCAGCTGATTTCACGTGGGAACTGCAGGCTCCTAGGATCTAGCCCTGACCCTTTTTCTGGACATGGTTCTAGAAGCATCTGGAGACGTGCCTTTGAGGTGGCTTTGGGGAAGTAGGAAGCCATTCATTCACGCAGTAAATACTGGAAGGGAGCCTCCTATGAGCCAGCGCTACCCTGGCAACTCACTCCACCGCCCCGCGTCTCAGTTTTGAGATGGGACTCATGACACCTGTCCTGTCGCCCTCACGGGACTGTCGGGAGGCCCCAAAGGAATGTGTCAGCACAGCATATAAAATGCTAGACAAACTGGTGGTGCCAACATTATAACCATGATGACTGTCACTCTCCCCAGGGTCATGGCCTGCTGTCAGATGGCGGTCCCTCCAGGGTAGAGCGGCAGACAGATGACCTCGGGGACGTGCGTTCCATGGCACCATATGGCATCCTCTGTGCCTTTGATTTATCAGTGCAGATCCCTCCCCACGCAACACCGTAAAGGTGGGTTAGGTGACACCTTTATTGCCTGGCACAGTATGGAGCAGGGATGATCTTATGCATGCAAGGACGAGGTGCGGAGGCTCACATCTGCCTTCTCAGCACATGGTTCTTCGGCTAGGAAAGGCCCCAGGTGCTGCCCAGAAGAACAGGGCCACTCCAGCTGCCGCCGGGATAGGTCAGGCTGAGCCCAGGTCAATAGCAGCACGACCAAGGCCAAGCCAGGGGCCATGTGTTTCCCCCCCATCCGCCTCCCCTCCCCCACTTTGCTCCAGTGGCTGCCATCCCGAAGTTTATAGGTATCATTACCTATGAACAATCTGTTCCATCTGAGGACGGTCAGGATTGGGGATGGGTGGCAGATTGCAATTTAATGATCAGATTAAAATATGCTAAAGCAAACAAATAAATAAATAAAGAGCCCAGCAGCCTGGAGTACCACAATTCATTCTGCGGGCAACAGAGGCTGGGGCTCCAGAGACCAGCTCATAATTCACCCCACAGGCAAGTTTAGGAGCCTGGTACTGTATGACCACAAGGAGAAACAACTCTCCCAGAAAGATTTACACCCAATGGCACTGGAGGCTGAAGGGCTGGGGCCCGGGAGAGGAGAGAGAACGGGGAACCTGGCAGGTCCTGGTGCTCATGATGGACCAGGAGTGGTGCCAAGCCTCCTCACGTCAACCACAGTGACCCACATCTTTCCTCCTCTTACAAGTATTTCCCACTGTCCACGACTCACCACCCTCGGGCCAATTCTACCCTAAGGCAGTTAAACATAATTTGATAATACCACAGACCCTACCGTAATGTAGGGTCCTGTGTCTGCTTCTGTGTCTTACCGGACTGTGATCTCAGGAGGGACGAGAATGGAAATTATTTATCTTCTTACCCCGACATTTTGGCACAGAGTTGCTACTCAATAGGTAAATGTTGGAAAGGCCAATGAAGAAACTCTTCCTCTATCAGAGCCTGCATTCCTCATTGAGAGGCTGCTTTGTGAGCACTCTGGAGTAGGGACAAGGAGTGGGATGAATGCAACACCCAGGTCCCATGGGGTCCTCCCTGGTGGACCTCTCCTTGCTCTCTCTAACCTGCGTTCAGGTATGGTACCTGCCGGCTTCCCTGCTCTGAGGCAACCTTTGTACCTACTTTCTCCTGCCTAGAACTCTCTCCTCACCCATCATTACATATTCAACTGATCTTTCAGATTGCAGCTTGAGAGGTAATTACTCAAGAAGGCATGGTTGACCCCCTTGGCCAATTCAGTTTTCTTTGGTGTAGACTCTCATAGGATCACAAGTCTTTTATTCATAGAACATAGCCAACTGCCGATTTAGCCTATCCGTGTGAGTCATGGATCAGTGTTGGACACCCCCACTAGCCTGTCAGCACCGAGAGGAGCGACCAGGTATTTTCACTTTTGCTCGTCGCCCCCAGCACGAGGAACAACGCCTGGCACACGGTAGGCTCTCAGGAAACTTCTGTTGATGGGAGGGGCAGGACCAGCCTTCAGGATGGCGTCACCCTCTGTGAAAGGGACATCACTGAAGCCCCCACCCCACCCTATTAGTCCATGCCCCGTCACCCTTTGCTCTCCCTGGAAACATCTACAGTCAGTACTGCAACAGGACCCCATGGAACTGGTGTGTGAAACTGATGAGGGCAGCCCCCCGCCGGGGCCCCGCATGGCTGTGGCCTGCTGTTGTGCCTGAAGGGAAGAGAAAAAGGGGGAGGAGATCTGAGGTAATCATTCATTTCCCCGCTATGGGGAAAATTTTGTTGTTGTTGTTTACACTCAGCAAATGACGCTCTTGTACCAATAACAAATGTCAAATGCTCTGCCTGGGACTTGGGGGAGACAGAACATTAGCAAAGAAGGAGCAATTCAGTGAAAAGGACAGAATTTCTGTTTAAGGACTGAGAAGTCAAGTAACAAATGTCACCAAGAGACTCCAGGGGGACAGCTTTGCATCAACAACCAGTACTATGGAAAAAAAAAAAAAAACATTCACAGCTACTTCTAATCATCTTGCAGTGCCCCCTTCTGGAATCGTCCATGGGCTCTCCTTCTCTCACTCTGACAGGACCCTGCTCTCGGCACTGTAGCATCTGCGGGCAGCTATCCTGGCGGGACGGAGCCCCGGGGAGACAGCCAGGGAAGTGTGGGGGCAGCCCGTGAGAACCTGCCTTGTGACTCCCTAAACAGGACTGCATAAGGACACCACATCGCAGAGCATGGTGGTTTGGCTTCCAGTCAGTTTGCTCACCTCTTCACTTGGCGACATGAACCAAACTGTGTGGTTCATGTGGGAGTAGCTGTTTTTCCATACTAGATTGCGACTGGGATAATGTCCGATTTGACTTTTTATTCCCACTGAGTATAAATGTTTGTCGACTGACTAACATTGAGGTGTTTTCAGTTTAGAAGGAGGCAGAGGTAAACGAAAGCTTGCAACAGGATAGGCTCGGGGCTCCGGAAGCGGCATACACAGAGTGCTGTGGGCGGTCATCCTCTATGGGGACTCCGGGGAAATGGGTGACATTGGCGCCAGGGCTTGAAGTATGGGAAAGTGTGTGGCAGCGAGAAAGTCGTTCCAGGCAGAAGAAAGCGTGTGGACAGAGTCAGGTCCCAGGGAAGACAAATATGCTTTCCTTATACCGGGGTTTTCTGTAGGTCCAAGCCACTGCCACCTCTTGGCCCCAATACTGCCACCGTCTTCTGACTGGCCTCCCTGTGTTCAAACCGCGGCCTATCCCCATCTCTGCTGCCAGTGAGCATCACACAGCGACATTCATGCTATGCCACACGGCGCTGTCCCCCTGCCCCATAGCCTCTGACGTCTCCAGGCTCACTCACAGGAATAGCCAAAGTCCCCAGCGGGCTCCACAGGAGACTCTGTGTTCTGTCCTCCTTCCCCCGTAATTTTCAGACCACATCTCCTCGTAGTCTTGCCCTCATTCTCTCTCCGACTCAGCCACCTTGGGCTCCTTGCAATTCCTCAAACTTGGTGGGTGTGCTCCTGCCTCAGGGCCTTTGCAAGCGCTCTTCCCCTGCCTGGAACAGCCTTCTCAGATATTCTAACGGTCTGCTCCCTCCCCTCCTGCAGACAGTCCTCCAGGCTACCCTGTCTGGACTCACAAGAGCACTTCGGTCCTTTCTTCCTTTCCCCCAGCACAATCACCACCTTGCTCACTTACTCTGTTTATTCTCTCTCACCCCTCCCACGGGGACCTAAGCACCCTGACCACAGGGGTTTCGGTCAACGTTGGGTCCCCGTTCCTAGACCAGACCCTGGCACACCAGGGCGAGTGTCTGTCCAGGACTTGGTGAATGAAAGAATACATGAATGGATGGCTGCAAAGAAGTATGTGTCCAAGCCAACGCCAGGCCTGTTAGAGCTTAAAAATAATTAGGATTCTTTAAATATTAAAGTCACAGACATGACATTCACAAGTGAGGCCCGCAGAGCTCACTGAAACAAAAGTTTGAGCTCATTGCAAGTTTGTCTTCCCACCTGCTCCATCCTTTCTTTGAGACTTTGTTTCTCTTTGCAGCCGCCTGCCTGTTTTGACTTCTTCCTTCCCAGGTGCCAGAGATGTCACTTTGGGGGAGGCGGGGAAGGATGGGACGTGCCTTTTACGTCTTAGCGGAATGGCTCCCCCCCCCCCCCCCCCCCCCGCTCTTTATATTTCTGCTTGGTCCTCTCCCTCCTCTGTCTTCCTTCTCCTTTTCCCTCCTCCCGTTCTCTCCCTTCTCCATCCCCTCTACCTCCTCCTACCTTTTCTCTCTTCCCTTTACTTTCCTGTGTCCTTCCTCGTTTCCTCTCTTCACCCCTTTTTCTTCCGTCTTTCCTCCCTCCCTCCCTTCTGCTCCTCAGGGTCTGAGCCCCTGTTGGCTGTAGGACAGGGTGCTTCCCTCTCTGTGTGAGATCCCCCCCAAAGTTCTCACCCAGAGAGAAGATATTTAGTAACAATTCAAGGCCGGGCCAAGGACTCACGGGAGGGGTTTGGAGGAACAGAGGAGTCCAGGAAGCAGAAAGGCTTCAGAGAAGAAGATGGACATCTGCTCAAAGAACGAGTGTGTGAGTGGGTCTGTGACTGCGGCCGGGGCCATCATCCACGGCAGCTGACGTCACAACATCAGGAGCGAAGTTTGCAACAAGGCTGAAAGAAGGGAATAAGCTTGGAATTCTGGGAGTGCTGTTAGAAGACCGTGGGCAAGAGCCACCCGTTCTTTTATGAACTTGTAGGAAAAAGGAGGAGAGATCAGGGAAGGCCCTCCGAAGTCAGAATTATTTCTTTTCCATCATTCTAACGTTGTTTCTTTACCTCTACGAAGCAACCTAACTTCACATACGTATTTTTTTTTTAAGAAAGCAATTGCTAAGTGATCTTAGTGATCTTGTTCACTGGCGTATTCCCAGCACCCGGCTGCCAAGAAGGATTGGTTGAATTGAATGGACTTGAATTCCTGTACGACTGGAGGAAGGGAGAGTAACTACATTCCGGGCTTGGGAAGGCTTTAAATCAACATCATCATTGCTTCTGGGTGTTAGGGATTCCTGCCTAGCATCTTTGCGCCTCTCCTGGAAGCTAGATGATTTAAAATAATTGGTTCATATGGTTCCTCCCCAGCTTCTTGAGCTGCCTATTGTTCTTCCCCTTGATGGGATTAGTTGCTTGAAGTGGTCCAATTGCAAGCATGTTTTCATTTTAATCCATATCTGTTCCCATAAGCTCAGCCTAATTCCATTTCCCCCTGGGTTAGGGCTTTGTTACCGGACATCATAATTTTAAATTCTTGCCCAAGCTTATAAATTGATGAACACAGGGCATATTCATCAACAAGGGCCTGGAGATTTGGGTTGTTTTTTGTTTAATCGTTTGTCTTATTGAAAAAGTCTTCCCAGTATAGTCCCACCAGGGGTCGAGATCCTCGTGAAGGGCAGAGCAGCGCCCCGGCACATAGGAGGTGGTCAGGGCAAGCTCGCTCGCTGAAGAAACACAAGGATGCTCACGAGCTGGCAAGTGTCTGCAACGCCCCAAGCAGTAAGCCCTGGGAGAGGAGCCCCGGGGACTCGTGGACTCCCCAGCAGGGGTTCTGCTGTTGGCAGAAAGGAGGTATTGGCCATGCACAGCAAGTTCCAGGGACGAAATCGTGCTGAATAAAGTGGTCATGTGTGCAGAGGCAGGACAGCGGACCCAGCAGTGGGAGAACTGAGTTTCTGTCACTGAAGCTCAAGAGGCAGTGACTTGACCAGGATAAACTTGGGTGCAGGAGACAAAGGGTTAATGGGATTCACGAGCCCTGGTCTTTTGTTCTCTGGAACCAGGGGCGGAAGGCCCGATCTGAGCTTCCAGGCTATGTGGACCCGCAGGAAATCATGGCCTTCCAGGGCTCTCTCCTCACTGGTCTGTCCTCTGGACATGCCTGGAGGCTGATTCGGGCCAGGCCTGCACAGACGGGCCTTTGTCTTCAGTTTGAGGTGAGACCTGGGAGGTCTGCTCCCTTCTCTGAGAGTTGCCCAGCGGCCTGCTTTTGCACCGCAGCTTGGCATCCCTTGGGCCATTCATAGCAATGCATCGTTCTTTTTTTCAGTTTTATTGAGATACAATTCATACACGGCCCCGTGTCGTTTTATGGCGTGCAGCGTAATGACCTTGGCTTACATATATTGTGAAGTGATTTTCATGATACATTCCGTTAACACCCATCATCTCATAGATACCAAAGAGGGAGAGGGAGAGAGAGAAAGAGAGAGAGAGAGAGAAATGATTTTTCCTTTGTGATGAGAACTTTTAAAATCTACTCTCTTAGCAACTTCCACATACACCAATAGCGGTGTAAACCGTGGTCGTCTTATGGTACGTTTCCTGATTCCCATTCAGCACCTGCTCTGGGTATTGATTAAGAAGTAGCTGGAAACCCCCAACCTTCAACGTAAGTTAGATGGGGCTAGAAGACTGACAAAGAGGGTCACACCGTGTTGGAGCCATTCAAGTAAGACATTAGAGACACGTCACATCCTTTCCTCCTGAGCTGAAACGGCCTTGGTGGTGAGAAGCCTAGAAAAGGAGCTCGAGGAGAGAACAGGAATTTAAAGAAAGTATGTGGCCGTATAAAGGCAGACTTCAGTGACTTCACAGATCTGTCCAAGATCAACTCAGCTTATCTGCTTCTAAGCCTCAGCTTTGTGACTGCTTTCAAGAATCCTAATGTCTCTTCAGGTAGCAACAGTGGAGAAGTGATGGAGAAATGATTGAGCATTTTCCTCGGGAAGTGTACGATCTTAGCATCCCGGGTAGACGGATATCAAAAAGAAAGAAAAGAAGGAAACGAAAATCTACATAACTAACAGTTCTTGACAGTGGAACAAGGAGAAAAAGAGGACATCCTGTTATGAGTTCAGAGAAGGAGATGCACCCAGAAGGATATGTGAGGACAATAAATAACACGGCTAATAAACACATTTGTAGCACTAGTCAGTGCTAGCCAGGCATTGTTCTAAGTAGTAACTCATTTAATCCTCCTGATGACCCCGTGAGAAAGGTATTAATTATCTCCATTTTATAGACGAGGAAACTGAAGCATAGAGAGGTTAAGCAGTTCTCCAAGGTCACATAGCTGGTAAGTAGTTGTAGTGTAATGGGAAATGTATTTGTTCTTTGTCCTTGGATCCTGGCACGGAGCTCCTAAAGCCTTTGGAAATTCCTGAGTGATAAAGGTGATGGAGCATCTTTTGTTTGTGGGCCCCCAGAAATCTTCAGGATGGAGGCTGATCCAGGAAAAGACCACGCCTTGATTACAAACTCGAACCTTTCAGCCCCACATCCCAGCCTCCAGGGAGGGCAGTGGGCTGGAGATTGAGTTAATCACCAATGGTTGATGATTTAACCAATCATCCCATGTACTAAAACCACCCCGAGGACCCCCAAACCACAAGGTTTGGGGAGTTTCTGAGTTGGCCAGTGCATCCACGTGCTGGGAAGATGGCACACCCCAACTCCATAGGGACAGAGGATCGGCACTCAGGACCCTTCTAGCCTTCATCCCATGTGACTCTTCATCTGGATGTTCATTTGTACCTTTTATAATAAACCAGTAAGTATAAAGTGGCTTCCTGAATTCTGTGTGTCGTTCTAGCAAATTATCAAACCAGAGATGGGGATTGTGGAAAATTTCAACTTATGACTGGTCAGGCAGAAGCATGGGTGATGGGTTACTTGCACCTGGCGTCCGAACTGAGGGCAGGCTTGAGCCTTCACACCTGTGGAGTCTGACACTCACCCTGGGTAGTTAGTGACAGAATTGAATTGTAGGACACCTAGCTGGTGTTGGAATGTTGGAGAATTGGTCGGTGTGAGAAAAATTCTCTTACGTAGCTTCAGAACGGATCTGACAGTTGCAGAGCTAGGACTCGAGTCTACATAGTTGGACTTTTAAGATCTCAGTGAGCACACTGTATGTATTCCTCACACCAAAGGTTCCAGGAAGGACCCTTTGAGAGCAGCAGATGGGGAACTGGTACTGGAAGCAATCTGAGATGTCCCTGTGGATAACTTTAAAGGTCTCACTAGATGATAAAAGAAAATGTGGATGCATCTGAAGGGGAAAATAAAGAAGATCGTTGTTAAATGCTTCAAAAACAATTAGCGAATTTCAGCATTGCAGCTACTGTGTGTAGGGGCTCTGACAGGTCCTGTGCTCTGAGGGTGGGCCCAGAGAGAGCGCTCTAAGGGAGAGCTGGGGGCGGGGGTGGGGGGGGTCGCACCATAGCAGAGGAGGCTGTCAGGAAAACAGTGGCTGAATGTGGGTGATGGCAAGACACCTCCCGTAGGGACTCAACCCAAGGAATGAAAGCGGAGCAGCATCCATCTGAACAACGGAAGCCTTGGCCAGACCCAGAATTTCTGAAAGACCTTTAAAATAGAATTTAGAAAAGTAATGGGAAGAAAACAAATGTTTGGGCTGAAGAGACATTTATGGAGCCCTCCATAAGACAGGGAAGGGACGTCACTGGGGAAAAGGCAGGGCAGACAATTTTAACTTTACTGGCTCCGCTTTAAAGGGATTTGGGGGAAATAGGAGAGAAGCATTAGGGCAAGCCTCAAAAGAGATCTCAGGACAGACAGGCAAGGTTAGTGGGGAGCGGTGATGGGGCAGACCTCAGCCTGTGTTCGGCAGCTGGACTCTGGCTCGGCTGAGACAAAGGAAGAGCTCAGACGGCATCCTGAGCTGGAGAACGTCCAGAGAAGGAAGAGCAGAAGTCACAGTGGCACAAGAAGCCACATATCTGGGATTAGACAGGGCATAACAGAAAGTGGAAATGGAGATACATCTTTAATAGGTCTATGAATGCCACGGGGAAGAAGGGAGCCCCGAGTAAGCCTGTGGACAGGAGGGCACCCGTTTTACATTTCTCAAGTTTTCACAAAGACATGAATATTTCAAAGGTCATTCTCTGAGAGAGGAGGCAGAATGCAGAGATTGGATCGTTTCCCCCCAGGACACAGGGAGCAGCGTGCAAGATTAACCTCTTGGTGGTGGCTTTTCTCAACACTACAGATGCTACCAATCAACTGGCATTGTAAGGACTGAACTATCGATTTTCTTCTCGCTCTTTCATGTGTTTGCTGTCTTCTCCTGCATCCTCCCTGAACGATCACGTTTCTGGTGTGGCCATTCATTAGTGATCGCCACGTAATACTATGATCTGGGTTCTGGGGCCTCGATTTGGACTAGAAGCCTGGGCTTTGCTTGTGGATTATAAATTCTGTGGGGCAGGCTGCTGATGAGCTATGGTTCCTATGCCTCCGAAAGTGAACTTTTAGAAAAAGCGGGGTCCTGGAGGGAGGCAAGGTTGGATTAAGTGCACCTTGGAGGGACCCAAACAGTAACGGCCGTTCCTATGGACCGTCGCTGCTATAGAAGGAAAGAAGGTCTCCACTCTACTTCTGGCTGACAGTGGACACAGAGGAAGTCCAGGAAGGCAGAGCTGTAGACTAGCATTTGAATTTTAATTTATAAGAGAGGAGGATTTTATGTTGAACTTTAATTTCTCCCTGGATACACATCAATGGGAGATTTATATTCAAAGGTACCACAGCACTTGGTGCTTTTTATGCTATCAGGAGGTGCTCATTGACTATTTTGGTGAGTTACCCTGGACAGTGTGGCTGAATATCGTGGGAGAGAGTGAATCCTGGCTGGGGTACAGTGTAACGTGGATGTTAATGCATGAACCCCCCCTGCCCTATCCAGGGGCGTTGAGAAGCTCTAGCTAAGCTATAGTTTGCATGGGTCCCAGGAGGATACATGAAGACGGTGGATCTCCAAAGCACGTGCCCCTGGACAATGTCACTGTCACAAGCCTTTACAGCAACTCTTTGCCCACGCCCACACTGCCCAGAATGGCCTCGGAGGTCTGCCCAAGGCTAGCAGCCAGAGACTGCATCTCACAGGAAACCCTCTACTGTCTTTATTCGTATGCTGTTGTAGCTTTAATGCAAGGCATGAGAGCAAAACCCCCAGAGCAAGGCCTCAGTCCTCGCTCCAGGCCTCCAGTTCTGAGATCCAGGCTAAAACACCCTCCTGGACACACTGCATCATTTCTTAACACTGAGCTCCAGAGGCACTCCCTACGCTGGATGTTTCCAGAAACTGTCTTGTGGATAACAAATGGTGCTCAGAACATTGGCATTTGCTGCATGTCTTTTTTTTTTTTTTTAATTGGGCAAGTGGCAGAAGTCTATGAGGATAAGGACGCAGAAGCCAGTGGGGGGCGGGCAGAGGGCAGTGAGCTTTTCAGATTTTGTGATTTTAAGGCTTCAGACCTGTAATCTTCGAAGTGACTGCTGGCCACCAGACTTGACCCTTCCAGCCAGCAACGGCCATGGGGCCACCTCCCGAAGGTGGGAACAGGTTGTCTTCCCCACTGCAGAGTAACAAAGCCAAATCTGGGAGGTTGACTGGAAATGTTTTTACTGGGAGTGTGCCTGCTGCAGTGAAACAAGCAGGTGGGTTTGTCTTTTGCTCTCACTTATCCATTTGGTCACTAGCTGTGACACAGATGACCAACTGTCCAAAAAGTTGGGGTGTGGTATTATTGCCAGGAAGTGGCTGGCTAGCCAGGGACCACTCTTCCACCCCCTGCGCTTAATAATACGGTGGAAGGGAGGTCTTGGCCAAAAGCTTCGAGAAGCGGTGAGCCTTCTTCCTGCTTTCCCTTTTGCCATCTAGATGCAGGAGCCACAGAGCGGAAGGAGCTGGGTCCCGGAATCACTGCACTGAGAAGAGGCCCCCCGACCAGGAACACTGGCCTTAGGCTATCGCCTCAGTAAGAAATAGACTGTATTGAATGTGAGGCATCTCCCGTGTTTGGTCTATTTGTTGCAACAGTTTAATATCACTCCCAAGTAGTAAACTAGGGGCGAGAATCAGGTCCACAGTTTTTCGTGCAACTGGAAAAGGAAATAGTCTGAGGCTGCCTGGCATGCACACACCTCCAAGTGTGTTCCAACATCCAGGCTTGAAGAGGGACCACGGGGCCTCCATTTCGGCTGCTGGCGATGTTCTCCAAGTCAACAGGAGCAGAGAGCCTGATGCCACTGAGGCTATTGGGCTCTTAGCTTGTCCACTAATAACAACGATCATTTGATCCTCATTGACGCTCCATCCCTTTGATCTATCTTCTATTGATTAGAATCACAGTCGGAATGAGAGGGTGAGTGATTAGTTCATTCAATACATCAATACATGCCTGCCTCACTGGGGCTCTGGAGACTTAGGGCATGGAAATGAGAACACAGTCCACGTGATGTCCCTGGAGGGGTGACACGTCAATTGCCAGATCAGTTCCATCCTGTGCATGGGTGGGAAGATGGTGTTCATGGCTGGGACACCAAACACTGTAACAGACCATAAACCCAAAGGTCAGGGGCACAGTATGAGTGCAAAGAATGGCGGGGAGATGCTCACGTGGGATGGTAGACGTAACACATGGTAGGTGTGCAGACCTATAGGAGTAACATCTCGCATACCTCTGAAAGCCTACAACGGAGTATTATTCATAACCCAGAGTCCTTCCTCTGAACCATATCTTGGGTACCAGGATTTTCCTTATGACCAAATCCCAAAAGACAAAAGAGAAGCAAAGGGGAACCACTGGGCAAACAGCTGTGACGTAAAAAGTTAGAATTTATTATGGAAAATCTCCCTGGTATTTTTGGGTTTTTTTTTTTTGGTTAACTGGTGCCTGGTGGGTGGTAGCCAGTCGTTGGCAAGCACACAAGATGGGGTACTCTGCCTGCCTTCAGTGCAGCCAATAATTGCCCATAAAAGGTCCCCCCTACTTCTTCCCTTCCTCCCTTTGGGCTTCATGGGTAAGGTCGGGGGCTGATGAGGTCATTCGCCACCCTCCCCACCACCCCCCCGCCCAGGTATGTAGGCTTTACAGTGATTAGGGTCACAGTTTAAACCATAATCCACACTAACACAGCCCCAGTTTGGGGGGAAGCCAAGGTTGCCAGCATGTGAGAGAAGAAATTTACACAAAATACAAGTATATATCTATTTTTTGCAACAAAAAGAAACTATTTATTTGGAATATGCATTACCAGTACAAATTAGGAGACTGTAAAGCCTACAGCATGTTAGCATCATTAGAGAACACAAAAGTTCAGTTGGAATCAAAAGGGACAGAAGCCCCTGCTCTCACAGAAGCAGAAAAGCTTAAACTTTCAAAACCAAAACAGAGCAGAACTTTGCAAGTTTATACTCTGAGTAAGAACAGGGGAGGGGAGCGGGAGAATAAAACCAACAACCGAAGGAAAGCACTTCAAAATAATTGGAAAAAAAGGAATTAATAAGAGAGAAAAGGGGGAAAACATTGAATGTTTTATTCGTTTTAACAAAAGGAAAAAAAAAGTTTACAAAAAATAAAAGAGTCCAGAAAGCTTTGAGCTGGGTGTTGAAACCATAAAGGTGATGTGAAAAGCTCGTCATTATTTTGTTGACTCAGGAGCAGGCGAGCAGGTGTCTGGGGCAGAAACACCTGCGGCGCACTATTCCACGGTCCCGCATCTTTGCCTTCACTTCTCTTGCTTATGTTCTAGGGGCTTTCTGGACACTTAATCATTTGTTGAATGAAAGATGTTTAAAATAAGTTTCTTCCAGAGAATACTGCTTTCTTTTCTCCTATGACTAATAAAAACATTCCAAATCAAGCCGGTTTAACCATTTGCTTTTCAGTAGCCAGAAGGTAATTAAGAGGTATGCTGTCAAGGCATCAAACTCCACCTCTCAGCATTAAAAGGAGAGCACCGAGTCAGGCTCAGGTTCTCGACTCTTCATCCAAAATTGGGACTCAAGGGATCAGCAGGCCGACTGACCCCAGGGACGGCCTCCGGGATCTAGTCTAGGTAGCCCGTGGCCCATCACACCAGGACTTCTGTGGGATGCTTCTGGAAGAAAAAAAATCCTTTCTAGTTGTAAGAGGGCTCCTGGAATGTTGTTATTAATCAAGAAGAAAGAAAAGAAAGCACTTTGTCGTGACATTCACAGTCAACAAAGGCAAAAAGGGTCTCCCTACCTTATCAAAGATCTCCTGGGCCAATTCCTTGAACTTTTAAAGGGCCAAAAGGAGAAAACCCAGGTCCCTGATGGTGTTTTTTCTCAGGGACTGCCCCATACTCCGGAAATGCAGGTGAGTGATGGGACATCCACATGGGCTTCATCTTTGTCTTTGAGGTCAACTGAATTCTGGAGTGAAGGAGAAGTACAAGGAAACTGCCTACTCTACAAATGTCATTTTTTTCACATCACCTCGTATACATATGTAAGGAATAAAAACAGCAAGATCATAATCCTGACAAAAAAAAAGCCCCCCCAGTAAAACAACCAAAAATAACACACAACATAATTTTTTTTTTATATTTTAAAGAGCAGGAATAAAGAAAGAAAAGAATTTATTTCTGGGTCTCAAAGTTAATAAACATAACGTGTTAGGTTGTACCTATTATGCTCACTATCCCAACCTTTTTTTTTTTTTTTTTTAGTTTACAAAATGAATTACTGTCACTTTTAAACATTGTGAAACAGGAAATGAATGTGCACAACTCGACACTTTTCTAGCATTCTTGAACTAATTCACAAATGCAAGAAAATAAAAGAAAAATGGGGGAAATGATTAATGTAGGTAGTTTGGTGTTAAAAACGAACGCAGGAATGATGCGTATTGTCACAGAAATAAGAGGGGGAGCCCCCCCCCATCCTGTTTTGCGTGCTATGAGGGTCATTTTTAAAATTTTTATTATAAACACTATTAAATTCAGACCGCTTTTTTGGTTTTTTTTTTTTCTTTATCTGAATATACAAGAACATTCATTATCAAATGTTCATCATCAATACTACAAAGAACGAGACACAAGTCGCAAGAAACAATGGAAAATGTTAATAAAGCTGAAAGAATTGTTGAGTATTTTTTTGTATTTTTTTTAAGTTTTTTTTTTAAATTTGAGTTTCTGTAGTTTCATCTTTTTTTGGTATCGAAGTCAGGTTTTTCTGGGCAGAAAAATAAAACTCAGAAGGAAAAGGGGGGGGAAGGTATGTGAGAGAAGGCAACCAGCAAATAAAGAACCACCACCACAGCAAAATTAAAAAAAAAAAAAAAATGTAAGGAAGGTGCCACTTGGCAAAAGTACTGTGTCAATTCCACGCCAGGGGGAGGAGTTAGGGGTGAAAAAGAGGTTGAGATGGAGAGTTACAAGGTGGGCAATCCCAAGGGCTAGTATTACTCAGGGGAAATCGGCTGCCAGGGACAACGGAACGCTCCCACTCCCATTAGTAAATGCAGGAGTCCTGGGGCACATCTTGGTATCTGTAGGATTGACCTAATATGAACTCCCAGGGAGCTGTATTTCCAGAGGCACGCTCTTTCCATCCCCTTCCTTCTGCGGCCAGAGTTCCCATGCTTTGCTTACTGTCGGGGGATCTGGTGGCTGCCATGTTGGACGTGACGGTGGGCATGGGGGTAGGTGGTGGGAAACTGTGGAACAGAGAGGTCTGAGCGGGGAAGATGCTGGGCAAGGTGAGAATCAGTGCAAACTCCTGTGGGGAGAGAAACTGTCTGCAAATGTAGCTCTGCTCTGATCTGTTTCAGCAACTTAAAATGGCAATCATTCCACCCAAATCTGGAATCATTCTTCCTGTTGCCAAGAGAACCCTTCCGGGTCTCTTCTGTACTTTGCGTAGTCAGGCATGTGATCCAGCCGTACTCCTGCGTGGGTAGTGCAGACCCCTGACACTGAACAAGGTTCTCCACTGGCTCCAGGACTATGGAGTTGTCACAAGATGGCTCCTGCCAGGAAGCCCCTCCACCAAGCTCTGTTCTGACTGGGGCACAGGTCAGTAGACACAGTCTTTCCACTGCCCTTCCTTCAAATTCACACACCTTCCAGTTCCTTAGGTAACCCCTCTCCCCAACACGCACACAGGAGCAATTTCTATTCATTGCTGTAACACCATGCACAATGTCCATGACCTCGTTAGCGGGCCATCCTTACCCCTCAGGGTCTTCTCTCTCTTCATCCAAAATTGGGACTCAAGGGATCAGCAGGCCTCTCAAGCAGAGTAGATGTGACAAGGGGCTAAGTACTTACAAGGCCACGTACTGGATTCAAGTACAAACTAAGAGAACCGGGTCCTATTTTCCTAGTGTGGAGACTTATCTCTAGTCTGTGAAACCAAACAGACCAAAACCAACAAAAAAGCAACAACAATAGCCCTTCTTCTCTTTGTCATCACGGCAATGACACCAGGGTACTGATGGTAACCAGAAGTTGGAACAGGAAAACCGTATATTGCCCCTCCATGGCACAAACCAATTTATCTCAGGGATGACACTTCCTCTGACTTCCCATTTACAGATGGGATAGGAATGAAATCAATTCCTTCAGTCTCTCACAAGCCTCTTGGTAAGCCAGGCATCATAATCCCCATTTTACAGAAGAAGAAAACGAGGCACCGAGAGATCTGACCACCTCCCACTTATAGTCAGGTTACAGAGCCACCATCTTTATCGCTGGTGCAGCTGGCTAAGAAGAATGAAGCTCAGGTGACGCTACAGAATAGCTTTCTAGTAGTACTCTCCTCTCGGATATTCCCAGGAAATGAAAGTCACTGTGACAGTTTCCCTGAAAACATCACCTCCTCTTTTCCCATCGCTCTCAGGTCTTCAAATTAAGCTAGCAAAATCTGCCTAAGCCGTGTCCTTCTCCAGCCCCTCCAGAACAAGAATGTGGTGCCATGATAACACTTTGGATAATTAATGCAACGCCCCTCATATAAAAACAAAAACCAGAACAGAACCAAATCCATTACAGACATTGTAAGTACTGTGTGTGGCTCCCTGAGCGCTCCAGAGGTGGTGGCAACAGGAACAGCGTGGGCGGCCAACCTGGCCTCCTCCATCATGATCAAGTCCCATGTATGTCGTTCTGGTGTATGGCCATGCTGGGGGGCCGCAGGTCCTGGAAGCCCCAGGCACATACTGTGTCTGTGTCGGTGACCTTCACTCAGAGTTGCTAATTCCCTCTCCTGGGCTCACGAGGCAAATTGCTACCGTCGCTAATGTGGGTCTTTGCAGGTGGCCCGTGACTGATGGGGAGGAAATGAATGTTTGAGGCCGCGCATGCGCTGACATGTGCTTGGGTGTGCACGCGCACGTGTGTGTGTGTGTGTGTGAGGTTTAGTTGAAGGGTTGCAGGATAAGAACCTTCTACTCCTTAGTGGTTCATTCATCACCACGCCCACTCAGATCTGGCTTTGCAGTAGGTTCAGGACATTGCTTACTATGTGTGACGTGGTCTCCAAAGACTGTGCCTCTGAAACCCAAGAGCTGTTAGGAGAAGGAGGAGGAAGCCTCCAAGAATTCTGCCCTTCTTGTTGCTTACGTCCTCTCCTGCTGCTCGACTTCCTGCCTGGGGATCAACCTAGTGGACCTGAGACCGGAAAACGTGGCACCTTTAGAAGCCCAGCTATGGCAGTCCCCGGGGCACAGCTGGGGCTGGGAAGGAAGAGGAAGAAGGGTTCTAAGCAGAACCGGCCCAGGGAGGGAACAGCAAGAGGGGGCAGGGGGCCTGGAATGAGTGGGGCAACGTGGCGCATTCCTGCTAAGAGGTAGTGAGAGTAAGAAGAGAAACGAGAAGGGCTGCCTGTTAACAGAGGGAGCGAGGGATCCGAGTGAGGTAAATTTGGCTCCTCAAACCACCAGCATGAAAACATACAAACACGTTTATTATTTTCTTTCCTCTTTAAATTTCTCTAATTGTTGAAAATACCCTTCCGTGATGTCATTGAGGGCAGGGACCCAGGGAGTCTAGGACAGAGCGGGAGGGGGCAGGAAAGATGGCGGACACCAGGCTGACAGCTGGAGGCAGGGAAGGGTGGCTTCTACCCAGAAAAAAAAGGGAAGAGAGTATAAAGAAGTGTCCAGATTGGCTGAAATAGCATCCCAAAGAAGAGAAGAGAAGGAGACTCTTATTGTGTTTGCTGATTGCTTCGACCTCCAGTCTGACCGCTTCAGCGTTGGGAGAGAAACCCTCCCTCCTGGCCCTGTCCCGACTGGGGCACAGGGTCAGCCGGGATGCGATTGCTGGGAGATCAGTTGGAGGTATCAGAGTGAACACTGCCAGGGCCTTCTGTAGGGGAGGTCACTGATGAAGGGGTAGTAGCATCCTGCCAACCTCCATTAGCCTAGAAGGGAAAAAGGGAGACAAGTCAGTCCTCTGAGATCGGGTGGCCATTTTGAGCAGACAATGACAACAAGGCAACAAGGTAATGGGCCTAGCACAGTGCCTGGCACATGGGGACACTCCTCAGTGGGGCAGCTGATCTTGTGGTTGATAACACACCCTCCACCCTCAGATGAGTATGGGTCCTCCCACTGAGCCTTTGGACAATAGGTGAATACCTCCCACTTCTCAAAGATACTTTGAGTCAGTCCAAGCCTTCAGATGATCACTGTGTGGGCTCTCGTGGAGTGACAGGTCAAGGGAACCCAAGTTCCAGTTCTGAGTCTGGCAAGGACTAGCTGTTGACTCTGGTGAAGCACTTCCCCCTCTTTGGCCTTGGGTTCCCCTTGAGAAAAATAAAAAGGTTATCCAAATGTCTTCTAAGGCTTTTCCCTGCATGTTCCGTATGTTACAGGATTCCAGGCACCTGTTCTGTGCAAGGTTCTGTACTACTTGCTCCTGGGTATATAACGATGAGGGAGAGACAGCTCATGTCCTCAAGGAGGGGGATAAGACATGCATATGAATGAACTATAATTCAAGGCAGGGCCTAATAATGGTACAGCCCCACTGTTATGACAATTCAGATGAAGGCAATATCCCATCTTGGTGGAGCATCAGGGAAGAGGTACTCTTTGAGGTGAGCCTTGAAAAGTACAAAGGGTGATTCAGGTGAATCAAACAGGTGAAAGAGAGGTGGACTAAGGACTGGTCTGCATAAATATATCTAGAGAGGGGGTGAGCTAGGAAGCTGTAAGTATGATTTACGTTTATAGACTATTTTTCTAAGATTCTGAACCCAGAAGCATCCAAACAATGGGACTGTTCTAAAAGGATTTGTTTCAATGAACACTCCTGGCCAAAAATATCCCAACATTAAAATAGCTGAAGAATGATTTGTTGGGAGTGGTTAACTCATGAAACATAATTCATGATTGTTTATGTATTTGAAAGCATCGAAACAGAAGTGTGCTGAAATGCCTTTTTTCCCGTAATTGCTGTGTTCCTTTGAAGTTAATAGACCTCACCTCTGAAAGTGTTCATGTTGAACAGAGCAGGTCTTAGGCATTCCTGGTAAATTATTTTCTACTGTACTCTCCACTCATTTTATTCCCTGAAACACTTGGGGTGCAGACGGCAGGTACTATTATTGCCATCTTGGAGGGACCACAGCTTGTACTCTAGCATAATCCATGGTACTGAGGAGCATGCTTGACACCTAAGTGCTGGCAAACCTGTGTTCATGTTTCATGAACAAGTGCGAGAGAGAAAAGCAGACTTCTGGCTTATGACTGAGACACACAGGCTTCTGAACCTCTGAATCTGGGCTCCTTTTTCTCTGCCCTTCTCATCCACTTGGCTTTTTTTTCCCCCACTGGCTCACCCAAATGATGCTCTAATTTCCCCAGGAAAGCCAGGCGCTGAATTCATAGCAGCTCTTAACCAGTTACCTCTGCATGAGGATAGATTTTTTCCCCCATACCTCACTAAAGAGCAGGTCTGGATACCAAGAGCACAAAGGGTCATCCTGGGCAATGCCAAGGGCATTCCACCTCAATCGGGGACCCGTGAATAATTGCTCAAAACTCCAATGCTCCATCTCCTGAGGTAGTCAGGTAGCTCCTTCTGCCCCCTCTCCCTGCCCAGCACATTTCTCCTGCTGTTGGTGAGGGATCAGAAGGGGACCAATGAGGGGGAAATGGGAATTCTTTCTTTGCTATCTTTCTGGGGCCATGACTCTGTAGTATGATCAGAATCAAGAACAGAATTAATTCCGTGTCCTAATGCAGGCTGATCACAGGGGTGACAGGAGCTTAGTCTCCCTTCCCAACCAAGAACATGTATTCTGGTGCCATTTTAGGCAGATGGGGAAGAGCCATTATATTTATTTTACCCCAAAGAAAATCCCGTCATGTCGCTTATCTTTTCTGATTACAAAAGATAAGCTCATACAATATTTTTTAATAGAATATTTGCAATTCTATATGCGATGTAATATTTGGACAAGAGAAAAAGCATGAAACACACAATGTACAACACCCATAATCCTACCACTCAAAGACTAACAACAGCTGTTAGCATTCTGATACCTGTCTGTCCCAATCGTCCTTCTTCATATGTGTGTGTTGACCGGAGACACAGGTGAGTCAGTAAGTAACTAGCCAGCTATGTGGGTGTATGTGTATGTGTTTGTTTGTTGAGTGGTACAGGGTTTTAGGAAAACCTGACAGAGATTCCTTGAGTGTCATGATGCGGAGAGTAAAGTGCTGGTACAAGAGGAAAAAACTCACGTATCTTAGGATTGACCCGGTGGGAGACAAGGAGATGCGGAAGATCAGGGAGGCGGTCGGCGTCCGAGGCATGGGACGCGCCACAGAGGAGTCTCCCGACCTTGCTCGTAAGGCACCACTATTACCATTATTTAGCCATGCTCCAATTTCATTAAAATAACAATAAGTGGTGCCCCAAAATAAAGCCATTAGTCAAGAAAATGAGCCCTGTGGCGTCTCATTAGGAGGGACCCAGCAAGGCATTCTACACGGACCAGAAGTTTCCGGGAGACTCCTTTTGATTCGTGTCTGAGATGAAATAACTCAAACAGGAGACATCTGAGAAAGTTTTGTCTTCTCAGACCAGTGCACACGATGCCAGAGGGTACAGGGAACTCACAGATGGCAGAGACAGGAATTAGTTCAAGCCAATATCAAAACTGGCATTTTAATTACGCTAGTTGGCCTGGTGAAGGAGAATACAGAAGAACTTCTACTAAAAACAAATAATGTATGGTGACTAACATAACATAATAAAATAAAAAAAAAAAAAACCCCAAATCAATCTCTTTGGCTGCCTTTTTTTCCAGTCCCATTCTACCCACCCCCGCCAACAGATTGGGTGACCAACCGTCCCAGCGTGCCCAGGACCCCACCCCACCCCTTGTTAACACTGAAATCCCATACTCCCATAACCCCTGCCTGCCCCCCCAGAGCCAGGAACACTGAGAGGGCTGCTCATCCTCCCCCCAGGATACCCCAGCAACGAGCCCCTGCTTCTTGCCACATTCAGGACACTGTGGCCTCCGGATTTCAAGTCAGAGGACAATCAGCCCTTTCTGGAACACGCATGCCCAACACTGGCACCAGCTGAAGGATCCCTTTCTCTGGAGGTGCTTTAGACCCTGGCCAGGGTCTGCTGCCCCTTCCTTGCTGCTCACACCTCATGATTGGAAACTGCGAGCACGCCCCACGGAACCGGGTTTCCCGTACATCACTCTGGCCACTTCAGCTCTACGGTGCCAGCTTTAACATAAGCCGTTGGGAGGATGCTGCGTCTTGGGAAACAGCTGACCTCGCTTACTGGCCTTAACCCTGGGGAGCTATTCCTTCCCTCTTCCTGACTGCGGGTGCATATTAAGTGGGAAACTCCGCCTTTGTGTGTTTATTTATCTCTCAGGTGGGAGCAGGGAGCGTACGGGATGGTCTCATTAGCAACGCGTAGGTGTGGCAAATAAGACTCGTTTTTATTTTTCTTCCGCACCCCAACTTCTGCCTTCACTCTCCGATGCAAAGTCCCCGTTACAACAGACATGCTCACTCCAAGATGCTGACACTGGAAACGCCCAGGAGGCCTTATAGGGGTGGGAAGGTGAATTCTGCAAAACCACATGTGTCCCTATTATCTCCACAAACATCCCTAATGGAAGAGCGTTTACATGTGCACCTAGTCCTACAGGTAATTCTGTGGCCTGCAGATGCTGGAAGCGAGACCTGATCTCACATTTAATTGTACCAGAGGAAGCCTAAGCCGGCGGCAGGCTCTTCCTGGGACGTCAGGGAGGAGGCGGCTAACAGAATATAAAATTAGGATAACATGCAGCTGGTTTCCCAGATAAGAAAACCTGGACTTCCCAATACAAATCCAAGAAAGGTATCTGGGAACAAAGTATCTCAGAACGAAAACGACTATGTACATCCTACCCGAACGAATTTGGCACCTAATTGATGTACACTCAACATTGCTGGGACCACCTCTAATGGGCAAGGCACGGCTTCCTGGTGGAGGAGGCACGGCAAGCCCCCTGTGATGCCAGGGATGGAGCACTGGTGGATGGGGGCAGCCACATGGCTTCTCCTGACCAAACACGAGAACCAGGAACTGCACCTGAAGCCCTGACTTCTCTGTCCTCGGCCACCTTCCTGAGCGCGAACAGGAGCCACCCTCCTCTCCCTCGCCGCGGAGGACGCAGTGGTGTGGCGGCCGCTGGGCTGAGAGCCGCCGGTCCCATCCCCCGCTCCTTCCTGCTCTCCCTCTGAGCTTCCCTTAGCAGCACAAAGTTGATGCAGAGAATTCATCACCTGATGTGACAGCCCAAGCGAGCCTGGCACTAAGAAACTCTCATTTGCAACCCAGAAATGCACTGAGGTGCCACAAACTGGCTGATGTCAGCACCAAGGGGAGCTAGATCTGCATACGGGCTAGATGCCATCACCAGAGCTGCCTTAGCATGGGTGAGGACGCGTAGGTGCTCCAGGCCTTGGTGGGGCCGGCCAGGAAGAAGCACAAAGAAACATGCATGCACCCACTCTCCCTCTCTAGGCGCGCGCGCACACAGACACACACACACACACGCACGCACACACACACACACACACCCAGTACTGATCAGGGGAGCCATCAACTCACCCAGTGCGGTCACATCCTAGATCCACCACTTTTCCAGGAAGATGGAAGAACTAGGTTTTCCTGATATGCACATACTTTCAACATTATACAGCGAGTGTTTACCAAAAGATGCTCAGGGGCAAAACGATGCTGTTGGAAAGTCCCCTCAGGACAAAAAATTCAAAATCCCCCTGGGAGGCTTCACAGTGGTAAGCAGGCGCATGCCCAGGCCGACAACCTCCAGCCCCGTCTCTAGCTGCCACCAGAACCATCCTTCCAAAATGTTATTCTGATCTCCCTCTTTCACCTTCAACGGCTTTGCACCCGCCTCAAGATAAGGTTCAATGTTCTCGTCAGGCCCACAATGTCCTTGATCTTGCTCACTCCCCAACCCAATGCTCATGTTTAATACTTGAGCCACATCAGGCTACTAAGAAATTCCTCTAACAGAGCAGTCATTTCCTGCCTGCTTCTTTCTCCTTGAAGACTCCACTCATCCAATTTTGTGCCACTCACACCTTGGCTGGTTTTCAAGACTGAGGTGAAGTATTATCCTGGTGCCCCTATCTGCCCCCTGACAATGTCTCTTCCTCCCCCCCACCCCTGCTCCCGCCCCCCCACCCCCCTTCCGTGTTCTCTGTATGCATCCGTGCTGCCATATTGCATTTGTTCCTTTATGTGCCTGGCTCACCTGCCAGACCATGACAGCAGGGCTGGGGGACTTATCTTTGTTTCCAAAGTGCCTACCACAGCGCCTGAGGCAGCACAGATTTTAATAAATATCTCTTGGGGGGACATACAAAGAAGTAAATAAATATTCAGTGACAGTACAACAGTCGTGCTCCATTGTGGGTCTGGAGAGATCCACGGTTTCAGACCCATGACCTCCACAAGTTCAGTCTATGTGTGAAGAGCCGTGTACACCTAGAAAATACCAAGCCCTGAAGAGAGGCAGTGCCAAGGTTCAGGGTAACTTCTACGGCTAGGAAGTGAACTTTCTAAGCGGGCATCAAGGAGATCTGGTACTTCAGAGCTTATCCCAAGTAAGGAAGGATGATGAATATTTACACTGTTCTGTTCCTTTACAAAAACAGTTGAAAAACACTGCATCCTGCCTGTCACAGCTCCGCGGCTCCGCACACCATCTCAATAAGGAGCGTTCTCCCTGGGCCACGGGGAGGAGGAAGATATCATCAGCCCCTGCATCCGGAACGGCCTCCCGGTCGCCTCCTCAGTGGAATCACAGACATGCATGCAGCAGACGCCGTCCCTGCGTGGCCTGTGGGGACTGGCCCCATCTTGCCCCTCTCCGAGGCTGACACCCACATGCAGATGCAGCTTCTACCTTGCCATCTGGGATTGGGGTTGCCAGATAAAACCTAGGACACCCCCCGAACTTTAGATAAACAACGAGGAACTTTCACACTAGTGTAAGTCGGTCACGTGCAGTGTTTTCATTGGCTAGATGCGCGCAACTCTATTTGGGATTGACGTCTACACTCAACCCCTAAAATATTTTATTCTGGCTTCCTCTGGTACCATAGGCAACTCAGAATCAATGTTGCTGCGTGTCCCGCTCTGACCTTTTGCTCCCGTATCTTCGTACAGGGGCATCTTGGCTGCGCCAAGCCTACCTCTCCCGAGTCCACGCCTGCTTCTGCGTCATTTGCTGCTTTCTTACAGGTCCGCTGACACTGCGAGAGTGACGTGCTCTTGCGGTGTGAATCCTGCTCTGGAACCTCAGCTCGCCCACTGCTACCTGCCACGTTTCCCTTCAGTCTGTCCCGGGCTGCTGGCTCCAGAATCCCCGCTTCCAGGGTCCCCTGACTGTTGTGGGTGTCCTCCCTGATTGCCACCTGCCATAGGTCAGTCCCTGGTGACCTTACAGCCAAGTCCCACCACCACATCCCTTCCTAGCCTGGCTCCGCCACAGCCCCCTGAGCACTGAGATTTTGCTCCGAAGGTCTGTATGTGAAGAAAAACCGGCAGTGAAGCAGTCACTCCTGGTAGAGGACGGATACCCTGGCCAGCCAAGGCTTCAGCAGGGCAAGCTGCTGCCAAGAAATAATAGATTTCCCACTGCCCGAGTGAGATTCCGTCTTACCCTATAGCAAGTCCAGCGAGAGGCTCTGTGCCTTTGCCTGTCCCTCTCCTCTGGTCTCCAGAAATCCACGTCATTGTCCACGGCCCGGCCTGAGAGTCACCTCCTTCCTTCTTCAAGACACACCATCACCCACTTCCCTACATGCTGGGACCCCAGACTTTGTGACACTTCACGCTGACATTTAACCAGGTACAGCATGCATTTATTTGTTTACTTATTTATTTATTTATTTATTTATTTATTTAAATATCTATGTGAGGGCGCCTGGGTGGCTCAGTTGGTTAAGCAACTGCCTTCGGCTCAGGTCATGATCCTGGAGTCCCAGGATCGAGTCCCGCATCGGGCTCCCTGCTCGGCAGGGAGCCTGCTTCTCCCTCTGACCCTTCCCCCTCTCATGTGCTCTCTGTCTCTCTCATTCTCTCTCTCAAATAAATAAATAAAATCTTTGAAAAAATAAAAAATAAAAATAAAAAATAAATATCTATGTGAGCACCAGGTCTTACTCATTGTCATCATTTAATTCGGAATTCCACAAATAAGTATCCAGTGTCTACCTTGTGATAGATAAGACACCTTTTTTTTTTTGATCTGACGTCTGCTCTCTCCTGGAGCTTCCTGCCTTGTGGGAAACAAGACATTTGATAAATCATCAATAGGACAAATGTAGATTCTAGATGGTAGTAAGGGCTAGGAGAGTACGATGGGGACCTCACTGTGGTTGGGCTTCTGGAAAGTCAGCCTAGAGGTGACCCGAAAATAGACAAGTAAACAGTGGGGTAAGGAGCCCCCTGGGCAGAAGGCGAATCCTTTCTAAAGGCTCCAAGGAGCTCCAAGAAGGCCAGAAGCAATGGAAGGAAGGAGGAGAAGAGTAGCCAGGGCAGCAAGATGGGGTCGGAGGGTGGCAGGGCTCAATGGTGCCAAGGCTTCAGGCCACATGAAGGGCTTTCATTTGGACTCTCAATGAGATGATAAATCATTCAGCCACAGACCAGCAGAGGACAAGGCTCACATGTCATAGAGGGCCACTCAGTGAAGTACTTGAGCTGAACGCATAGAGAGATGAATGCTTCGAAAGCCTCCCCTGGTGCCCTGGCCCAGGAGGACATGGCCATCTGGTGGCCGGTGCCCATCCTAACTGCACCACTGGGCAGGGACTGTGCTAGTAAGTCTCTGACTTTGGTCGATAAGTATATAATGGTATATAAACCCAGTGGGAGCTCCTAGTCCTACTTCTCAGGTGAGGAAACTGGGACTCAGGAACCAGAATTTGCCAGACTCAGTCCCTGCTGTATGCCACTGCTTTTGGACATTTCAAGTTTTGAAAGGTCAGGCTGTGTGACCATGTGGGCACCACATGCAGAGCACGGCTCAGGGCTGAAGGCAGGGGACTCATGGTTGCAGTTCACCTTCAGGGAATCTTTGTGCTGTTTAGGAAGATGATAGAACCTATGAACCACAGGACCGGCCTCAGAAAAGTCTTTTAGGGGATTCTAGTATCTCCCACTCCTAAGCCTCAATTCACCTCACCAAACTTGGTTTCGAACAAGACGAACTCCCCTGGGGCTATACTTCTGAGACACCACCATGCATGGTGCCATCTTGCTAGTTGATACTAAGTTATCGTAACTGGAAATGCAGAGTCCTGCTCTAAGATCTATACAGTGAATTGGGTATTCATCCACTTGGTATGAATATGAACTCTCTCTGACCAGTCACTGTCTCCAACCTCATCTGGCATGCACTCAAGCTGCTGTCCAATGGGTGACAGTCAACACCCAACCACAAGACCATCAAGGGCCATATCGTCAGGGCACGCTGTCACCCTGCCTGTGCCCAACACCACACAACGGAAGTACACACGTAGGTCAACTCTGAGATCAAGATCTACTCTGGCACCTTCTTAGCGTCATCCTTTCCAATTCATCTGTGATTAAGACCCAGAATGAATACTGCCATGTAAGGCTCTTCAGATACACAGGACGGTTTGGTAGAACCTTTCATGGCTTGCACAGGATATGAAGTAGTGTGCATTTCTAGGCTTATGGCTGGGTTGTTTTCTTATTTCTGTTAAGAGTACAAGTTGGACAGTTACACATAATGTTTCCATGTCCCACAGATTTATGGAGTCCTTAGGTGAAATGTGCATCAGGAAGTTAAAACTTAAAATTTGTTTTATTTAACTTTGCAGAGTCAAAGAAAAGTAAGCTCAGCCTGATTTAGCTAAATAATAGTGCCTTAGTGCAGAAAAGTATTTATATCTGAATAAACATCCTCTACACTCAGACCTGCATAAACCAAAACACATACACACTTACACACATCCATACACAGTGTTCATAAACAGGCAAAATTTCCAGACTTTATCATATTTACATAGAACTCATATGCATTTAGAAAATACAGCACCTAAAGAATGCGTAGACCAACATGCACACACATGCACAGACACACAGCTGTTGCGTAAACTTGGAAAGAGTAGATGTATAAGACAACAGAAAAATGTATTTACGCATATGGCTAAATCTGGATAATTCAAGCAAAGGGTATTTTTTTTTTTTTAACTCTCAGTATAAATTATCTGATTGGCTGATTCTACACAGCCCCAAATTCTTCATTTTATTTTTATAACCTCTGATTTTGCTTTGGCTTTTTTGAAAGGCTATTATTTACTCAGGGCACACACAGAGATTGTATATACACCTTAACGATGAACGGTAGCTATACACAGAACACACACACACACACACACACAGATGAAATGTGTGGTGGAGACCTTGAGGCTATTTACCATCAAACAGGAAGCTAAAGCCCCTTACACTTTTCTGACCATCCAAGAGACAGCAATTACCCCAGATTATCAGACCAACAATGACATGCCGCGTAAAGAGAGACACTGAGCCAACTCTACATCCCAAAGACTGGCATATTCAAGTACACTTAGGACATTAATAGCAATTTACGTGCCATCACTGCGACAAAGCCACAAAGACTCCACTGGCAGCCTCTTATTTTGAAGCCTATTATTTGTGGGAGTTACAGGCTATAATCACAACAGAAACTTTCAAAACCCTTATCTTCCGTGACGCACCAAATCTATTTCAGAGTCATAATTGCTATGTCACCAGAGAGTTTGCTGCTTAATGCACTCAAATGCCATTTAGTGTTTGCAGGGTCATTACAGCTAACAGAAGGGGGGGCGGGGGGGATGTGGTGGGAAGTTGCGGGGGGAATGTAGATGGAGACTGCCGAGGGGGAATATGCTAGAATGGGGCACTAATTTATTTAGGGGAGGATATTGTTGTTTTGAGAATTCCATTTAATGACAAAATGAGAGTAAGAGCTTGAAAACTATCCATGGACTTGAGAATTCAGAATTCAGGTGCCACCGTCCCAGAGATCTTTTGTGGAGGCTGGGGAATGGCTTATCTTATTCTGGGATTCTTAACCAGGCGTCAGAGTGGGTTGGTTTTTTAAAACTTTCATTTGTTTTCCTTTCACATTGTCCCAGAAACCTCTGCAGTGGGGGATCTTCCATTGGTGCTGTGGGTTCGGGAGTCTGACCTGGCTTTTCTGTTCATGTTCTGCTATGGAGCGAGAAGGGCAGAGGGGGGCGGTGCCCACAAGGTGTCAAAATTCTGCAGCCCAGAAGAATGTGCTCCCTCACAGGTGGCCGAAGAAGATACCAGGAGGCTGATACAGCAGCCAAACTACCAGAAAACATCACGTCACTCAGAAGACCATTTTCTAGACCTACGGTCCTAAGAAAGCTTGTTCATGTACGTCGCCTGCTTTCTTCATCCTGGCTACAAACTAGTCAAGGACGTACTTGGCAACTCCTAAATTCCGGCACAGGGTAAATTGTCAAGGACATTTTTGATTGATTAATGTATCTCTAACGTTTTCCAAGAAAACTCTTACGTTCTGTTTTCTAGCCCTGAGTTTTTTCATAGACTAGAAATACAGAAAATGTTAAGTGAATTCAGATTGCAGGGTTAATTTTCTTTTTAAAGATCAACACCAGTATTATATATCTGCCTTTGGTTTTCCTAGGATAAAAAAATCCACCTTTCATGCTGAAGAATTTTCTACAGAAACAGACAGAATGAGACCTTTTCCCACAGGAACCCCTTCCAATGAGAAATAAGAGTTTTCTCTGCATTGTCTACATGTTGGCAAAGTGCAAGATGGAATAATAACCTTACTGTATAAAAGTTCTTAAAAAATAAACAGAAAAGATGAACATTTCAAGAATACGTATAGAAGGCTGGCAAACATATGAAAAATGTTCAATCTCACTAGTAATCAAAAAGATACAAATTAAATTAAATTAAAAACAAGAGGCCATTTTATAGTTTGATAATTGACAAAGATTTAAAAACTACTAAGACACTATTCCTGAGAGTGAGGAAGTGGGAATGATTATGAACTGCTGGTGGCAACCCTGTGTTCATACAAGTTTCCAGAAGATTCGTCTGCCCCACATCGCAAAAGCCTTAGTCTAATTCACATCCTTTGATCTGGCAATTCCATTTCTAGGAATTTGTTCAAGGAAACAACAGAAAATATACACTGAGTTTTCTGTACTATGTTTACCACGGTGGTTTTAATGATAGTAAAAAAAAAAAAACCAAAAAACTCCAAAAACAAGAAACAGCTTAAGCATTGCACCGCAGAGGTTGATTAAGTAAATTATGGACTTTCCCTATACCACGCTTCTGTGCAGTTATTAAAGTTATGTTTGAGAAGATGTTTAATGATATGGAAAATATTCATAATATATTTTTAGTAAAATAAGTAGGTGACAAAATGGTATGTTCGATATGATCATAGCTCTTCTACGCCCACACAAAACACACTTACACACAGAATGCTAGAAGGCTGGAAAGCAAAAAGTTATCAGTAACTTCCTTCTGTTTGATTTCCCTGCATTCTCCACATTTTCTACATTAAATATTAATTTGTAATCAGAAAATAAGAAGTAAATGTAGAAATTAGACAAAGTGTATGCGGGAAAGTCCACATCTGATTTAGGTCTTTGTCTTGTGTGTTTGAAAGGCCTTGGCCAACCTCCAGGGCTCACTGGAAAACAAACCAAGGCAATCAATGGTCAAATACAAGTCTGAGGTCTTTCTTAGACGGAGGCAACTGGGACTCTCGCCTAGGGAAGAGAAAGCAAATGATTTCAAAACTCTCTTCAAAATATAATTACCTGCAAAGAATGTTAATCAGTTGTTTTTCCCCTACCGCAAAAAAATAAGGTCAAAGAAGGCAAAACACACAATCAACTCAGATGAGATGCAGAGTTGCTTGAGAATCTCCTTTTTATTTTCCCTGCCCTAATGCCCAATGCAGTAACTGGGTAATAACAGATTCCAAGAAAATGTCTGCTGATTGAACGAGTGAATGAGTGAGTGAATGAACTCTGGATCAAGCTCAAGGTCACAGAGACGACATCTTCTGCAGAAAAGAGTATGGGAAAGACAAGGAAGGGCAGAGATCTCTGGTCATTTAATATCTACCCATAAAAGACTTAGGGCGTGAGTTGGTGAAGATAGAGAAGTTGGAGGTAAAGGACGCGTACCAGGTTGTGATAAATGGAAAGAAAAAGAAGAAAAAAAATCCATTGTTTTATGGGAGAGCCTTTCTGGACAACAGAAACACAAAAATGCTTATGTTTGCAGGGGTTCCAGGCAGGCAGAAAATCCAGCCAGGTCTGCTTGCTGGTTTAAAAATAAATAAGCAAAAAATAAAAGGAAAGCAAAGAAAAGAGAAAGCTCTTGACTACAGATTCAAGAAGGCTTAGTGCAAAAAGCAGACATTAAGCACCTACTATGTACCAGGCCTGAACTGAAGGTTGGGATACAAAACTAGGGGCCCTTCTGTTTAGAAACCAGGGGGCCTAGAAAGAAGGTAAAGAAAACAACCAGCAAAGGACTCCTATTCCAACCCAGCGTGCTAAGTACTATGTAGGTGCAGTCTGCAGGGACTAGGAAGTACTTCTAGGAGAAGATAATCCTGTGCTACATCTTATAAATGGAGTGGGATTATGAGATGCTTGCCCACTGCCATAGATTCTGGACTATGGATTCTATTGCTTGAGAATTTTAATTTTAATCACCAGGAATTGCCTCTAGGAAAGACCAAGCTCAGTAGGACAAGTTGTGGAGAGAACCGACATTTATAGCACCAGAAGCTTCCAGAACCCATGTTCTAGATGTGAAGCACCAGGCTAGGTACTTGGTGATCTTCAATAGCAAAAATCATCACAATAGACAAGGAATGCCAATGCATACTTGCAGGTCTGTTTTGCTCACCTTTAATTTTATTGTTGCTGTTACTGTCCTGATGTCTGGTGTTTTACCCCCCACTGAATTTTTTTTTTTTGGGGGGGGGGACATTTTTAAAAATGTCCTGATTGTTTTAATAAACTTGATTTAAATAAGATAATGCAAATAAAGTGCCTAGCACATGAGAAGTCAGTGTTAGTTATTAATACAATTATTAAATGTCATTTTAGCCTGTTAATTTTCTATCCTTACTGTGTTTTAATTGTTCTTTAATTTACTGCTTTATACCACTTCCTTATTTTATTACTACTTGATCTGTTTTATAATCTTTGTAAGTATGTTCTTAGCTGATGTTACTTATTTTAACCACTCACCCTAGCTTATTTTATGTTTTTAGTGTTCTCTTTAGTAATTGTGTGTCCTGATTGCTTTTAACCTTCACTTTGCCGCTTAACACGCAATTTCCTCATCCTCCTGTCTGCTCCCTCGTAGTTCATTAGTATACTCTTTCTTCCTGATTCCAATTCTCTTCTTTCCCAGCTCTTTTTATCTAAATGTTTATCATGGAACTACAGTTGACCCATTTCCTCGCTCTTTTATATTTAATATGTGTCACTCTTTTTTTATATTTAATTTTTAAAATTTTATTCATATTATATTATCCTTGAATTTTGTCACATTTAGTCTTTTATTTATTTTTTAAAAGATTTTATTTATTTATTTGAGAGAGAGAGAGTGCGTGGGCTGGAGGGAGAAGGAGAGAGAATCTGACGTAGACTCCATGTTGAGCGAAGAGCCTCACGATGGTGAGATCACAACCTGAGCCGAAACCAAGAGTAGATCGCTTAACCTACTGAGTCACCCAGGTGTCCCATTACATTTAGTCTTTTAATGGATTAAAAATGCCAAGTGTTCAGTGTCAACAAAGAGGAGGGACTGTCTCAGTAGAAGTCCTACCCAGCAAAGCGAGGTGGTCCCTTCTGTTGGTCTGGGAGAAACTGTGACTTCTGTGGTTGAAACCCTGGTTTCTTCAATGCTAACCTTCCCCCTAAAACCATTATTTAACATGGGTAAGCTATTAAGTTAATAAGCAAAATTTTCCTCTTCTTCCATTTTTCTGTCCCCAAATTAAAAAAAAAAAGGATTTCTCTTGACTTCACACATAGATTCCTCAGACAGTCTTACTGTGTATCTTAATGAACCACCAAATTTCTCCACGAGGAGACACCGGATCTAAAATTTCTGCTCTCTCTCATATGATCACTGGGTCCTTGGATAAGGTAGTTAACCAAACAGGACCCAACAGTGATGTAGTGTATGCTGTATCCAGGGAAGGGCTTTCCATATAATTTTTAGATTTAATTTTAAGAAGAGAACCCACTGGTCTTAAGCATTCTATATGCCACCCCAAAAGGATACATAATGTAATAGTCATAAGTGAGTTCTCACAGTTCTTTTCCCTATCAGCCAGGCTCTAAAATATTTATTATCACGAAACATAACAGATTCTCTTGGTGTAAGGTTCTTACCAAGTCCCTTTACTTAACGTAAGAAATAGAGGTTCAAGGCTCCCTCTGGACAAAGGGAAAGAACAGAAGCTTTGGAGTCAGACTTGGCTGGGTCCACATCCTGGCTCTATCCCTTTCTGGCTATTTGATCTTGAGTAAACGACTTAATTTCTGAGTCTCTGTTTTCTCAACCATAAAACGGAGAAGAGAGTGTTAACAAAAACACTGGACTAGGGGAGCCTGGGTGGCTCAGTCCCGGTTAAGCGTCCGACTCTTGATTTTGGCTCAGGTCATGATCTCGTAGCTGTGAGATCAAGCCCCACATCGGGCTCTGCACTCAGCAGGGAGTCTGCTAGAGATTCTCTCTCTCCCTCTGTCCCTCCTCCTGCTCACGCCTCTCTTTCTCTCTCTCAAATAAATAAATCTTACAAAAAAGATTAAAAAAAAAACCAAAAACTGGGCGCCTGGGTGGCTCAGTCGTTAAGCGTCTGCCTTCGGCTCAGGTCATGATCCCAGCGTCCTGGGATCGAGCCCCGCATCGGGCTCCCTGCTCCGCGGGAAGCCTGCTTCTCCCTCTCCCACTCCCCCTGCTTGTGTTCCTGCTCTCGCTATGTCTCTCTCTGTCAAATAAATAAATAAAATCTTTTAAAAAAAAAGATTAAAAAACACACTGGACTGTATTAGGATACACACTAAATGTTACAAGTTAGTGTTCTTAGAGTGGGTATTGGCAGAAGCTCAGGTTTGCCTCAGAACTTTACACATCGAGTTGGATGTGCCTTTGCTCTCTTACCTCTCGAAAAGGGCACAGAGGATTCGGTAGTGACACTGGGTCTCTCTACGAATCCCAGCTCTGGCAGGAGAGGGGCCTGGTGCTTCTCTCCTTAGAACCTCACCCTCTTCGATTATCCCCTTAGTCTCGGGGTTGGCCGAAGATGGGGCTGCACACTCCCACGACAGATCACTTTTCTAAGGAGGAACAAAGTACAATTTTGGACCGGTGTGTGGCTTTGAAAAATAATAGGTTTATATAATTTGGGGGAGAAGCTTCAGAACTGGACTCTAAACTAAAGGGGACTAGAGAAGAAAAGGGAGAAAAAGACAGAAGATGGAAGAGGGGGAGATGTAGTATCTTCGAAGTGAGGAAATCCACTATAATTTTCCAATATCATTAGTGTCTATTTTTATGTATTTCAAAAGTCCTTATTATGGCAAAGGGAACATAAGTCCCTTTAAAAGCAGTTATATCAAGTCAGAACCGAAGGTAAGTGTAGAATAAAGCATCTGATTCGATATGCAATGGACTTTTTTGGCTCTCAGATCGAGTGAGGGGGTGAGTGGCAGGGGGGGCGGGGAGGGTGAGGGGGGACATCTGACTGCCTAGAAAAGGACAGATTACTTTGTGGACAACTTTGTGCTCTGTCCTTCTTTTTCCTTTGTTTTTGTGTTTGTAAACTATGAGAAAGGGGTAGACACAAGAAGGTGAAGGATAGTAAACTTTTCACAAGTGCATTACATTGGTCAAAACTCAAGAGAATGTACACTCAACCATCTGTATGCTTAATTGCATGAAATTTTACTTTGGAAGAGAAAGAAAACTGTAAACAAATACCGAACACTGGTCAATGACACCCATGCCAGTCTGTTTAGTCAGGCAAAACTGTACTGCTATCAATTTACTTTTACAATTTGCTTTGGAATGCATCTGAAAGGTAAGCTGGCTCGGCAATGGATAGAAGGACATAGATATGGGTAGACGTAGGATGAAACATGGATGCCAGAACGTAGGAGGTAGGCATAGTGGTTTCACTGTGAAATTCTCCCAACTCTTCTGTATGTTGGAAAAACTTTAAAATAAAATGTTGGAAAAAATTTTTTAGAGATAGTATCCTTCTTGCAAAAACAAACCAAAACGACACAACGTAATTCCTTCTCTTAGGTAAGCCCTAAGCAGCGTTCAAATGTGCTTCTTGCCAGAGCGAAGCTTCTCAAACCGAATGTGCTTAGAAATCACCGGGGGATCTGCTTAAAGCACAGTATCTGATTTAACAGTCTTGGTGGGGCTTGAGAGTTTGCACTGCTCACAAGCTCCCCGGTGTTGCTGATGTGGCTGATCTGCGGCCACGCTCTGAACAGGCTAGCAGGTCAGGGGGGAGGGAACAGCTAAGCAGTGGCCACCAGCAAAGGCCCTGGGCACCTGGGAAATCTGAAACGGAGATGGGACCTCCTATAAGCTCCAAACGGTTTTTAGATGTAAAGAAAGGGTGCAAGATGAGGTCAAAGACATGTCTGGCTTCGGCTTGAAAATTATTAGGTTAGATGAATGGACGGCTGACAGAGTTGACAATTACTGCAAACAGAACCACAATAAATGTGGCATTTATATATTTATATCTTAAACCTTCCCCCATATTCTTTCATGATTTAAAGCATATGATTATAATCTCAGTTAACTTCTTGTACACGGTTAATTTTTAATAAAGAGTTCTATTTACTTTAGGAAAGGCTGATTTAGGCAGAAAGCATGTTTCTCTGTGGTCTGTGTTAGGAAGTTTGCTCTGTTTTCACAGCGTGGTCACAGTGTCAATATGATCGTCCCACGTTTGGTGGCCCCTATGTGGCTTGGCGGGGAATCTAGAACGGCATTGTACAACATGGCAGCGACTCGCCATGTGCGGCTCTTAAAATTTCAATTAATTCAAATTAGATACAATTACAAATTTGGTTTTTCAGTCACACTAGTCACATTTCAAGTGCTCAACAGCCATGTGGGGCTAATGGTTAACTTATTGGCCAGCACTAAAATGGAACATTTCCATCACTGTAAAAAGTTCTTTTGGACAGCATGCCTCTACAAGGAAAGACTAGTTTTTGGCACAGTTACTTGTAAAATCTCTAAAAGAATGGCAAATGTCAATCCGTGTTTCTAGGCCACTCATATTTTTAGTTGATAGGAATAGGATTATATATGTAAATTCCTCTCACAATGGCCATTCCCAAAATTCTTTAAAATAGTATTATTTTGGCTATATTGGGTGGTATAGACCTTCTGTTTCAGAGAAGCAGGGACGGAATGAGCTAACTCCCAGGTTTTCTAGCATTCTGTGACTCTACTGAGTGCCCAAACCATGTCTTATTGACATCCATGTGGCCCATGATAGATATTAGAAGGTCATCAATAAACATCTGTGTAATAAAGCATCTACTCATTTATTTACTTATCTAGTCAGCTGTTCCAGACTCAGATCGGTCCCACCTTCTGCCTTATTTCTCCATCAAACTGGAGAATAGAAACATTTTGCATGGGCGCCTGGGTGGCTCAGTTGGTTAAGCGACTGCCTTCGGCTCAGGTCATGATCCTGGAGTCCCGGGATCGAGTCCCGCATCGGGCTCCCTGCTCGGCGGGGGGTCTGCTTCTCCCTCTGACCCTCTTCCCTCTCGTGCTGTCTCTCATTCTCTCTCTCAAATAAATAAATAAAATCTTTAAAAAAAAAAAAAGAAAAGAAACATTTTGCATTTAGAGATATGGAAAAGAATTTCCCCAAACTCAAATAGAGCCAGAGGTAAGTAGAGATTGTTTTTTAAAAAGTACCAAATTTAAAAATAACAACTGGATTTTCTAAGACAGAGATCTAACATGTTATCTGAAAACAAGCTAAGAACATGGAACTCCTTCCCAGAAGGCAAGAAGCCATCAGCAGAAATCGATGCCAACGTTTCCCACAATTAAATTCAGCCGATTTCATTAGCTTAATATTTACTGAGGTCTAGAGGGGCCGTACCACTTTCAGGAGCAACTACAAAAACAAACTGCCCTTTGCAGGTTGTGAAATTTTTCTTTATAGAGCAGAAGGCGGCACCGACTTGAGTCTGGAACATCTGACCAGATCCTCGCCCAAGGAGAGCATGGCTGCAGGGCCAAATCTGGGCCCAACTGGGCAGGGTGCTATAAAGTACCAATACCAGTGAAAACAGCACGATGTACAATTGTCATCTCACAGATGGGACTCTTTTTAAGAACACAAATTTCTCTTTAATTTATAGCTTTGAATTATTACCCTCCCTGTTGTTTCCTAGAAATGGGAAAACACCATGTTTCATAAGCAGAATATGATCCTGGACAAGGCCAGCAGGAAATGGAGTCCTATTAAGGGAAAGTGATTTGTCCACAGTCACACGGGCAAAAAGCAGAAACGGAATATGCGTATGTACACGCACTGTGAATGTGATCACATCTGGAGTGATCACATCACTAGGTTTAAGATCAACCAAATTCTTTGTGACTACTTCTACAAAGGGATAAGAAGTCTCCACAAAGGGATATGTATTCTTGTAAGCCCACGGTATAGCTTTTTGTGGGGGGAGGAAGGTAGATTTCTCCAACTACTGCTGGTTGGTCTTGAATTCCTCTCTTCTGCTGTGTAACTCACTTCCAGATTCCCTCCTAAACTTCAGAGTTGATTGGCTCCCCTGTTCGAGTCTTCAAGAACAGGAAACCTGATCGCAAAGCACCGAATGAGATTGAAAACTAAAACATGTGCTGTAAAATCATGACTGGCATCAGGATTTTACATCATCTCAGGTCCAGGCTTTCCCCAACCTGACCTAGATATAAGAGGACGTTGCCTTCTTCCCCAAGGTCAAAAATACTATGGATGGCTTATTTATTGAATGGATGGATGGACGGGTGGATGGATGAATACATGAGTGTATCAAGATGCCATTGGACGATGTGGCCTCATTTGTTTTCTGCACCTTGAAGGGCTTTCACCTGACTGCTGGGGAGAAACAATGGATTACATATGAAATTACAATATTGAGATTTTTTTTGCTTCTCCAACTATTGTGGGCTCAAAATGTTTTTCAGTTCTCAAATGCTGAGTTGGTATGGTATTAAGTTTTAAAAGCCTCATCAAGTAAGGAGCTAAAGGGGCTTCCTCCATTTTCTTTTGACTCTGCCATAAAGGCAAGCCAGGTTGGAAGCTTCTGAAGGCAGGAGTCCATCTACACCATTGCTGCCTCCTTCAAACCCTCCAGATATTAGTTCACCATGTTCAGACCTGTCAATTCTCATCACTCCCTCTACCCCTACAGAGGGCTGTTCACAAGTCCCCAGCTGCGGCATTGGGAGGCACCTGAAGGAAGCTAACTGGGGAGCATATCTGGATATATTTTCATACCTTCAAATTTCGAATTCCACTAACGGAAGAATTAAAACTTCATATAATTAAAATGAGTTTTTAAAGATTTGCATATGAATATTAATTATCACTCTAACTTCCCAGTCCTACGATTCCACATGTGGCAACATCTTATTAATATATACTTTAAGTGGAAGGAGGTCTCTCAGAAGTAGTTAAGAAAAAATTAAAATGATGGCACGTGGCCAAGTATTACCAAGTAACCCTTCTGATATCCAAGCACCTGCAATGTGTTCATCTCAACAGGATGCTATTTTTGTCCTAATGATTTACAGGTTATTTTCTTAATAAATGTCCGTTTCCCCCCCTTTGCTTAACACAGGGAAAAGCAAACCAAAACAAAACTACGTATGCTACGGTTTACAAAGCTAAAAGTTTCATCTCTATTTTTCCGCTCCTATAATTATCACAGAGCAACACAGACGAGATGCCTCTGTCATAAACTGACGTTAATGGCACTCTGCCTTTTCAGAGAGAACACTAACACTTTATTTCCATCTTCACTAAAACTCTTGAATAAGAAACATCTTACAGGGGTTTCTATTTATGTTTAAGATTGGCTGGAGTGAACGCACTCCCTCAACTCACATTTGAAAATAATTAAAAATAGGGGCGCCTGGGTGGCTCAGTCGTTAAGCGTCTGCCTTCAGCTCAGGTCATGATCCCAGGGTCCTGGGATTGAGCCCCGCATCGGGCTCCCTGCTCGGCGGGAAGCCTGCTTCTCTCTCTCCCACTCCCTCTGCTTGTGTTCCCTCGTTCGCTGTGTCTCTCTCTGTCAAATAAATAAAATCTTAAAAAAAAAAAGAAAAGAAAAGAATTAAAAATAAAGTGCTTTGCCCCTGAAGAATAATGCTTTCTGCTACCACCTATCTCTGAGAATTCAACGGGAAAGGTTGGTGTAAGGAAAGCTCTTCCTCCTGCCCATTTAGGACCTCAAGATACAGTGGGAGGGGAAGCAATGGTGTAGGCTAGAAGGAAGGCCAGAGGCTAAGTCTCTCAAAAGAGTTCTCTAGGGAGCGCAGTCTATGCTTGAGTCTGGTGTCCTTGGAGTTGACAGTGAGAACCAAAGATTGTACTTGTAGATCTCTAGATCTAGATCTAGAACTCTAGATATCCACTCTAGAACTATCCAGCTGAAAGGGAATTTACAGCTTGCTTCTCTGGTAAATTTCACAGATGAAGCAAAAATACAGTGTTGACAGACTTTATCGAAAGAAAAGGCACAGGAAGGATTTAAGTTTCCCAGTTTCTAGTTGCCTCTACCTCCCACAAGTTTGTCCGTGGAGGTTCCAGTCCCACATCTGGTGGAGACAATGTTATATGGCTACATGGACGGTATCCCACAAACAGGTGTTGACACAGGGCTTCTTTTAGGACAAGAGACGTTCTGCAGAATTCAAAGGGATCATCCTCTTGGCAAGATCACCACTATAGAGCTTTATGTATCTGATGCTGATTTGAATTGGATTCTCAGAGAATCTGCACTGGCCAAAAAGTTTAGAAACTTCTTATAAAAAGGAAGACTTGGGGCACCTGGGTGACTCAGTCAGGTGAGCGTCCCATTCTTGGTTTTGGCTCAGATCATGATCTTGGGGTCATGGGATGGAGCCCCATGTCAGGCTTTTTTGTGCTCAGCGGGGAGTCTCTACGGTATTATCTCTCTCCCTCCCCCCCCCAACTCTCTCTCTCTCTGTCATAAATACATAAATAAAATCTTTTATAAAAAGGAAGACAAGAAACTTTTTGAATCAGAAATACGATGTATTTGCGGGTTAGTAAAGCATTTAAAATAAAAATCATCTCCAGATACTTTACTACTACGTAAGATGTGGCTATTGGTTACTAAATAAATACACTTTCTAAATTCAGTGGCAACTTGTCTTCTCCTACCTGATGTATTCATCAGTCAACATGTTCTGAGCAACTAATGCAGGCATTTAGGAAATATTTAGGAAATATATGGGAGTGGAGGACACGAAGACCGATTAAGTCTGTCTGTTCACGTATCTGTAATACAAGAGAATGTGTGATAAAGCGGAGAAAAGCAGGGAAGAAGGGCTTAGGAGGATAACCTGGGCAGCCAGGAGGAACTGGCTGTTGGAGCGAAAGTATGATTTTGAGAGTGGGGAGGCATGGGGAAGGTGGCACAGGAATGAAGGACATTTACGTAGATGGCAGCCAGGTGCAAATGTAAGGGGGATGTGCGCAACCAGGTACAGATGAACTGACCATGTTGCCCAGCACCGACATTTTGCCTGGATGTCAGGGGGGTGAGGTAGAAGGGCAGGCAGATCAGGACCAGGGTGCGGGGGACTCTGAGTGTCAGACTTGGGGTCTGATCTTGCTTAGGTAGGCAACAGACAGGTGCTGGTGATTTCTGGGCAAGGAATGGCCGAATTCAGAGGGTGTGTGCAGGAGAAAGGAGACACTGAAGTCAGTAACAGTAATGAGAAAATGATCACAATGGCCAAGCCGATGAACTATTCTAGAACTAGGACAGTGGTAGTGAGAAACGAAAGAGGAGAATGAACGTGAGAGCTGAGTGATCTAAGCCTGTCTGATTGACAGGGAAGTGCAATAACCTCCCTCCATTACTCAGAGCCACTCTAACCTGCGAAGTACTCTGCCCATTGTCATCTGAGAGCACAAAGGACTTACGGATGTGTAATTTCATGCTTGCCGCCGCTAACGAAGGGGGTGTTTAAGACTTGCACAACTCTACATCCTTGTCCAAAGCGTACCTTTCCATCAGAAGAGAAAAAAGTGACAACCATGTCCTAACCAATCCTCACTAGGAACTGCCTACTGTGAAAACTGCTTACACAAGGGGAGAAAAAAAGGTCAAATTAGAAAGTTATCGCTTATAACATTTCATCCTGCATTCATGTAGAACCATTTCTGCTTTGCCAAGCCCTTTCCTACTTATTTTCTCATTTTTCCTAAAGCAGCCCCTGGGGTAGTAATAAAGCGTGGGAATTACTGGCCCCGTTTTACGGAAGAGAGGTACAATGCCTGCCCTCAGACACACGGGACCGACCAGGCCCGGAGTCTCCCAGCTCCTCCCGACCTTCCACGCCTTCACCACGTGGGCTCAGTGAAAGGCGAGGAAGTGGTCTGAACTTCATGGGATTTAAAATAGACACTGGTTGGATAAGATATGGGTGCTATGAAAACCCAGCCAGGGGAGCAGATAAAGGCTGCCCAGAAAATGTCCTCCACCGAGTGAAACACAATCCAGAGTCCAGCTGGGAATTCCATTGCTGCCTTGGGTTTATGAATTGTTTATTTTTATTTCTTGGCTCGAACCCTTCATTCCTGCCCTTGTCTCTTGTCATCTCCCTCCTTCCCCCTCTCTTTCTTCTCCTGGAAGCCAGAGCCCGGCTCCGCACATACACACACGTCCGCGTTGAACACCACTGTCTAAAAACACAGCTCGCTCTGAAAAGCTTCATCTCCTGCAGGTGGCACAATTTAAAAATTTAAAATGGACACCCAAGGAACATATCATATCACGATCAGCCTTCGAATCATTTACCCTGCTTATTAAAGACCCAGAAATAAAATAAACAGAGTTCCCAGCAGAAAAGAAATAAACACACAGTGAGAGATTCTTGAGAGTGGCATTTTCAAGCCCAGTTTCTGTGGTGAGCTTATGTAATCAGACATAATTGTCTGCACATGTCTGGCTACAATCTTTCAGAAATGATTCCCAGCCCACCTGATAGCGTCAGAGGGGTCAGTGTTGACCCCCGCAGAGTCTGAGCGCCACCCTCTTCTGCACTATCCAATTAGGAAGCGAGGATGCCACAGAGCAGAACTGTGAGCCCATTTCCTGCCTACTCGCATAGACTTTCTGCAGCTCATATTCTCCTCCCCACACTCTGGTACTTTCCTCTTGTCTTCCACTTATACAGAGCAAAGCTTTTTCTGGAAAAATCGTTTGAGATAGAAGATGTATCTCAAAATGACTCAGAAAACACATAAATGCATATGTGCGTAAACTGCCCACCGCACCCCCCCCTCCCCCGACAAGCACAGAGCAACCTCATTCGTCTGGGGTCCATTTTTGAGAACATACTTCTCCACCACAGTATCTTGTGTTTTTCTAAGCAGGCTTCCAGCAAGCCAGCCATTAACATGGTAATTATAATTAGCATAAGCACAAGAAGAGAAGAATGCTTCTGCTCTGGAAAATCCTTTCTGGAAAAGTGACAGGATTGCCCAGAGTACATTCAACAGGGTTAGCTTTGACCTCCTCCCTCTCCTGCCAGACAAGGACTTGATAAATATCATACAAATTCAGAGGGGATTCTGACTAAAGAAGGTAGAAAATAAAGCGCTCCTAATTGGCCGGGGCCTTAAAAAGTCACCAAGACACTTAGGACCTGGTACTTGACTCTTCTCTGACATCCTGACTGAGTACGCCATGTTTGAATGCTCTGATGACACGGAATTCTTGACTTCCAGAGGCAGCCAATCCCTTCTCTGGACGACTCTGACTGGGAGAAAGGCTCATCAAAGGTCGAAGTGAGAGGTGTTTCTCTGAATCTTCTACTTAGTGCTCCTATCCTTGCCCCGCTTAGATCACTCATGACGAATCCAATCTTTCTCACAAATAGCATGTCTAAAACTACTATATACCACCCACAGCTTCTCATTTATGGGCTAAGAATTCCTAATTCTTGCAACCAGTCCTCGTGATGAACCTGTTGGTATTCTGTTGATTCCTTCCAGTCTCGCCTGAGTCGTGTCTGATTTGACCAACGCAGGGTCGAAGGAGCCCTCACCTCCCCCACTGCACACACTCTACCTCAATTAGTATAGACTAGGATGACATTAACACGTCATGCCTGCCTTTCCTTCATCCCATCCCCAATTCATTTGAATCATAACACCAGAAACAAACAACCACAACAAAATCATCACCATCAATCAACCGCAGTTTTCTTCTATAGTTCTGAGCCAATGGTTCTACTGGAGCCTCCTGCAACCTCTAAAAGCCCAGGAAATGACCCCTGATGTAAAGAACAGCCTCCTTTTCCAGGCTGCCTCTTGCCCTCGCTTGCTGTCACCGCTGCTGAGATAGCGGACGATTGATCTGAGAAATCAAGTTGGATTGCTGTCCCAAATCTACATTCGGTTCTCCTTGTGTCTGTCTGATCGATTTCACTCTGTGCGACACAGCTTGTCGCTATGAATTTTCATGCTAGTCAGAAGCCGCCAGCGCGCCCAAGAATGAGGAGAGGGTCCCGGCGCCCCTCCCCGTCCCTTCCACGTCCCCAGCCTTGGCGTTAATTTCTTTCTGGTTTCCGTCCTTAGCCAGACTGGAGAAAGGTGCTTTTTCGGACCACAGACCTGGATGCAGTGGATCTGGGCTACCAGTTTTCCTGCCCGGGGTCCCCGGGCCCCGGCTCGTGGTGACATTTCCGACCGCTGTTGTGTCACCTGTTCAGCAGGCGCCTCTCAGCTGCACACGAGTGGCCGCAGGTGCCGGGTGGACACTGATTGGGTGTGACAGCCCTCGACGCCAGCTGCCCGCGTGCAGCCTGCCCGTCGTCACTTGCTTGTGGGGAGAACGCCGCCGATGGCGTGGCCGATACGGAAACGAGAAACTAGGGGACGGTAAAGCTAAGAAAAGTCCTACTAAGTGGCATTCCAAGCCCTACGGCTTTGAAATAATTGGTTATGAGAGAATAAAAACAAAGGGGGTGGGGGAGCCTTGTTTTCTTACACTGATGCCCTGCGGACTGTACATCTGACTGGCTGCGAGTCCGTCACTGTATCCTCCTGTCTGGCTGATAACATGGCGAAGGGTATCCACCTAAACAGATGAACAACAACAGAGAGGAGATTAGTCAGGGAGATGCAGGGGGAGGGAGGCAGAGCATCATCACGCAAGCTACCGCGTGGGCGTGCCGGACCGACACAGTCCTGGCCGAGGTATCCTTCCCAGGAGGGGGCCGCTGGGAGGAGGCCGGCCTCTCTAGCTGCCAAATCCATTTTCCTTTCTGAGTTCAGTCAGTGAGACGGGAACACGGTCAAAGGCACCTGGGATGCCCACCACTGAAACTAACCCACAGCGCTGCAGGAGACGGCGGGGGCTGGAGGGCAGGGGGCAGTGAGAGGGTACAGAGTGAAGGAGCTCCCCCGCCCCGGAGAGATCACCCTACATCGCTTCACCCTATGCAAGTCCAGGCTCTGTCTGGAGGGGGCTTGGGCAGCCGCCTCCCAGAGAGAGCAGTATGTGACTAACACTGTCCTTGTGAGGACTCAGATGATGGCTAGCTGTGTGGTCGCTCGACCAGATTGACCACGGCTCCTCATACTTGTCCCCAGGCTGTGTTTCCTGAATCACTGGCCAGGTGGTTTCTTCCAGGCGTGAGGTGCTTCCTGTTGCACATGCAGGGTGGGAGACTGGGCTAATGGGGCTCAGAACTTCCCTAGCCATCTGACCCAGAGCATTCGACTTGACCCTCTCACGGCAGGCTCTGTGCTGAGACAGTAGGCTGGCTTCCTGAGATGTAGTAAAGGCAGGCTGTTCGCTAATGGGCACCAAGGGTTTACACCACACGACCTGACTTCGCTTCCCAACATGGGCTCTGACTCTTGACCAGAAACCCAAGTCCCTCAAGGATGATTGAGAAGATGAGTTTAGTCAACCTGGCCAGGTGTTTTTAAAGCTTGAAACGAAAATAGGAGATACAAAGGTATTTGCCTACTCATCAATTACCTCCTTATTTGGCAAATATGGAGTGTGGGAAACCCACAAACAAGAGGGAGACCTGCAACGTCAGACAACGGGCTGAACTCCTCCTCCCTTTCCCTTCAGCGAAGAAAGAATACTCTGGTTCTACGTGCCCGATGGGCCTTGACCACCTCACCCTGTGCTTGCTTCTCTCCTGCTTTCCCAGTGTGGCTGACAAGCCAGAGCCAAATGCATTCACAAAGTGTGGACGAGATTCCCCATGACCATGGTTGTCTTTGGTTTGGTTTGGTTTTGTCGTTGGCAAGATTTTGTTTCTACATTTCCCTCTCTCTCTCCCCCTTTCTCTCTTCCTCTCTTTCTCTCTCTCCCTCTCTCACCCTCTCCCTCGCTCTCTCTTCCTCTCTCTCTGGACAGGACTGGCAAGTGCCAATACAACCGAGGGCTCTTGGACTCCAATGCATTCACCTGGTGGCACATTGGCTGGGTCCCTACCTGTGACTGCACGTTGGCTCCAACCTGGGCCCCTTGGTAAGAGTCCCCATTGAGTGACTGCACGCCCATGAACAAATCTCCAGAGTTTGACATGTTAAAAGAACTGGAAGAACCTGGAAAGGAAAGAGTGAGGCACCTGAATCACAGAAAGGAAAAGGCTCAACCCCTGCAACTAACAGCCAAGAGGAAGAATGACATGCAAAGCAACCCCCCCCAAATAAATACTAAAATAAAAATAACATCAACAGAGTCTGGTTAGTAGCATGAAGAACAGAGCAAGCAATAAAGGGTGCATATCGCTCATGTTATGTGAAGCCACATCTTACTGCAAGTTGCCAATAGGACTGTGTCCCCTTAACGACTTCAAGCTGAGAAAGGGAGTATTTATTCGCATTTATTCTTCTCAACTTAGTCTATTTGAATTGGAAATGGTCTCCAGGACCTCTCTTTCATGCCCCCAAAATTCTAGGGGTTGCCAGGGGACCACAAGCTGAAGAATATGGGCTAGTCAATGGTACTTCCGTCACCATGATGGAGCACACGAGCTATTCGGCTGGTTTCCAAATATGCTATTGCCAACCCATCTGCCCTCACATGGGAAGCAGCCCTGGTGAGGGAGGGTGGGGAGTGCATGAAGGCAATGCCACACATTAGGGCTGGCCCCGGGATGGGGAGTCCATTGACATTCCTGATTTCTAGAAAGAAGGTTAAGCTCCTTGCTGGGTGGCAAGCAGCCCAAGAGAGGCTCAAGGACTGCAAGAAGAATGTGAGAATGGTGACGTCTTCCCTTGCCACCTGCTATTATGGAGGAACATGAAACAGAATAATGGGCCCGGAATTCTGAAGCATGCATGAAATATGAAATGCTAATAATAACACTTACGATAATAATAAAAGTGGGCCTCAAGAAGAGCAGTCAACCATCTGCTTTTCCCTCCCAGAGAAGAAGCCTTCTCCCACATAGTTAGCCTTCAGGCAGCACCCAGGTTGCACTGTGATAAACCCAGCCCACCCTCAGCCTCAACACAAGGGCGTGGAGAAGCTTCTTATTATTCTGAAGTCATCGTGCAGCTCAGCGCATTAGGAAAGAAAGCTCAACGTGCAGGGTTTGGTTAAAACATGACATTAGCCTAGAAAAGGAGAGACCTTAGGGACCCAGGTCAGTTCCACTCTATTTCCAACTCTGTCTTGCTCAAATTGTGCTCTTGTCCTCACATTTTGACAGCCATCATCCATGCGGGATCACCCAGCAATGATGCCCCAGCTCTGACACTTTCTTAATCTCCCAAGGTAGGGAATTGCGCTCTCCTAGAGGTCTAGCTCCTGGAGCTCAAGAGAAGGCTTTTTCTGTGCCATAGAAGAATCACTTTACTAGCAATGAATTCTGCACTCTGCCACTCTGCTCTATGCTGAACTGCTCATAGGATCCTCATACTTCCAAGGAGGGAGCCATTCTGAAGAACCAAATGGTTCACTTGGGGAGATCCTCAAGGTAGGAAACATCTCTGTTTTTCTTTGTTTTGGGGATGTCCACCCACACGCAGGAACTAGCTAGCTCTTGTGCTACATAAGCTGATCCTCCACACTCTGTTGTCATGGGAAGAAGGGAACGCTTTCTTTGTGGGGGCGGGAGGGCGACTCAAGCCGGCCTGCATGTCCTATCCACATCCTTCTCAACCTTTCTTTTTATCAGAGCTACAACCTAAATAATAAGAGCCATTTTATCATCATTCTTACAACACATGCTCACATTTAGAGGGCATCAGAACCAGGAATTGTTAGCTCCAGGACCCCAAATTATAATTGTTTATATAATATCAGAACTTTTTGCCCCCCAAGAGTATTCAGTTTGATGCGCAAATACTTTCTTTCTCTCCCAAATACCACGTAGTATACCCACACTCCTTATGCCTGGCTGACGGTTTGCTGGAAATGAGCACACAGGCTGAGAAATGGGAGAAACCCCCAAAGGGCTGCATTGGTGCCAAGGAACATGGCGTCCATGGAACCATGAAGGTATGGGATGTGCCATTTACAAGATACACACTGCAACTGACAGAGATGATTTAAAAAATATATGTGCATAGATAAATTGTAAATATGTCTGGCTGCCTAACATACATAGAGATAAATATGTGCATATCAATGGCCTTCATGTACAAATGCACTTGAATCAGAGTAATTGCAGGAATTGTCCCTGTGCTCTTGCCTTGGCTATTCTGGCACTTTGTTGTCTCTGTACGGCCCTGTATTACATGACCACGGCTTCCGACTCTCTGATAAGTAACTAGAAGCAGGGATGGCTCTGAGAAGAGGCCAGGGGCCACAGACACCACAAGAAAGCAGACAGAAGCCCGTGCAAAACTCAAAATAAGGAGAAGACATGTTCTTCATTGGGCACTGGAAGGGAGAAAAAATTTATCACAAAATGGACAACTTCCTGAGAAGGACGTATCCTTGACGGAGAGCGAATGGGCTGTCTTGGAGGTGCTGCAAGGTCTCAAAGAACCCCGACGGAATTACCTGGCTTGCGGAGAAGGTCCGTCAAGAACCTCAGCGGCAGGTGGCTGGAGAGTCATCAGCAATTACTGGAAGCACATTTTAAGATGTGCTCGCCAGTTAAAAGGTTCTGAGTTTGGAGTGGGAAGGGACGCAGGTGGCTCGTGTAAGCTGTCACCCAGACATCTGGGACACGTACGGAGCTAAAGCTGCACTCCACGGGAAACAACAGATCACCTCTGGATCCTAGTGCACTGGTTCCAGCAAATATGTGCTAACATCCATTTTCACAAGGTCATTTCCTGAAGGCTGCATTTCTACTCTAAAGAGTCTTTAGGAGACTTCAATTTGTTCAGGGAAAAAATAAAAATAAAACAACAATTCACTTCATCATCACCCAAAAACCCCAGAATACTAATGATAAAATCTGAACTTAGAGCAAGGTTTCTGGACATGGGTACTATTGACGTTTGGGGCTGGAAAAGGGCTCATCGTGGAGGAACATTCTCTGTACCACAGGATGGTGGTCAGCCACATCCCTGGCCTCTAGTCACCGGAGGCCAGTAGTACCTGCCTCCCAAAACCCTGACGACCAAATGTCTCCAAACCCTACCAAATGTCCCCTGAGGTACAAGTTCACCCTGTTGAGAACCAATGACGTAGAATAAGAGAGGCTTTACTTTTTCTTACTGAGGAACTCAAAGGGTTTAAAAGGATTGGCTTGTTATTGCTCAGAGCATTTTTATGAAGCAGATGTATGACAAGTATTGCCTTCATTTTGCAGTTTTGAAATCAAGGCTCCTGAGAGACTGGGTGGCAGCCGATCAGACTAGACTCTCAACACCATTTGGAGGCTCAAAAGATGGAGGCTCTTTGCTAGATACAACTTCATTATGTCTCCCGCTTGCTTTTCTTATCTTCCATGATAATTCCCCTTCCAAACTCCAAAAATCATTGTTACTTTCTACCCAGGACAAGGCCCAAGACAGAAAGGCTGTCTGGTTTGACGGGAAACCCCTTTAGAAGGTGCACGTGGCAAGGTTCTAGAGTTCCAATTCCGGCAGGTTGTGTTTTCATTTTCTACTTAGAAATTAAGGGAAGAAAGAGCACAGCAGAAAACATCCATGGGATACATTCTTTCACTTGGTTTAAAAAAAAAAATTCTAAGAGTTCCTATGGATTTACTGTGTCAGCCAACCTCCCTGGATGTGTTACCTCCTCTCTAACTGTGTGTATTATATACATAAACTTCTCTTAGGAAGCCAGAATCTAGGGGGTTTTAATATGATCATCTTCCCCCAATCCAGAAAAGTGCCAAACCTTCTATTAGGGGTGTGACAAATATGTACAAGGGCTTGCCCCTAACTAAGTAGTGCCAGAAGAAAAACTTTCATGGTCGAGCCTGCCGATGTCCTTGATACACACACACAGAGCCAGCAAAGGAAGATTCAAAGCGGGGGAGGGAGTCCTGAGCCTCAGTAAGCCTGCTATTGCTTCGCTAATCACAGAACCTAATCAAACATCAATGTCGATGCTTTGCCACAGCAAACATCTGCAAGGCCCAAGCCAATTTCCTTCTTGGATGCTAAAATGTTCTCCAGAAGATAACCCAACCTTCCAAAAGGGGCCCCGTTTTTCTGAGACCTTACTCCTGCTTTTCTAAGTTCATCAAAAATAGAAATGAGAATGTGTCCCTGTAGGTGACTGCAGAAGTATGGACCCAAGGTTATAACGATTGCTTCAAATGGCCCCCATTTTTCCTTCTTTTTTTTCCTGAAAACTTAATTTTCTTCTCTTCCTTCTATTCTCTCTCTGTTCCAGCCATTCTGCCCGACTCTGCTGGTGTCAAATATGAAGCATGCCAAGTATCTCTCTTTACATGCTTGCTCGTCCCCCACGGGTCCTCGCCCGAAGTGATTTTAATGAATTATGCTTAAGGAAATAGGAGATCAGGCATATATCAACAACTAGGAATATTCAGAAGTGACCTAAATAAAGACACTGAAGAACTGCTTGTCCACACAAAAGCCTCTAGAGGGAAGAAGATTTACTTGCCAAGTATCTTCTTTGCAATAGAAATGAGTATGTATATTTAGTAAAGCTTCTGGGAAAGAAAAAAATACCCTGCTTCAATATTAAGGATATAAAAAGTTCCCAGGTTCCAGAAGTCTTAGACTTCCAACTCAGCCAAAATATATTTTCACATATTAACCTCTTATTTAAAACTTGTATCTATTTCAGTGATCCTTTACCCTTTGGAATAATCAAGGACCTAATACGCAACATCATAAGCACCCTATGTGAAAAGTTTGAACACTTTAAAGTTCTCACTTCATCTGTGCAATGCTTTGGGTTGTGATAAGAGCAAAGGAAAATACAGAAAAGCCCGTGTATAACTTTTCTGCTAAAACGTTAATGAATGAAAATCCCACGCTATTGCACATACACAATAGTATTTTCTTTTGTCTCTACTGTAAAAAAAAATAAATAAATAAAAAGCACTACAAAGGGTTCCTCTGCATATTATTTCCAACAATTTAGGCACAACTGGAAGGCTTAGCTCAAATTTTCCATAATAATTTACTTTGTGCTTAGAATAGTCACCTAAGTTTAAGCTAGCAGAAAAATTCTTTAGAAAACTGTAATCATTGACTGACATTCCAAGAGAGCCAAAATAATTCTTAAACACAGAGTGGGGGGTTAAAATGCTTACTTTTCTCTTTTTAAGTGCTTTGGAAAAGAATAAAAAGTTACAGCTTTAGTAATGAAGGGAGTGCACAGGGCCCTTCTAGGGACTAGTCATAAATCATGCTCAACCATCTGCAATGCAGATATATCAGGGACAGGAAAAAGTCATTTTGATATCTGTTTTGCGTTATGACAACCTTTGCAGGAGTGGTGAGTGTGTTTTTGCTAATGTTGACAGGACTGTACTTCTTCCAAGACAAGTGAACACGTCTGCCTAGCAGCGCGATTCAACCAGTGTTGCCGGGAGTCTGAAATGCTTAAAAGCTGACCAGATGGGGAAGAAGGAAACTCTCTGGTTACTGAGCCTCTTAGCCTTTATCCTTTGTCAATCATGCCAGGAGGGGGAGAGAAGGAAATACACATACACAAACCTCAAAAAGTAAATATGCTCCTCAGAGTTACCCAACCTGGTGTGCTAGGAAAAATATATAACCAGACAATTCACTACACTGTCTTACCATGTCCATGCTTACAAAGCCCAGGCCACTCTTCATGCATGATTCCATTTAAACAAAAGAAGGCCATGGTGGTACAGCCCAGTGATTTGGGAGAACCTTATAACAAATTAGGGCATCTAGAAGCTCACAGAAGACGTTAGAGTGTGGAGCCTTACAGGCCTCCAGTAACAATCCACCATAAGGTAGAAAGAGAATTTATTTTAGTGAACAAATAAGCTTCGGGGTCAAAGGCACTTCCCAGATATGTTAGAAATTAGATTTTTAATCATCTTACGGTCAAACACATTTAAATTTGTGACCCTTCAAGTTGGAGGCATCCGTTTTCTTAGATGTGCATCCCACCCCCAAAATCAATGCAGCTGGTTCATTATAATGAATAATCTGAGACCAAAATTATTTAATAAGGAAGTATTTCTGGGTTTCCCTTACCAAAAAAAACCCCAAAAAAGTACCAACACGCCTTCCATAGCATACAAACACTAAGGTTATCATTTATGTATTATCGACTATGTTTTTGTGTGTGTGTGTGTGGAAATTCAGAACTGGTGGTACTAGGCAAACCCCAAAATATATTATGTGTTAGCCTAAGCTCTGAAGTTAGTGATATAATGCACATTTACTAAAATAAAACCAGGGGCAGAACACATGACTAATATTATAATAGGAAGACTGGAATCTAAATAATGTGAATTAATGACCAGCAATGTTCTTCATAGTTTACATAAAGAAACCAACAAAATGAAACAGTGAAGAAAAGCAACTCTAAACAATGTACAGCAGTCATCCCAGTCTGGCTTTGCAGACCAGAGCATTATAATGAGGAATATTCCTGCAGAGAATGTATGCTAGCAGGTCACCCAAACAGTATGTGATGGGAACAGCAAAATAGACAAGGATAAACACTTTTTATGAACCAGACTAAATGCCAGAGCCCCCAAGGGACTATGTCCAAATATTAGATGTAGCTCACTGTCATCTTGGAAAGGAGAATGTGAAGGTCTTTTCATCAAAACCAGCCAATTTGGGTCTGTTCAACTTAACCACATTAGCGCAAACCTCCAGACAAGCCCATCTTATAAATAGTAAAACACACTGCTCTTTGGAAATGAAAGGAAACGCCCCAAGCGGCATCGACAACAAAAAGGGACAATCAAATGCATAAGTCAACCAATCGGAAACCTAAAGAATGAAAAGAAAACCCCAATGTAGGAAAAGCAAGTACAAAAATGGAGCACGATCCCCCCAAATCAAAGAAGAAACTAACCAGCTGAGTTAGGAGTCGAGGGTGAGTTAGCTTGGCTTCCATGGGCTGACACATTGGTAGCAGTGACAGCCGTTTTGGCAGCATAAATATTGGCTTCCTCTTGAAATTTACCTATGTTCTTCTTGTACCGGATTCGCTTATTTCCAAACCAGTTTGATACCTGGAGCAGTTAAAGAGAAGAGGAGAAAGTTAACATTCTGTCCTGCGCAAACATCTCAGAGGAAAAGGAAGGTACTGGGAGGGCTGGAGGCAGGCTGCACGGGCTGATCCTATTCTGATTTCGAAACATCAATGAGAAGATCTGAAGGAAGGGCACCGAGAGGGACCCTTGCACACAACGCAGTTCTCCTGCTTAATACAACACCATTTAGCAAAAACAATGCAGCAGAACATCCTACGGAGGAGCTGCTCATTTGGATTTGGATTTGGACAATTTTAGTTTAGGACAAACATTTTAAAATTGCTTACCTCTTAAGAACACGACACCAAAATAAACATAGCATTTCAGGAGAAATGTTACTTATCAACGCTAACACTGACTTTGAGCAATCAAGAGGCACAGACTTGTAATCATCCATACAAATCCGTATCAACATACAGGTGCTCTCACTGAAGGATTAATTTCAAATTTTTAGAAGTTGAATAATTGCTAATATGGACTAGATTCTTAGCTGCAGGTACTGTGGACCTTAGGATCAAGATAATCCGATCGGATAGTTTTCACCAAGTATTTTGAGCAAAGCTTGATGTTATCTACAGGAGGAAAAACTGAAGCATAGCAGAGATTAGTCCTTTGAATTCCAGGCTTTAAATGTTAAAGCCAATACACAAAATAAACCTAATTTACTTTCACTTGTTAATTTATTTCCTTCATGTGGCTCACAGCAGCTGTCCTGGCTTCATTCTGCATCCCCGTTCCCTTTATACCAAGACCCCTGCCAGACACAAGGGGCGACGCAGTTAAATTCAAGTTTTACCCCCGTCATTCCTGCCTTACGAGGAACGCTTTATACCCCATAGTCCAGATGTGATTTCAAACTAAAATGTTGTGGGTTTTTTTTTTTTAATAAAATTACAAAACAAACTATGAAGCTGGTGAGGGAAGAGAAAGTTGGTAACACATGTACCACAGCTGACATGTAGTTTCTCTTTACCCGAACAATGGCCGATAAAGGACGTTTTTGTAAAACCACAGTTACCTTTTAAATGCATTAGCAAAAGTTAAAAATCTTATAAGGTAAGCCCTCCTCTGCCTGTGTGGCTTACGCTATGGGAGGGAATGCCAAGCCTTTGTTATCAAAACCAAACCATACCATTGCAGTATTAGTAAACGAGAGGAGAAAAATTCAATGAGAAATTGCTTGAGTCATTGTAAATGCTGGTGCCTACAGGAGAGCAAGGGCCATTTTAGGACCACTGCATATCTAATTCCATTCCCAAACTCATGCTTTCCTTGTTATAACTTTCACTATTCGTATGATGGAGAGGAAAAGAGGAAGGGAGATTTTTCTAAGGTAACTGGATGTGTTGGAAAAAAGGGGGAAAGATGAAGGTAGTTTGGGAGGACTTTAGAGAAGGAAAGAAATGCCTGAGGTCTAGTTAAATAAGCTACTTGAGAAGACGAGAAGGAACATGTTGTGGGAGTGAGTCTCTTCTCAACGAGAAGAACAGACGGGTGGGCAAGATGCTTGGTCAGTTCAGGCATTCCCTACATGGCCCACAAGGTGATACTGGATGTCCTGAGCCATGTACATAATCAGTGCTTTCATTAATTAACTTGCTGTTCATAGTCACGGAAGGTCTGCCATGTGCTAGGCACTAGGGACACACAGAGGACAGACACAGTCTGAGACAGGTAATACAGAAAAATTAATCAGTTCTCTGGGGAGAGTTTGATCACATTTCAAACATGTTAAGTTTGAAGAGCCCGGGCAGAGCCATGGCAAAGTCCAGTGGGAAGGAAGACACATGAGTCAGTCTTAACTGACTGAGCCACCCAGGGGCCCCAAGATGGGGGGGTAATTATTAACCAAAAAAACTGACAAAAACAACAAAAAACCCAAAAAACAAAAAAGAAAGAAACAGCCCCAAAATGGCTACAATAAAAAAAAGTCCAAAATCGGGATCCCCTAGATTTGGGAACTTAAGGGAGATTTAATAAATCATGTGGTCCAACAAACCATGATTGGCAGATGGGACAACTCGGACCCAAAAAGAGGGAGTTCCCTAAAATCTCACAGTTGACTCCTGACAAAAACATGTTCCTAGACAAATGCTTTTGTTATTGTATCATATCATACTGTCTCCCAATGGGACTTGTTTGGCAACAGTGGAACAGCTCTGTTGTAGTTGGGAGGGAGTCATGTGATGGGGAAGGAAGAATGGCATGGCCTTAGGGTGGGTGAAGCAAAGCGAAAGGTGATACAGTATGTAAATATTCATTTTAATGGACAAACTATGTGCACCTGAGTTTCCATAACAAAGGAAGTGAAAGTTGCTGGAACAGGCCGGGATTCCATCTTTGATCTAGATAGAATACAGACTAACTCCAGAACAGTTCCTTCTACCTTCAATAGGGATTTAGAATTCTGAATCCCAGAATTAGAATTCAAACAGTCCAGTGATTTAGTTCTACTTTAGAAGCAGAAGATTCCATGTATCAAATTTACTGATGGTCAGTTAGTGATATGGTTCATGCCTGGAACCGTTCCTCAAAGAGGCAGCAAATATCAAAAACCATCAAATGTCTTTTCTTGTGGACAAGGGATCTAAAGTTGGACAAGAATGGTTAGAGACCTAGATAAAACCAGGTGACCGGAGTTTGACCACTCATGTTCTGCTTTCCTAGGGTTAAGACTGGAACAACCTTCACCTGGGTCAAAGCACCTGCGGAAGGTCTGAGTTGAAAGGGTTGGTGTTTCCAAGGCTGCTGCAAAATCCCCCACAGCCTGTTTGGGAGGCCCTGGTGAGCTCTTCATTGCACACACTCTATGTGGAGGTCTATATTCTGACTGGACCTAACTGAGCTTAGCTAAGCACAGGTTGATGGGGTCAGCAGGGAGTAACGGAAGCCAGGATTCAATTCAAGGAAGTACAAATGCTCAGTGTATACAAAACAGCATCTATTTTGCTTGGAAAATGCTAAGTGAAGTTTCTTGCTACAGTAGGCTTCTTTCCCCCACTCCCCTACCCCTTTTATGGAAAGGCCAGTACATATGGTTCTCTTGCATGAGACATATTTCAGAGGAAATTTCTCTGATAGCTTTCAGAACCATCATTACTGTTCTCAGCTAGAGACCAGGGGTGGTATTTGAGGTTCAGATTAACTAAGAAGTTTTGGACAGATCCCTTGAGTAGACAAAATATAAATACATATAAATATTGCCTACTTTTCTACTTCATACTAATGTTGAAGACTCCAGGTCGATAAAAATGTTTTATCATGTACCTTTCCACGTCAAAGGCATCTGTTATGGTTATCGCTCTTTGTGGAAAAGGGGCACCCAGTGACATTTTGTGCAACCATTCCAATGCAATCATAGTGACATGTTAAAATTCCCACACTCCCTCAGTTACAGAGCGAGCAAATCAAGAGAAGACATTTGAGTCCCTTTCCCTGAAAAGTTCCATTCACTGACTCTTTCCTGGGTTGGGCACAAGATGGGCTAAGGAATGGACTGTGTTTGAGAAAAATAGTATGAGAAATGCGGATAGCTTTCCAAGGACAGGCAAGAACCTTGACCCATTTCTGAAGCAACGGAGCATTCAATGGGAAGAACCCTACCCCTGTTTGTCTACTGTACTCTACTTCTCCCACTTCTGCTGGTCCCTCTCAAGTTTGTCCAGGTACTTACCTGGAAACTCTCCTACTTAAACACCTCACGTGCTTCCCTTGCCATGTGAGGGCTTTAGCAAATGGAACCTGCAAGGCATGAAAGCTCAGTAAAGCAACACCTCTGAGACCAGAGCCAGGCTACAGGCTGAGCCTTTGGAGGGCTCCTCACCTGGGACACTGTGATGCCACACTTCTTGGCTAGCTCCTCTTTGGCTTCCTCACTGGGATAAGGGTTGCTGAGATGGGAATAGAAATATTCATTCAGGATTTCCGTCGCTTGCTTGTTGAAGTTCCGTCTCTTCCGCCTTCATAAAGAGAAAAGAACGAACGACAAAAAAAAAAAAAGTTCACACCAAATACATATAAAGAGGGAGAGACAGGGATCTACTTCTGTGAAAAGACAAATTTTTGAGCAAAAAGTGGATTAGAGGAAATTTGCACCAAGGGGCTGGCTGCCAAAGCCGTCACTGAAAGTATCTGTATGCTATAGAACCAAGGTATGAATTCAGGTCTGCTTAACTACAAAACCCAACCTCGTTCTTACATACAAATTGCCTCCTGGCAATTACAAAGACTCTGGAGGCTTCCATTAAAAATAAGTTATTATTTTCCCTTTATTCCATTCCCAGGTAAATGCATACAGAATTTTTTTAAAGGCATCTGGGGAAGAGGGTATGGAAGGCACTGAAATTAGCCCCCTGGACTGTGTGACCTCCCACAGAAGGAGACAAGTAGCACTTTATAAGCAAGAACAGCAGCTAAATGGTAAAACAAAAGCTCACAGAAATCTCTTTAATACACAGGTTGCTGAAAGGAAGAGAACTACTTTTTGAATAAAAGCATTTTTGTCTTTAAAAAAAAAAGTGCTAATTGAACTAATTTAAAGTGAGAATCATTTACTACCTCCTCACAGCTAAGGCCCATAGGCAGCCGGGGGAGCTGTTTGGGGACGCCAGGCTCACAGTAGAAGCTGGTTGGCCCTCCTCAAGGTGGTGGGGACTCCACCTTTAAATTAGCTCCATTAGCACTTTGCCTTTCTTGCTTTTATCAAAAGCTTTTTCCTTATGGAAGAGATTTCCAGAACATCCTTGGTTATGCCAGGATACAGGATTTCCCAATTTAGCCCAACAGAAAGCACGGAACAGCCTCGCTAGACAAGAAATTCAGCTAATATTGTATTTTCAGGGTCCCACTTGGATTAATTAGCACAATAAAGTACCTGATTTTACCGGATGAACACCATCTGTCCACAGGTATTAACCACATCTGTCCAGACTATGCCAAGCCCAAGTCACTTTCCCAAATCATGCTGAGTTTCTGGGTCACCCAGCATCAGAAATTGGGCAGAATGGATTTAAAAAAAAAGCCCAACTCAAAAAATAGGTATTTGTTAAAAGTCCTTGTCTGCTGGGAATTTGGGGGAAGATAGCCAAGCGGCCAACGTGGGCTCCAGGCCAGGCTTTAGATAACCTTTGGCTTCTTCTCTACCTAAAGAAAACAGTTGTCTTAGGCCTGGGGAACTGGACCCTGAAGCCTCCCTTAATTGGGAGAACCCTGGTTCATTCATTCAGCTGTCTGCATTAGCATCACACTGTATTTTTTGGGAGTCTTCCAACTGAGCTCAAAGGAAGCCTCCCTGGAATGAGCTGGTGGTATGAGGCCAGTGCCGACAAGCTGTTCCTGACTCTCTTCTCACACTGCTGTGCAACATTCCCTGGGTGGTCTCATCGACTCTGATGGGCTCCCTTATCACACTGCTCTCAGTGGCTGTCTCCACGGAGGGCCTTGGAAATCCCAAGATCAGGACTTTTCAGGACTTCAGGACACCTAGTGAAAATGAGACACTTCCGACCATAAGGTTCTTTGAGCTAGACACCTGGCTTTGGCTTGAAGTGGTATCAGCTTGGTGAGTTAACATTTGTGACTTCGAGCCAATCAGAAGCCTTGGGAGTTAGGTATCTGGGTGTTTAATGTTAAGGAATGTGGAGGTTGATCGAATAGTACTGGATAAATGCGGCATTTTAGGAATGAAATCTTTTGAATCAGAGTGAGTCAAGAGTGGGAGGTGTAGGCACTCCAGACACCGTTGCTAAATACCAAATGCGTTACCTCCTGCCCTGTCGACTCTCCTAAGGGTCACTGCCCATCTACCACCACAATCCCCAGGCACTTCCAACACACTCTGTATCTCCAAAACTCGCATCACATTTCACCCAAACCAGCTCCATTGTCTTCCTTTCCCAAATCACCATGGATGCGGTACACTGTGTCTAATTTGTTCATCCATCCATTCATTCAAATATTTGAGTACCTAGCAGGTGCCAGAACCTAGGGGTGGTTCTTAACCCATCCTGCTGTCTTACCTTCATCAGATGAGGGGCCCCAAAGCAAATCCTGTCAGTTCTATTCTTTCAAATCCGGCCCTTTTATTCCAGCCTATTGTCGCTCTATTTTTGAAATGGGTTCAGAGAAGCCACTCTCTATCATGTAAGGGTCTGGCTAATGCTGCACAGTGGTGCTTTCAGCAATAATGGGAATGTTCTAGATCTCTGCTGCCCAGTCTAGCAGCCACGAGCCTGCTTGTGGCCACTGAGCAGCTCGAATGTGGCTGGTGTAACTGGAGTGGTACATTCTGAAATTTTATTGATTTCAATGTAATTCAGTTTGCATTAACTTAAATTTAAAAATCAAATAGCCACTTACCAGACAGTGCAACTCTAGACCGATGCATTCCAGAAATACTTTCTGGAAGGCGTGAACTCACAGCCCTGCCACACACCATCAAAAGCATGAAATGTCTCTCAAACCTCTTGCTTTAGTCTATTCTGTAATGCACACAATGTTTATCTTAAAAGGAAAATGATCTTCCCCTGCATCTTTAAGTAAAATGGGGAAGGCACTTCATACTTATTCAGTGTTCACCCAGTTTGAGGAACACGGGCTTTAACAGTGGGGTCCTACTGTGTCCCCTGTCCCATTCAGCTCGTCCTCAAGAGAAGCACTAGAATAATTCTCCCAGACCATGGATCTGATCATGTCACAATAATAGTAATAGTAATGATAATAATAATAAAATATAAATACAATAAATAAAATAATAAATAATATATAATGTGGTGATCCTTAATATATTAAGGAAGTACTGTGTGAATTATGGTGTGAATACCATATTCCAACCCTATACTAAGTTTCTTTTTTCTTCATATTATCTTATTTATTCCTGTGCATAGGATTAGCCCCATTTTACAGACCAGAGTCCTAGGGAGGATAGGCCACTTAGCCCACCTTACAAAGGTTGCCAGAAGTTGAACCCGAGCAGTGCAGTTTGAGAACTTAAGCTCTAAATGACGGCGTTCCCTCCTTAAACAGCTCTCACGGTTTCTGCTTCTCAGGACAAATTTGAAGTCTTCACGGGTACAGTTAAGGGTCTTCAGTGGACCTGTCCTATCCCTAGTGCCGCATCTCCCCCAGTCCTAAACACGCTCTGCACAATTTTGTCTAGCCACATCATATGCTTGCTTCTCCATGCCCCCAAACACACTCGTGACTTTTGTGCTCCCGTGCCTCTTCACACCAACCTGTGCATTTCTCTCCCACAGCATTTGCCACAGGTTCACCTAGGTCTCCCCAGCTAAACAAGTGCCTCAAGGGAAGGAGCCACGTGTCCCTCATCTTTGAAACCCTAGCGCCTCACACATAGTAAGCACTCCAGCGAAGTAATGCTTGTTGATGTTGGCTTGCGTTGTTTCCCTTTGCCCACGGTAGTCTTTCTGTTTGGCAAACACCCTGCTCGCTCTGGGATCCCAAACTGTCTGCCCTCTCCCGCATTCGGCACCCCCCTCAGGCGGCACTGGGAGAGGTACTTCACTAGGAACATGCCACTTTATGTTCACTCATCAGAGTGTCTGTTTGTCCCACACGATTATGAGCTCCTTGAAGGTAAGACCCACATTTATATGTGTTTTTTTCCCTCTTATTTATTCTGGTGGCTAGCACAGCATCTGGCAGAGAATAAAACTCAACGAGATAAATCAGTCTAAATACAGGCCAGCCGGCCCAGACCTTCCTGCATGTTCTTCCCTCTCGTTGCCCGCCTTCCACTTTACTACTTCATTTAACGTAATCCCTCTCTCGGGGGGGGAAATGCAGAGGTGTTCTTCCAGCTGTTTATCCTCTTATTGTTGTCTCCAGCAAAATGTTACTGAACAGAAGTTAAAATTATTGCTTGAAAATCATTAAGAGTGTGTGTAAGTTCTCTCTCTCTCTCTCCCTCTTTCAACTGAGAAAACTGTGTTGAGGGTCCTGACAATAACTTTACCAAGTTTGATAGCACAATGTTTGGGCCATAGCATGAGATAATAAATGTAGAATGAATGAATGAATGAATGGGTGGGTGGATGGATATTTTTTCTGGCACAATTAAGTCAATGTAAGGAAGAGAAAAGGATATGACTTGAATGGACAAACCTGGACCAAGCGCTTAGCTGAGGACTATGGAAGGCAGAATCCTAAGAAGGTACCAGATTCCAGCCTGGCATCCCCGCCCTCCCCCGAGTGTGGGTGGGGTTGTGACAAAGAAAGGATATCCGTCCTGTTAGTTTAGGGAGATTAGGTTAAAGCCTTAAAATGGTGAGATTCTCTAGCTGGCTTCCAGGAACAAAGCAAGCAGTGAAGACGCGAGCTGGCCAGGGGGAGAGAATGGCTTCTGGGAGCTGAGGACCCCAGTCCCACAACCACAAGGAACTGAATTCTGCCCGCAGCGGGAATGAGCTTGGAAGAGGACCCTGGAGCCTCTGATGAGATCATGGCCTCTGCCGACACCCGGATTACAGCTTTGTGAGACTAGGGCTGAGGATCCTGTTCAACTGTGCCCAGACGCCTAAACCACAGAAACTGTTCAATAATATCTTTGTGTTGTTTTAAGCTGCTAAATTTGCGATAATCTGTTAGGTGGCAACAGAAAACGGAGACAAGGAGTATTTTGTAGCAAAGTAGCACCATTCGACTCCACATGCCTGTGACATTACAATGACTAATGCTGTTACTAAGTCAAACTCCCCTTGTATTTCATTTGTCTTCCACCAAATCTTTCACTGATGAAGCCCTGCCCATCAGATACACGTGGCTTTCAGCACCAGTTTCTCTTTCTCACTGAGGTTTGTTTAGCTAGCTCTCCAACTACAGCACCGGAAGCAGTGATAGAAACTACCCCAATCACGAGGTCTGGGTAAACAGTTCTTTTTTGAGCCCGGAAAGCCATTTGCTCAGCCGTCGGCTGGCATTTGGAGTTAAACGCTTTCACCGATACCAAGTATACCCTCAAAATAAGTGCTAGTAAGAATGACAGAAGCTGAGCTGTTTTAGTTCGGAGACTTGGCTCAGAGGCACTGAATCAAAGGTTGCAGCCGAAGCGGAAAGAGACCCTCTCGTAAGTGATTGTTCTTCCGATGCCAACTGGAACCACCTAGGCGAAGGCTGGTGGAAGTGACAGGAAGCGTGTACAAAGCTCGCCCAGTTTTGAGCCTGACCTTCAACTGCACACAGCACAGTGACCTCGAGCAGAAATCCAACAAGACAAGGATTTCCGCCTCTCCCTTCTCCCCGGGTTCTCTCTGGACGAGAATCCAGTCTGGGCCCGACTTTTCTCTTTTTCAGTATCTGCCCACACAAATACCAACTCCAGAATTTTAACTAGGGGAGTTTCCATGGGGATGGAAGCAACACACGCAGAGGGGCGGTGGCGGCCGAATGGGCACAGGACCTGGACAGAGGCCACCAGCCACTTGCACTCAACTGCTTTCAGGAAGCCGGCTTGGCAGCAGGTCGCGAGGCGAGGGAGATGCACGGGAGCCCTGCTTCAGGGAGACTCTGCCTCCCTACCACCTCCCCCACCACCATGCCCAGCTGGATAAAACTCTTTGTGTGAACCTTCTCTTGACTTACCCTATAGAATTCTGGTGGCCCAGAGATGCATCTCGCTAGCTGGTACTCTCAACTCATATTCCATGTGACCCAAATCACACTGAATAAAAGGGAGTTTAGGAGATGCTAGAGAGTTTTAAAGAGGTCTGTGGACTGCAATAACTATAGTTGTGAACAGAGAGAAATACAGGTAAGCAAGCTGAATAATGCATGAGTTCGGGGGTGAACAACTTCAACAAGGAGCAGTGAATCTTCCCGTGTCATTGAAAAGGGACAAAACTGTAGATCATGAAATGGCACAGGACTCTGACACACGTTAAGTTCTACTAACTGAAATCATAGCCTGGGATGATTTTTAGGAATTGAAGTAATGAATGGTGAAACCTGCATTTATAGAAGCTGGCTAATCTGAGGGCTGTCGATTGCAAAGGATGCCCACACCCTGAAAACATGTCTGCTAGATCAATGATCAAAACCTTCCTCTCGAGTATATGAAAGATAGGATTACCACTATCTTACAGGCTGCGTATCAAAAATTAAAGAAACCAGAAGGATCTGGATAAATCCACTGGTCTAGAGAGTATGGGCCAAGAACTGATTACTGGGTCTCTATTCTCAGTTTTTATCTTTTTTTTTAAGAGGACCTCTCTTTCTTTTTTTTTTTTTAATTTTATTTATTTGTCAGAGAGAGAGAGAGAAAAGGCATGATTGGGGGGAGGGGCAGAAGGAGAGGGAGAAGCAGGCTCCCCGCTGAGCAGGGAGCCCGACGCAGGACTCGATCCCAGGACCCTGGGATCATGACCTGAGCAGAAGGCAGACGCTCAACTGACTGAGCCACTCAGATGTCCCGAGGACCTTTCTATCCAGGGTTTCTTCGACTGAATTCTGTGAACTCACAAGTGAGGTCACGGGTAGCAATGCCAGATGGAAAACATCAAACCCTGATTGAAAATTGGGCACATAGCAGACCAGCCCCTGCTCCTCCGGACCCGTGGGACCAGGTCCTATTTGTCTTTATGCTCCGGAAACTTAGCTCAGAGCATGCCACATGGCGATTTACTTACAAGTATTTGTTGAGCTGAACTCAGTGCACTCTCTACCTGTCTGTAATGCAGAAAAGATGACAGCTCTCAAGCTGCACCATCTTTCTGGAGAACGTGGGTCACGGTGGCATCCAGTGAGCCCACCCCAGCCCAGAGCTACAAGACACACCTGTAAAAGGGGTACTGAGCGGGATGAAAATGCTGTCCTTGCTCTCACCCACCTCAGTCATCCCTGCTTCTCACTCAGATTAAGCAGCAGGGGTAAGAGAAAGCATCCTCTCTCATCACACGGTTTCCTATTTGGAGCTGTCCAAAACCACTGGCTTATGGAGTCTTGGCAGCCTCCCCTCCCAGACCCCAGAAGCTTCTACAGGCTGCCATTCCGCTGGGCCTTTGACATGGTGAAAATGCAGCTTTTAGAGAGGGCCAGGTGTGGGTCCCAACCCTGCATCCGGGATCCCCCCAGGGGACAGGTGGCCCTGTCGGTGACTCACCGTGCATCCAGAAACCGGGAGCGCAGGATCATGACGGCCTCGCATGTGCTCTGCTTGAGCTGCATCTGGATGGAGCTGAACTTGCGGTGAATGATGCTGACCATCCGCTCAATCTCCTTTGGGGAGATGGGCCTGGTCCGGCTCTGCTCCCGCAGGAGGTTCATCACGTGGGTGGTAAACTCGTTGCATGCCTGGAACGGCAGGACAGTAAACACCGGCACGTGTGGAGGGTCTGGGCCTAGACAGAGGGCTGCGTGGACTTTTCTAGAGACTCGTACACGCGGAGACAACTCAGCTAGTCTGTGGGGGTTTTGTCACATCAGAGGGATAAAATAAATGACTGGCCTAGAAATACCTTTCATCCTGTTTGACTCTAACTTTGGCCACGATTGAGATTTTTTTAAAGGGTAAAGAGAAATCTTAATCATTTTTTTTTCATGTATTTTAATACAGTGGAAGGTTGGGACCATGAATCCTAGTATAAAATATACCCCACGACCCTTTACCCCAATGTTAACAGCCGAAGAGAGTTTGGGGTCAGATACGGCACAAACTTCTACCTTGCTCATTATCTCTGATATATTAGAACCTCCACATGTCCAGTTTTGGGATGCGTCAACAGCCCAAAGGACGGAATCATCAAACTAAAAGCTAATTCTTCTGGAAGATTTCTCATCCACCTATTTCTCCTTTCAGTTTTATTACCAGAATTCCCTCCTCTGCTGGCCTCCTGAAGACCCACTATATCCACAACACAAATTGGAATCTGTCCTCAGAGGCCTTGTAGAAATAGCATCAACACATGATGGAGAGAATTCAGGAGCCATCCCTGCAGAAAGGAAACCTCTCCAGTTAGACCCACATACCATCAGCTCCGGAGGTGAGATTAAAGATCGCTTTGCCCCCCTCCTTATTTTCCAGGTGCGTAAACTGTGGCCCAGGCAGAGGAGGGCCTTTTTCCTAAGGCCCACGGCAAAAAAGGAGCAGTCGAGCCAGGACCTGAACACTTCTTACTGCAAGCTGGGGACTTCTGTCCTTTCCCAGAACCCAAACTTGCTCCTGTGCACACCACTGGCCTTCCTTGTGGTGACTATTACTTAACACTTGAAGTCTGCTTTCCTTAGTGGAGCCCGCAAATGGAAATACCTACTCACGGGCTAACCTACAGTAATGTTATAAGACTATATTAGATTTATAATGGAACAGGCAAGATGGTCTTTGACAGTCGAAGAACTAGGGACTCAAAGGGCTCCAACTTAATATCAACACCAGAAACACACTCATTAACAATAACACTGCATTTACAGCACAAAGCCTCTCCTATCTGTCAAGAATGCAGGAACAATGACACATTCACTCCTCATTTCTCTAAGAAATCCTTCGAGGTTGGTCGGCCGAAGATACCTCGGCAGACACATCCACCGGGCTGCGTCTACACTGGGTACTGGGAGCCCTGGTCTTCGAGCCCGCCTCCATGAGTGTCTAGGCAAAGCCTTTCACCACTCGGTGCCTCATTTTATACGTCAGAGGGATTGGGTTCAATCATTCCTACCCTTGAGCAAGGCCAGCAGCCGCCATGGTCTTGTACAACGACCTGCGGATGAAGCAAATTGTGCTCACGGACACAGTAGATGGGCAAGAGGGGCCTGGATGGCCTGCATACAGACGCTGTCTCTGGGACTCACTTTGCTGTGGGACCTTGGACAGTTACCTAACCTCTCTGGGACTTGTCTTCCTTATTTGTGAAACATGGGTGGCAGCACCCACCTCAAAGGGTATGGTAAGGGTCAGAGGAGTTACTGGGTGCGTGTCTGGCTGTGTAAGGATATATCCGGCGCCAGCTTCCCTCTTGGTAAAAAGAAACAGGGTCATGATTACCTTCTTTCTCCTCCGCAGGCCCATGCTGAAGATAAACCCAGAGATCAGGTCCATCTAGCATTCTGCTCTCCACCAAGAAAATTTCTATATCAACACCAGATCTGTATGATAAGCTTCTTCCCTGCCGACCGCCCCCCCCACTTGTAAACAAAGGGAAGGACATAAGACATGGCATCGAGTCGATTCTAAGAGGCCACGGGGTGGGGAGTGCAGGGTTAGGCATAGAGCAAGCATCCCGACCAGCTCCGTGGGCAAATGCGCCCCTCGCTGGCCTGCAGCCTCCTCACCTGGTGGGGGCTCCAACAGGGGAGGGGCTGGATGTGAGGGGGCATTGTCAAGTGCACTCCTCTCCGCTGGGAAGCCCCAGTGCTGGGCTAATAATAACGTGCGTCATCACAGGGAATAAAAATACACACAATATCTGATGTTTATTCAAGACATTTTATCCTGGAGCCCTTTCTGCTCTGCCATAAACAGACAGTAGGGTCTTTTCACCCACTGCTGAGGTGGGAACAAGGCAGCTGCTGAACAGCTGCTCAGGAACACACAACAGAGAGCGGAGACCAGTTCCAAGTCCATTTCAGACAGGACATAACGATCCAGGTTTTTCCAGGAACGACCCACACCACGTCCTCCTCAGGTCCCGCAAGCTTGCGGCTGTGGAAGCCAGGCTGCCTCTGTTAGGTCAGGGGTTCCCAATACGACAGTGATGGGGATAGTTGGGGTGACAACTGCTAATTAAAGAGAACCCTCACAGGCTGGAATTTCTGAGATGGGAGAGGAGGGTGGGGGGCGGGGAGCCTCTGCTGTGGACAGTCATAAAGGCAGTCACTTTCTCTGGTTAGCCCGTCTTCTTCCCTTCCTCCTTCAAACTGGATTTGGTGCCAATCTCAGCAAAGAACGTAACTGGGATTTAGGATTCTCCTAGCCATGAACCGACTAACCCAGCCCGGTTCAGCCCTACAGATTTAGCTTCACCCAGGCCCCAGCAGCATTACTTATCAAAGCTGGAGAACCCTGCAAAGCCACAAGAGCATCCGTTTTTTAAATGACACTTGGAACAAAATTTAGCCTTCTGACATCACTGTTTTATCTATTAGAAGATACCAGCTCTTCAATACCTTACTACCTCCATGATCTGCTGGAAAAGCACTTTACCAACACCCTTTACTGTAATAAAATAATTTCCTTCCTTTCTTTCTAATGAAAATCTCTAGAAGCTTTCTTTATTTAATAACCTCAGGGTGAAACAATGGCTGATTCAGATAGGTGGTTCTTTTTTTTTTTTTTTTAAGGGATGGGGTTGAGGAGGGCCATGATACCTAATTAGCAGAAAGCTAATTGATGGTCTAGTTACCTATCACCACCATACTAAAAATGTTTTAAAATGAAGAAAAATAACAGAGTGAACGATTAATAGCCAATTTGGCAACTTCATTCATCCAACTACTAAAGTAGAGAGCAACGTTTTTACTTTACTGAGGTATCCTGATTTTATTTTTTTATTTTTATTTTTTAAAGATTTCATTTATTTATTTTAGAGAGAGAGAAAGAGAGCTTGAGCGGGGGGGGGAGGGGCAGGGGGAGAGAATCTCAAGCAGACTCTCCACTAGCATGAAACCTGGTGCAGGGCTCGATCTCATGACCTGAGCCGAATTCAAGAGTTGGATGCTTAGCTGACTGAGCTACCCAGGTGCCCCTGAGGTTTTCTGATTTTAAAAAAGCTCTCACAAGGAACGGTCACAGAAAAATGAAGATCTATCTCCCAGACGTACTAGCTAGGATTTTAATGGCCTAATTTCCCTACAATCCACTATTTACTATAATTAACAATATAACTAACACTAATAAATTATGAAGTGCCCAAAGTGTATTAAATAGGATTCAGTTCTTACCCAGAAAATGTCCATATAACTAAGGAAATGATTTTTTTTGGTATTTTTAAGAATAAGAGATACAGACGACTAACCCCCCCCCGCCCACTTAATGTAATTTGTTCTGTACTTATGGGAGTTTTTCCTTAAGTTTCTGGTTTCCAACTTCCTTATTATTTAAAGCAGGTAGATAGCCATGAGAAGTTTCTGAAGGAGAATATTATTACCCCTAGCCTCTCTCGTCCACGGAAGTAACAGAAGACAAGCTGACTCCTTAACTGCCTACACAAGTCCACACTCTCTCTGTATGGAGTGCAACTAGTCAGGTGGTGTTCCAATAAGAGCCCTTGGACTAAGTGTCAGAAACTGGATTCCAGGGCCACCCCTGTCCCTCACTGGACGTGTGACCCACATACACAACGTAAGCCCTCTGATCTCCATCTCCTCACCTGTGTCAAAATGGAGAAGCTGACCATGCCTGTCCTGGGTACCCAACCACAAAATGACCTTGAGCAACAAGTGCAATTGGCAGAAGTTAGCAGTCAGTTCTTCTATGTTGCTGACAACCTGAGCTAAGAACAGAGCCAGTTTTCAGCAGCTACCAGGCTAACATCCATCCCAGTTAAAGGTTTAATGGGGGGGGGGGAGGGGAAGGCCACACTCTGGGCTCTTCTTGTACCCCTGGAGTGTGGTGAGAGTTAACCTGGATGGCAAGTCTAGGCTTAGTCTTGAAGGTAAGGTAGGAACAGCACTGAGTAGGGAGAACTCAAGAGGCCAGCTAGGAACCTTTATAGGAAATGTCCCCCTCTGTCTTCCCAAGCTATCCCATAGGTTAGGGCTGACTGAACTCTAACGTGATGGATCAGGTTAGGAAAACTTCAGGGATCAGCCAGCTCTCTGGGCTCAGCATCCCCTGAGACCTCGGGAAGTGTCTACATGAGCCAACACTGTGGTAAGAACGTTTGCTCTTTTCTGAGAGGGCAAAAGGCAGTGACTCACAGGTTCTACTATAAGATCGCTGCTATTCTCCTCCCCTCAAACCCTCCCCCTACGCCTATCTGATGGTTGAGTTGCACCATGCTTGGCTGCAAGCTTCACAGCAATCCCCCCCCCCCCCATAAAAGAAGGGACTTGGTAGAAATCCATTTCGAAGGTAGATAGGAGTGCAATAATGAAACTCTCTTCACTTTTAAATTTTAAAATACCCATTTCTATTTTAAAATTTAAATTTTCTATTAGATTTGCATTTGCCTTCTATCTAGACAGTCGTAAGTGGACTAGAGAGGGTCTTCTGCCTTTGCTTTTTCTCCCTCTTCTTTTGTGACTCTTAAAAAAGAATAGGAAACCAGAAAGCTAAGAATTCAAGGAAAGTAAGTTAACTGTAGAACTTCAGGATAATGTTGCATCCAACAAGGTGGTAACAAACATATCTGTCACCTATTGATGGAAGAAAGGCTGATATAAGGGACTCCTATTAAAGGAGTATTGCTCATACAGACCCGAGGAAGCAGAACTGATATGTAAAGTCCCGTGTGCGTGTGTGTATGTGTGTGGAGGGGGAGGGCCTCTTGGAGAGAGCAGCTCTGTTATAATTAGAGTACCTTACATTTATATACTGCTTTGTAATTTAAAGCCTTCCTCATGCTCTTCTTCATACGGTTTTTATGGTCCTGTGACATCCTTGACTCCAAATCTACAGCTCTTTGCCATACATCACCAGCTTTTGGGTAAGACTATGTGGACCACTGTGCCCCGCAGACCATCGGTAGAGTGTCAGGATTGGAATCCAACTTTGTTGACGACAGGGGTTCCCTGAGCCCTTCTCTACTCTTCTTATGGAGGGAGGTGAGCATCGCATTCCGTATCATATATCAAATGAACATGTTTGATTCTCACTTGAGCTGAATCTGGGTACAGCAAGTGACTTTAAGGCCAAGTTTTAGTATCTTTTCCCACCGGGTTCCATGAGTACCGGGAAGATGAGGAATCTTCCACAATAAGGAACAAAAGAAGGCCGTACGAGTCAACCGACCTCCCTGCAGGTCAGGTGGTGACGGCTAATGACCTCTTTTACCCCATGAGACCCGGGCTACAGGCCATGGGCAAATATTCCAGAGCCCCCACTTGAACATTTCTTATATTGACTATTAATGTTTCCTGAGATCATCACTTACAACTTAAGTTTTTAAAATGCCTTTATAGCCAGTCTGCCTGGGTTTTTAATAGGGGACACTGAGGACTTGGCGGCCTCCAGTCCGGCCAGGGGCTCGGTGCAGAAATGCAGAGGCTGGCCCTTGGGGCTCTGCAACCCCCCGAGGCCCGTGGCTCTTCACCCTCCCTCCTAAAGGGCCGGGGTGCCCGATTCCCCCATGGCCGCGGTTACCTGCTCGTACTTCTCCAGCTCCGTGTGGTAGATCTGTCTGATCTGGGACAGCTTGGCTCTGTAGTCAGAGTGCTCCACTGAGTTGTCGGAGCCCGCGCCCCCCCGAAGCCGCCGCCGCTGCTGCCGCCGCCGCCGAGCCACCACCCTTCTCGGGGCCCGCCACCCCCTCGGCCAGCAGCATGTTGTCCAGTCGCATCAGCTGGGGGTCTGTCGGCTCCTCCTCCTGGGCTCCCCGGATACTCAAGACTGCAGGGGGACACAGCAGAGGGGAGGGTTAACGGCACCCCACACAAGCAAGTGAAGAAAACCGAAAAGCAATGTCGTACTGCTGGTACAGCGAATCACCAAGGTGCTTGCAACGTGGCAGGTGCAGAAGGGGCGAAAGACCAGGCCAGGGGGACCACGAGGGGGAGAGAACGCAAGGAGAGGCTTGCTTTGTTCCAGAATGATGCTCCACTTATGAGAGCTACCCAGAACGGTCCAATTCATGGAGGCAGAAAGTAGAGGGGAGCGGGGCGGGGGCTGGGAGTCAGTGTTTCATGGGGACAGAGTTTCCCAAAGGCAAGAGGGATGGTGAGTGCATTTAACGTCGCTGAACTGTATCCTGGGCACTGAAAAACGGGTAAAATGATAACTCGTGTCCATGTAGATGTTACCACAAGAAATTTCAGAAGTACAAAAAATTAATTATAGTGGAAGACAATTTTCACGTTCATCCCCAAACTGCCAAATTTGTAATTCAAGGCAAGACAGTTCCTTCTTCGTTTCTAATTTTAGATTTTGTGAATTTGTGGTTTTACACTCATTGACTTTATACTATTTGATCGGCCTAAATTTTCAATTCCAAAATAACCTAAGCCACATAAATCCAGTCGTTTTGGACTGGAATCTTGAGACCTTTCCCCAAGACCAGCAGGGAGAGTACAGAAGTTTAAAACAGCAAGAAGATATATTATATGTCAATTATTCTTCAAGAAAAAATAAAATAAAATAAGAAAATAAAACAGCAGGAAGACAGACTAGCCATCAAGTAGGTATGTTTCTCTCTGGACACTGAGATCTCTTCATTCCAGGTGACGACTGTCCTGTTGGAAACCAGGGGGAGGCCCACTAGACAAGCTGTTTCAGGCATTCAGAGAAACCAGATAGGATGGAGGGGGCTCAGATCAATGAAAGGGCTGCTTCTTATTAAAACACCATGGCCATTTGGGTGGGGGGAGGGGGTTGGGACTGAAAGAGATCAAGTGTTTTAGTAAAATCAGCAGAAGAGCTAGGCAGTCTCCTTTTACTACCGTCTTACAACCTGCCATAAAATAAATCACTCATCTAAACCCAGTTTAGCTGTCAGCAGTCAAGCCTTTGTTGAGAGGGAACATGAGAAGAATTTTCAATTAAAAAAAAAAAGTGAAAAAAATTTGGGGGTAAGGTAGGAAAGGAGGGAAGTGATTTCAGGCAGAGGAGAAGGAGCCATGGATGGGGATGGGGCCATGACAGGCACTTTGTGGCCTGATGCATACATGAGTGCTGGAACAATCAGAGAATCAAGAGCTGCTTCCAGGTGGGGTGCATCTGGGGAGCCCCGGGAGGTGGTGCCTGTTCTAGCTGTCTCCTGAGCCCTAGCAGGACAGCCCCGGGGTGGGCGGGGGGGGGGGACCGGGAAGGTGGCTATGAGCTCGATACGAGGGACGCAGAGATGTTCGGGGCATCCCATCACGTATAATACCAGCATAACCACATGCTCCTGGCTTCTGTCAGGCACGACAAGAACCAACCTAGAGCGGTGTTCAGAAGGAAATCCCAAGTCCTGTGCTGCATGGAACCCTGCAGTATGGCTTTCATGAAACAGGAGACAGTCAAATGGCCCACTGAGCCACGTGGCTCAGGAGTGGCAGCAAGGAGCAGAGGTTTAAAGGCACCAGGGAGAAAAGCAGTGAAGTGAGGATAGAGAAGGGTAGGGCAGATTCGGGGAGGGTGGCTAGCTGGGGGAGGAAAGAAGGAAGCCCACTCCTGTACACAAACACTGAACACCTCTGGACTCAGGCTCCTCTCCTCTCACACCTGAGTCTGGGATATTTTGCTGCACGAAAATAAAATCGCCATATCAGTGATGGCCTTGTGGAGGTTTGTGTTGTGGGCGTCTTTCCAGTGAAATCCTTCTTTTGTAGTTCCAGGAGACGAATTGGGACATTGCCCCTTGGACTGGCCTTTGAATAACATTCAGTCCTGTTATTCTGTGCCTTGAATTCATTTACCCAAACCTCCAAAGTCCTCTGAAGAACTTATCGCCACTCACAGAGATTTCCTTAAGAAAATAATTCAACGCTCTACCCATTTCCTGAATTAGAGACCTTTCCAGTCCCTAAAAGTGCAGAAAAGAATGGGACCACCTGAGCACCTGGCGGTGGAGCCCAGAATTCCTCACTTCTACAGGTGATAGCATTTGTGTGTGGGGTATTATGGGGGTTTCTCTACTGAATTTCATTTAGCAGGTTTTAATTGCTTTATCAACAAAAACATTTATGGGCCATTTAAAAGATTCACCTCCGGGCTATTCTTAATAAACAAATGTAATTGTTCCACTTTAGATTGGTCATTAAATAAATTGTGCAAAATCCTACTCTCCAACCCACTCTACTGAATCTCTCTTTGGCCTCCAGAAGAGGCCAAAGACACTAGGAGAGCAGTCTCCGAAGCTGACACTGGTAATGCCTCCTAGTGGGTCCTCCTGGTCCTTCCATAACCAATCTGTCATGCACGTGAAAGATCTTATATTAATTTCTGGTCTCAACAAAGGTAGCAAAGAGAAAGAGAGCAATGTCATCCTAATGCTCAGGACTTGCCCCCCTAGGGCTAGCCTACAACCTGTCCGCCCCAGATGATGGCAAGGATCCTCAGCCCGTGTGCCCAGAACTGCCCCGCTCACTCCATCAACTTATTCCTCCAGCAAAGTTCCATTCATTCTGAGAGAAGTAGGAGAAGCAGAGATAGGCATCCACACACCACAGTGCTGGTCCCAGTTCCCTCCAGGTACTAGGCGGGTAACCATGGGCAGGTTACTACCACCGATATTTACTTCTGAGAATATGTCCCCCTTCCAGACCCACACAGTTCACCTACACCTCTGCTCAACATTTCCTTTTCAACAATCAGTGGGATGCACAGACTATCCACACAAACTCTGCACACCTACCTAAGTAACATTTTGCTGGGCTTGAAATCTAACTGGTTTTAAATAAAATAAGGAAGAAAATTGCTAAGACTAGCAAAGGATGCTGAAAGGTATCACTGCAGGCCCCTCAACACCAAGGAAACTTTAGGACAGTCACACAGCGCAAAGCACTCACCTACACGGACTCTTCTCCCCCCGCCCAGGTATAAAGGATACATTTAGTCGAGGAGAAAAAAAAATAGTGCGAGTGTTAGCACTCCACTTAGCTTTTATATCATTTTATGAATCCTGTAAACAAATACTCTTCAAAAAGAAATTTAGATTTAATAAGATTTAATAAAATTGGTTTCCAAATGTGGCTAATAAGAAATTGGTATGGGGGCGCCTGGGTGGCTCAGTCGTTAAGCGTCTGCCTTCGGCTCAGGTCATGATCCCAGGGTCCTGGGATTGAGCCCCGCATCGGGCTCCCTGCTCCGCGGGAAGCCTGCTTCTCCCTCTCCCACTCCCCCTGCTTGTGTTCCCTCTCTAGCTGTCTCTCTCTCTGTCAAATAAATAAATAAAATCTTTAAAAAAGAAAGAAATTGGTATGATAGAATTCAACGCACCTTAACGTATACATTGCTTGCATTTATACTCAGAGTTCAGGACACATAAATAGGTCCCAAACCAGAGATCTGATGAAAAGAAAAGAACATAAAGATGGGGGGTGGGGGGTGGGGGAGAAGCAGTCCTCTTCAAATTACACTCTTTAAATTATACTGAAATCATTATGAAAAGAAAAAAATTCAGAGTATGTGTCAGAATCCCCCGCCATATATAATATATATACACGTGATATATGTGTACATATATGTGTGTGTATATATAATGTATATACATAATGTGTGTATTTATACATATAATGTGTATATATATAGTGTGTATACATAGTATTTATATGTAATGTGTGTATATATAATGTGTATATATATAATGTGTGTCCACATACATATGTAACGTGTACATATAACATGTATATATGGGATATATATATAGTGTGCGTATACATACAGGAACTATATAAACAGTATAAACGAGAACATCGTCTACTTCACATAGAAGATTCTGGTTCTGATGGCCTTGGGCTGTGTCTGTGCACTTGCAGGAGGTATGGATGGACCAATAAACTGCCTGCACTTCATTTCCACCAAGAAGGATAATCCGTGTGAACCATTATAAAAACGGGTGTTGGGATTCACGGATACGGAAACTGTTCGGCGAGTCATTTAAAAAAAAAATCCCTCCGACATTAAATAAATAAATGAAAAGGGTGATAGGTCTAAGCAGAACTGATGCTACCTATTTACTGCTTGAAGCCAGCACTCTGGTGTGTAGGAGACAAAATGATTATTTAAAAGCTCCTTTTTATCTCTGTGGCACCATGCAAGACTCAAATGAACCTTTCGCCAGGACACCAGAGATGTTAACACTCATCCTCCAAGATCCAATTTCAACCAGCGGAGCTGTTACCTAATCCAGCAACCATCACAAATGATCAGGTTTCTGCTTCCTTGACGGGCGCCCTGCGCTCTCCCCTCCCCCGGCTCCCCAGTCCAGCAGCTTCTCCTGAGCCAGGTTTTAAAGGGCCAAGTCCCCGGTTTACGCCCGTGTGCACAGGGTCTTAGCAGTCGGGAGTCGGGTCTGGACACGTCCGCTGCCAGAGAATGTAATCAGGTGCAGTGGGCTCGCTATTCAGAGGGGTTGCCCAACGAGGTGCTTAACCCTTCTGGTAATGACTGTCAAAGGAGGAGTCTACTCCTCACAGATCTACCCCCTCGTGTCTGAGGCCAGTCAAGGCAGGTGAGTGATTTATGTAGAAACTGTCACAGCCCTTTGAAAAGCATCCACTGTCACATCCACCTGGCTGCCATGGCCGGTAGGGGTGTGTGTGTGTGTGTGTGTGTTAATTCTTTGGTCAAACTCCCAAGATAAGGAGACTGTCACAGCCCTGTCGGAGCTGCTCTCACAACTGGTCTCCTGCTGTTTCTTCTTTCTTTATTTTTCTTCAGAGAAGGAGAAAAACAAACCAAACCCAAAGGCATATTCAAGATCTTGGCAGGAGGGCTGTGGGCTGCTTGTTTTGTCTTTGCCTGAACAACATGGACCCCGAGCAGCTCCAGCCAAGGCCCACTAGAGGGCACCCTTTCTTCACCGAGGACGGGTGCTGCAGGGAGGGTGCTGCAGGGAGGGTCCGGCGGTTTCCAGTCCCCAGGTTAGCAGTGGGCAAGATGTCCCTGCTTAGATGCAACTTCCACTGGGGGGCGGGCGTGGGGGGAGGAGGGCAGATCTACAGAGAGGGTTGTCTTCAGACTCGGACAGTAGTCCAGGGACCCAAAGGTGGGCTGAGGGACAGAAATATTTGTAGAGATAGAGACAAGAGGGGTGTGGGGGGGAGATAGAGAGAGAGAATAGAGACAGACAGGTGGTTTGAGAAAGAGCACGAGGTGGTCTCCCCAGGGTGGATGCCCTCACACTCTCTGGCCAATGTCTTTGCTTGACTGGAAGGCAGGAGACTTAACCCCCACGCAGGGTGTTCTACTGTCCCCCACGCAGGGTGTTCTACTGTCCATGGGCTAGTCTTCATTACCCATGACCCGGAGAACAGTCAGGAGAGAGGAACTCTCCCGGCCTCACCCCAAGACTTCTCTGCCGTCTCCCAGTGGGTCAGAGCTTTGGAGAAAAGTATGGGACGCAAATACATTGTGCCTGCCTTTTTAGAAATACAGGCAATTCCTTGCCTCCTGAAAACATCACAGTCACCCCTTTCATTTGTTCATAAAGTATTTGCATGCACTGAACTGTATCACCTTATAAAACATGAAGGCCAAACTTGATAGCAGATGATTCAAGATGACAAAGGCAAGGTAACAACAAAGTAACTTTCCCCATCAACGCAAATGGGACACAGCCAAGACTAGAATGTAGGTCTTAAACACTTTATTCCTGACAACATTAGGATTCTGATTCTTTCACAAAGGGTGGCTAAGTGGATGTGACATCGATGCGGGGGAGGAGGTGGTGTGTGTGCACACACACAATGTCTTTCGATGCACAGAAGACGAGAAGACAAGAGATGAGGTAGGGAAGGAAGGAAGGTCTTTCACTGACTTCTTAGTTTCTTTACATTCCTCCAACTCGGATCCTCTTCAGTTACCTCTTTCTGCCAATGGCACCGTAACAGTTTGAGCCACTGGGCCGCGTGACAGAGTGCCCTCTTCCCTCTCAGCCACAGAAATCCACTTACCACAGTCCTATCCTATTTCAGATCTCAGCTCAGCACTCTCCTCCATGAAACCTAACCTAGTAACAGCCCCAGATGAACTCCCTCACCTCGGAGCCACCAGAACCTGCGCTGTCTACACCGCGGCCACGGGGCATCTCAGAACACCTCAGGTCACACCTGCCAGGCTGCCAGCAAGGCTGTGAGCTCCTGAAAGGTGGTGAGGACCTGTCCTGCATCTGTGGATTCCCCAGCTGGCCTCCCGGAGCCTCCGGCACTAAGCGCCTATTCAAGCACTTCTTAATATGTAAAAAGAGTGAAGGAGGGAAAGAGGGGGATGGTGTGACCCAAAGCCCTCGACCTTACCTTAGGGAGGCAGTGGGTCCCCGTGCGCCCCTTCCCCTAGAGGCCAGTGACAGGCTGGACCCTGGCCAGCACGCTTTACTGGATAGAAGGCCTTCTCCTCTGCCACCTCTGTCATACCCACCTCAAAAATCGGCCTTCTCATATCTGACAATTCCAAACAGGCAAATCTACGCAGGACCCATAGCCTGGGGGTGTCCCCTAGAAAGCCAACATTCTCCATGGTGAAGGCTCCGGGTGCTGTGGAGAGTTTGGCACGTGACCTACCGGTACCCGGGAAGAATTCTTGGAAGGCCTGACAGCAGCCCCCAGGGAGGGGGCCGTACACAGGATGCTGACCACCAGTGAGCCCTCTGAGGAATGCTCAGACCGGGTACATTACTGACCAAGCACCTTCAGGTGCCAGGAACCAGGTGGGTGCTGGGATTTCCAAGAAGAACCGGCCACGGGCTCTGGCTTCATGAAGCCCATGGGTTATCCTCCTCTGGGCCCTCTCACAAAGGATGCCAACAGCCTTGAGGCCTGTGGTGGGCACAGAAAGTTGCCAGGGTAGGTGGCTGGCACCCAAAAACTCTCCGACACACACCTTCTTCCCCTTCCTCCAGGTTCTTTCTGTTTCCCACAAGCCCAAACACACCCACAAACCAGAAACTCTTCAGCTCGCGCTGAGAAACGACTATGACATAATTTGATTCTTCGACACCAAAGGGGGAACCGCAGTCTCGTGTGAGTGGCTTGAGGCTCAGGCTAGTGCATCCCAATGCTCTTCACTCCTAATTCTTAACCCCTTGTTGGTTTCATGGAAAAGCCTATTTTTTAAAAAAGATTTTATGTATTTATTTGAGAGAGAGAGAGAGAACGGGTGGGGAGAGGGACAGAGAGAGAGAGGGAGAAGCAGGCTTCCCGCTGAGCAGGGAGCCTGATGCGGGGCTTGATCACAGGACCCTGGAACCATGACCTGAGCCAAAGGCAGACACTTAACCGACTGAGCCACCCAGGCGCCCCGGAAAAGTTTATTTTTGTGTGTCTTTAAGAGTTTGTCTGTCAAACAAATGGAAAGGATGAACAATTCAATGCCCTGCATGTTCTAGACCAGAAGGGCTACGGGTAAGTGCTTCTGGTTAGCACGGGGAAACAGCAGCCAGGGGAGGTTAAGACCCTCCAGGCCCTGGTGCTGACACCTGACACTGCAGTTGGCCTGGGGCCGGCTTGTCGGATGAGAAATCCAAGCTCCTGAAATCTTCAGGTGTTGGAAACCATGCTGGGACTCCGTGCTGTCCGGGTCTCAGCCCTTCAGAAGCTCGGGGGCTTGAAGGCAGGACCCCAAGTGTGGGGTCTCTTTAAGGGCCACCATGATTGAACTATGAAAATAAGATGTCCTGGAGGCCTTTCACCTTTCCTTTTGGGTTGTTAGGCAGGTAGGCCAAGCAAGGGGACATAAGGGCATGAGTCAATCAGCAGCAAGATTTTGAGATTCCTCAAGTACATCGTCCCACAAATATTACTGAGCATTTCCCACAGTGCCAGGCACAGTGCTGGGCTTCAAAAGAAAATGAGATGCCCTCACTCTCTTCACATGTAGCCAACAGCCACCAAATGTGCAGAGCCTTGTGTGAGGGTTTCGGGCGGGGGTGAAAATAAAATTATATGACACTCTTGAGATGATTTTAAAGTTTGTTTGTTTGGTTGGTTTATGTTTTCGGGTTTTCTTTAGAGAAACACATCATGCCTTTCTTGTCATCTCTCTCCTCTGGGCTTAAGGCTTCGGCGGCTCCGGTCACATGCATTCTCTCCTTCTCCAGCGACGCTTGGGCACCGATCCCATTCACACGTCCCCTGCTTGGCACGCCGAGCCTCCCTGGGCCAACTGGCAGAAGGGAGGCTCATGTGCCGGGCAGCAGGCTCCTGCCTTTCTGGATGGGTGCCGGCCGCCTGGGCGAGGGGCTTTGGTCCTTAATAGCTCAAGCCTGGACTGCTTCTCGGGGAACCCCTTTGCCTAAAGAGTTGCTGCCGAAGCTGGGAGGAGGACGTGACCTCACCCTGGCTTCGGCCTCAGGCAGCTATGCTTGGCGGTGTGAGGGGAGAGTTTAGTCTGTGAGGCCTGCCCCACACGTGGTCATCCATGACTTGAGAAATGGGTTTCCTCCCAAGCTGTACATAGAAAGCATGAAAAACGGGAAGCTACTGGTTGGTGGCCTGTGTTCGTTCCCCGGAGATGCAAGCTTCTCTCTACAACGGTAGTTTCTAGAAGAGGTGACCAGTGAGAAAGTGAGAGAACTGTCTCAATATTCTCCTGCCTTAAAATGAGAACGTCCTGTAGCCTGGGCTCCCAAACCCATTCTCTGCTCTGTTGCAAGTGCTAATATACAATAGATTTCCATATCCCCAGAATGTGTAAGGCCGGGTCCTGGGCTCTCTTCCGTGAGCTCCATAGCACAATACAAAGGAAGAACACTAGTACAAAGCCAGGTACAAGACTCCCACCCTGTGACCCGGCCTCCCTTAAGCTCAGTGTCCTTATCACCTAACAGTCAATAATAAAACCAACCACACCATAATCCTTGTTAAAGATGAAAGAGGGTCATTTTTATAAAAGCACATGTCTGTGCTCAGTAACTGGTAGGTTTTCAACTGTGGGTTAAACCTAAATCAATCCCATTGAAAAAGGTCCCTTTGGGAAGAATAAGAAAGCAAGACAGATTTGGAATTAAGAGTTTGGTTTCCGTATCTCAGGAATCAGCAACCCAGAAGGAACCAGGTAAGTCAATGAGCATACAGATACACACGCATACGTGCTCTCTACCTCACTGTCCGGGATTTCCAGGCAGGCTCATACTCACACCATCATAGGCCAAGACATCGATCCTCAGTCAACGGAATAAATTTCAAATGTCTGTCCTCATTCCCCCTCTTCACGTTCCTTTACTACTATTCTTCTCCCAAGCACATTAAGATCCAGCTTCATCTAAAGCCTGAAGTGTCCCCTCCACACAGAGCCCCTGACTTCAGTCTTCCTGAGTCGGGAAGCATCGAGTCTCCCTGAGCTGGCGGAGCTTGCTCGGGAAGGCTCGGAGGTCCTTCTAGAAGCAGAAACACCCTTCTGGGAACCACTTAGCTCTGATGCAGTCTCAACTTGTGTCCAACAAGCGAGCCTGGAAGTCATCTTTCAGATAACTGCTTCCCAATTCCATTTAAAAATATATAACCAAAGAGAGTAAAGACTCTATTCATAATCAAGGTTTGAGCAAGCATGTTTCAGTTTCAACTTTTGGGTGGGATTCAGACCTCACCACGATCATCTTTCTCCACTGGGGCATCGAGAAACCCCACACTCAAAATGTTAAAATAACCAGATGTTGCCATGTTTCTATCATGTGTGGTCTTACCATCTTGACATCATTTCACTGTCTCAGGACCACAAATGCTTTTCTGGTTCCTGGTGACAAGTGGGATTTTCTCGCCTGTATTTACAAACTCAATCATGGCAGAACTATTTTTTTTCCCTCTAACCTCCCCAACAATTTTATCAGAATTTAGTGTGAAATAAAGAACATTCTGTTCTCACACAGAATCTTTCCCGGTTTTTGAGAACCATGGAATAATTCAAAGGCAGGGTTCCTAATGCAACGTACTACTGACCTTAAGAGGCCTTTACACAGGATGGTGAGGATTCAGTCTTACCCCGCTCCGTGACTATTTCCAACTCACCAGTCACAGCAGCCTAGTGCTAACAGGATGCCCTTGTCGTACTGCTGTCAGCTCCCACCTCTGCCAGATCAACGCCGTCGACAGTGGTACGCACCCCAAGGACAAACAGAACGTGACATCACGGATGACAAACAGCAGATTCCAGCAGGGTAGACACAGGGTCTGGAATCAAGAAACGAGGTACAACAGGGGCATCTGGGTTGGGCTCAGTCGGTTGGGTCAGTCTAACTCTGGATTTTGGCTCAGGTCATGATCTCATGGGTCGTGGAATCAAGCCCGGCGTCGGGCTCCATGCTCAGTGGGGAGTCTGCTTGGGATTCTCTCTACCTCTCTCTCTACCCCTTTCCCTGCTTGTTCTCTCTAAAATAAATAAATAAATCTTAAAAAAAAAAAAAAAAAAGAGGGGCACCTGGGTGGCTCAGTTGGTTAAGCATCCAACTCTTGGTTTGGGCTCAGGTCATAAGATCAAGCCCCAGGTTGGGCTCTGAGCTCAGTGCAGAGTCTGCTTGGGATTCTCTCTTCCTCTCCCTCTGCCCCGCCCCCCACCTGTGCGCTCTTGCTCGTGCACTCTCTCAAATAAATAAATTAATTAATTAATAAAATCTTTTTCTTTTAAGAAACGAGGTACAACATTCTAGTTCACTCCATCCCTTCAGCCTCTTTCAGTCAGTCCTTCTGCATTAGAAACATGATTCCTTTCACTTGATAAAGAGGATGGGAAGTTGAAGTGTGAGAGAGAAAAAGGACTAGTGTATGTACCTGGAACAGGACAGAAGAAAAGGACTCTCTGAAGCTCAGACTTCTATTTCCACTGCAACTACCACAGACAACGAGATCATTTCACATAAACGTGTATGTTGACTATGCTAATATTATGTCGAGATATGAGATATGATGGAGCAAGTATCCATCTCCTACATGGGGCTCGGGAGAGGGGCTACCTGGGGAAGTGCCTGGCAAAGAGTGTTGGCACAAAGAAAAAGGAACAAGTTGATCTGCCAGTTTCTTCCACTATATTCCGGGCTGTAGAAACAGAACATTGGCTTTTAGCTGAGTTAATGGCCCCTGAGAGAAAAGACACTTTCCAGCTTCCCTTGCAGCTAGATGTGGTCATGTCTTAGGTGGACAAAATTCTAGTGATAAATGAGTGGAGGTAGGATATAAAACTTCTAGAAATGTCCTTAAAAAGAAGGAATGTTTCTTATCTGTTGCTCTGTTCCTTCTGTTAGCTAGAACATGAATATTATGGCTAGAGCCCTAGCAGCCACTTTGGGCCATGAATTGGCTGGGGAATGGAAGCCCTACTAGGGAGAGAACCAGATAGAAGTTATCATACTCTAGAGACCAGCCTGGATGGTCACCTTTGGACTACATGAAAACAAGGAGAAATAAATGTATATTTTGTTTAAGTTAGTTATTTTGGGGTTTTGGAGGTTTTTGTTTGTTTTTGGCAGCCTAGCCAATCCAAGCTATTAAGAAGGAGGAGGAGGAAGAGGAGGACGAGGAGGAAGAACTCTGTAAGGCAGAGTGATTTCATGTTGGTTAGTGTGTCAGAGAGGTAATTATAAAGGGGCAGATTGAAGAACAAGAAGCAAGTCACCGAAAAGCCTGAGTCGTTACGGGGGAGAAATTCTTCCTGCAGAAGAAGGTTTAGAACAGACAGAAAGAGGGTTGATCACTAGAGAGTCTCTCCGAGAACTGCTCTGGCTAATGAGCTGAAGTGGGAGAAGATCCAGGAAGTCTGGGGCAAAGGGGCAGGAGGGAAAGGAGGTGCCTCCTAGTCAGGGTGTTGGGGGGCCTGCAGCCTAGACTGGGGAAGACAGGGTGGGTGGGGAGGGGCGGCTGCACGTGGAGACCAGCCGAGGGCACTCAGGGAGGGTTCTGTCCTGACCAGAGGAAAGCCAAGACGGACTAAACTGTCAGCCTGGAGGCAAACATAGGAGCAGGAACAATATGCAAGACTGAAGTCTAACAAATTCCTTTTGGCTGCCGTAACTTGCCTGCCTGTGTACGGCGCGTATTGGGACCTTTCCTTACATGATAGTAAAACAATGTTTGCCTTCTAACCCGCCCGCTGAATCTGTCAGTTCCAGAGGACCAGAATGGGGACGGGAGAAGAGAAAGGGAAATCCTAATGCAGCCTACTTAGAGAAGAAATCACCTCCGCTCACTCTGTTGGTAGCAGAAACGCCGCAGCTGAAGGACACCGGGTCTATTTATGGGTGCCCCAGGTCCATTTCAAAACACATGCCAATTAGCTTTCCTTTTTCCATGACCACAGACAACACCTGTGACCCCAGACAGCCATCTCACAAATGCCTACAAGGTCAGGCAGGGTCCTTCAGGGAGAGTATATGGATGATCCATCACCGCTCGTTACGAAAACCACCCCAAGCACATGCCTCGCTGCTAATGAGTCACCCATGCTGCCCTCAGATGCACGGAGCTGCAGAATCCGCAGGCCAACAGGCTGCCTGAGAAGCAGGAGGCTTTTGCTGCTTCTTCTTGAAACTTTCCAAGTAGCCTCTGAAAGCACTAAGGCTTGAGTGACGGGGAAGATCAGATGGCAGGCTGGACGTTGTGTCTCAGGTTTTCGTCCTAGGCAAGAGGTGCTGAGTAAGAAACGCACGGGGGGAGGGGGGCAGCAGAAGGGGGATGGCGCTTGAGATTATGAGCTCCAGACTGCAAAACATGCCTTCACTAGCCCAGTCCCTGGATAAAAGAGAAACATCTTCCGGGGACCAAGAAAGGTCTTGGCTTGTCTTAAGGGAGGCGTAACGTCTCTGCTTTGGGGAAGCATCCACCGACCCACCATTTTCCACCTCTGCCCTCTCGGCACCTGTGCCTGTCCTCGGGGAACGAGACCCGGTGGCTCTGATCTCCTGGACTGATCGGATCTCCACGGCGCCTCCTTCTCTCCTCCCAACAGAGTCCAAGCGGCTAAAACCCTGAATACATAAACACCTGGCGCACAAATGGGCTCACTCTTCTTGAACTTGAGCACAAACATTCAAATTCCATCCTGAACAGGGCTTCTCAAATGCCGATTCCAGTTTCCAGGGGGACATTTTAAGGGAGAAGTAGATTTCAAGTAAATGATTGCAACTTATCGAAAATAATGTGCTACTTAGCGTCTGCGGCAAACATCCTGGCAGGCAGTGAAGGGGAAAGAGCACTGAAGCAGATGGGAGCGATTAGGCTCTGAGTTTCAGACGAGCGTTTTGTTGGTGTCTTCCCTTGCTTTTATATCCTGGTAAAAATCCGGAAGAAGGGGACAAGAGAGAAGGGTCCTCTGGCCCATCCCTGTCTCGGGGCGCTTGAGATGGAGTCCCTCCCCCCGCCCAGAGCTCTCACACAGGGGGTGCCTCTCGCGGTGGGGAGGTACACTGGCCATCATGACCATCATCATCAAAAAGCATTTAGCACCGCAAGGCGCTAGCTAAATACATCAACGGTTGACAGAGAGACAGATGACAGGCTATCTTAATTTTCCTTTAAAGATCTGCCTCCCCGAGGCTGGGCCTTATTTAGTGTGCTTCTTACTATATTTATCTGAAGAGGTGTCTTGTTTTCTCCTCCAATGAGTGAGCTAACATCTCTCTGACCCACAAAATAGCTGCTCTCAAGCTTACCTGGGGGCGGACGCGCCCCACCGGTTCCAGGGGAACAGGGGAAAGCCCCTAGCAAGCCGAGTCTAAGTCGAGGAGGTCACTGAGGCCCAGAGTGCTGAGCGTTCAGCAAGGGCCCTTCAGATCGGAGAGGGGACTCCAGCTGTCCCCACTTCAACAGAAGTCTCTGCCGGGGCTCACATCCTCTGGGGTACCAGACATATGGTGATCTTAGAAGCCAAATTTGCTTTTCTCTTTCAGTGCGGCCTGCTTTCCAGAGGCACTCTGCTTGACTCTGCCAAACTGGTCATGTCCACTTATTTTTAGTGACAGCCTTGCAGCGCCATTAAAACAAAAATCTCTTAGCCTGCACAAAGTGGTACTGGCCTGCACGATTTCACCAACATTGCCACTCTGCCAAGGACCCCGGTTCATCCACTCTTCATTCAGCAAACCTACACTTGAGTACCTACTCTCTGCTAAGTCCTGTATTTCCACTGGGGAGACCCAACCAGAAGTAAGTCTGCAGAATCATGGAAGAGAAACGCTGGCTAATAACACAAAGTGAAAATGGGTAGATATGGGGACAAAGGGTCTAGGAGAACGGAGGAAGCAATGATCTTTTCTTATGTGGGAATTAAACTGTACACAGCAATTTATCAAAAATGGGTTCATCTGCCTTTACTCTCACATGCACATTCTGGGGTATTATGAAACCCTTCATTCGGAGGAGGGAACAGACGCACAGGGTAGGCAGATGGGGTCCTGGCCACACATGGGTTATGCAGTTGACTTAGGGTTTTCCCCTACAGTTGAGCAAAGCTAGTAGCAGGCGAGGGCCCATGCCCTGACTCACTCACAGGGCTGAACTGGGACGTCAGGGCCGGAGTTAGTGGCCAGCAATTTTCACAGGTTGGAGGCCAGCGCGAACATTCGTGTTGCCTTTTGGCCGCACGTCATGTCTCTGCTCTCCTGAGCTAGCCCGAACCTAGAAAAACTCCGAACAACACATGTGGCTTATCCAGCTCCAACACCCTCTACCCTGTTCTGTCTTAAAATAAACCCCCAAGTCAAAGAACCGTTTACACATCAAAGCATCACAATTACAGTCGTGCAAACACTTTTTTTAGAAGCTTGATTTGTTTTCACTTCTTGTGACCGAATATATGGAGGTGAGATCCCAGCAGCTGTGCTGTTGTTCTGTTTGGTAATGAATGGGACCGGGTTGCTGGTGCAAGACTTTGGTTTTAAGGTTCGACATCACATGGTGGGAGATGCCTCCAATTCCAGGCTCTGTTCCCAATTTCCAAACTCTGGGTCCCCTCTCTGCCTCCATTTACTATCAGAATGGCACATGGGCTCAGACAGGTGAGAAGAAAGATGCTCTGAAGTCCTCCAGAGAAAGAGGTGCAGATAACCCTATCATATTGCTCAATGTATATATCATGTATATTTCCTTTTCCTAGAGAAAGTGAAGAGGTCTGGAGCCATCTCAGCCTACTGTCCTCATCCTCAAACATTATTTTCAACAGGTGATAATGGAACAACATTAGGATGAAAATGCGCTAATTTTAAGATTTCATAAACCAACACCAACTATGTTTATGTATTTCTGTTTCCTCTTTGAGAGAGGATCCCAGGAAACCAACTCTGGTTAAAGACCTAGAGATTTCTACTTTAGGCAAACATTCAAACAATACTGCTGGTCTTAAAACTCAGGATGCCAGCAACATACAGGAGATCAGAGAGTTATTCAGCCTCTCAGTGACAAGGATGTAAAAAGTTATGAACAGAATAAAAAGCAGAAGGTTTCCCTAATTCCTCTCCGCCTTGTTGCCACTAGTACCGTTCTGTGTTTGGCAGGACCCTAGACGCTCAAAACATGGTAGTTCGGTCCCTGCTTATGTCCTGTGAGAAAAATGCTCAGGTTTGGCTCTGCGGTCTGTCCCCGGGATGCAACATCACTATTCTCTTCTTGACTCTCAAAACATCTGAGATTCTTTCAAAGATGCTAAGGTGAATTTCAAAATGTGGTCTTACTGGACAATTATTCTTTTGAGAGTCAAGTATTTATTCAACTCACGTGTAGAAGGAAAAAAGGCTTTGTACTTCCATATTCTGAAGACAGCACACATACTCTAGCTCACACACACACACAGAACACACAAACGCACAACCATGGATCTAGAGTAGATATCCAGTCTTAAATTTTAGCTGTGACCTAGAAGCTAAAGCAATACATACAATGATGGGTACACTAAACTCATACATTTATAATCCCTTCAAATAAAGACGAGAAGATTAATCAATGCACACTGAAGACAATTTTCAGTGCTTAAATTAGGCTTAGAACTTTGTAGTTACTTTTCAGAGCTGTTTTAGTTGCCACGCCCTCTGTATGGTTCTTTGGACCTTTCCTAGAAGTACAAATTAATTCAAGTTCGGAAGAAAAAGAAATCTGTCTGGGGGTACAACCCATCCATTTGGAGAATATGCTGATCTACTGGAGATAAGGATTTCCCGAGAAAAGGGAAGGGAAGGAGGAGAGTGGGGGTGGGGAGTGGGGAAGAGGACTAAGAGAGGGAAAGGGAGAAGAAAAGAGGGAGAGATAAACTAAGTCTCGAGATGTCTGCTGGTCAAGAAGCATTACACAGACCAGATGCCCAGTGGTGAGGACATAACGCAGCGGCCCTTCTGTCTACATCTCATGTCACAGTGTCCTTCCGAACACGCGACTTGGCTCTGCAGTGTTCTGTCCTGCCTTCAGCTCACCGTGCCCTTTACATCTAAGGAATACCCATGCCCCTGGGGATGAAAGAAAAAGAAGGAAAGGTACACAAGAGGGAATGCATGTTCAGGGAGCTGTGTGAAATGATTTGTACTTGCATTCATTCTTGGGTAGGGCCCTTTTGAGTGAAATATATTAACCAGTTTATTCATTCATTCATTTTTCAATAAGTATTTTATTTATTTGAGAGAGAGAGAGAGTGCGTGAGAGCACGGGGCAGGGGGCAGGGGCAGAGGGAGAGGGAGAGAGAGTCCTAATCAGACAGGCGGGGCTCGATCCCACAACCCTGAGATCACGACCTGAGCCAAAACCAAGAGTCAGATGCTCAACCGACTGCGCCACCCAGGCACCCCTCGTTCATTAAGTCAAAAACATCATTCCTTGAGCGCTAACCATATGCCAGACCGTACAGGTGTACTGGGGACACAGAAATAAAAGCAAAGGGCCTGCTTTAGAGGGACGGATGGTTCCGTGGAGACAGGCAGACAAGCAGATCCTTAACGCAGAGTAGCATGGAGGGAGTTTACTCACCAGAACGCCTCTGCTTGGGATCTTTTCACAATTAAGTGTGCCGACATTCACCCTAACTTCCCCATTCCAGCGTAGGCCACCGCATATTCAAATAATACACAAGCAGGTGCCAACATCTGCCGGCGCAGAGGTTGATGAGGCCGGGGGCCAGTGACCACTATGGTACTCGCCTCATCCTCACGCCATTAAATCAGCAACCACTGGTGGAACTTAAACACTTATGAGCCACGATTAAGCACCAGCTCAGCTCTGCATCTGGGGACAGGACAGACCCCTGCCCTTTCCCTGGAGCGCTGCTTCGGTGGGGGCAGGGGGGCTCCCCAGAGCTCAGCCAACATCAATCACGCCAACTGCGCTCGGCAGACAGTCGTAACAAATACACTTCCTCCTCCATGAAGGGCCGGGGCTTGTTCGTAGGCTGCACAAGCCAAAGCTAGACGGCCGACCAGCGACGGGCCGGGAGGGAGGGACGAAGGTGGTTTCAAGGCTTTTGTGGCTTTGAAGAAAACGTCTCTGGATGCGAGAAAGCATTCAAATGGTCTCTGCAGGCGTCTTACCTTGTGGTTGGGCACTCCTGGGTCTGTGGCTGTTGACTTCCCCACACATTCAACTTTGCCCCGCCGCCATCTTCCTCCCTCCCTCGGCCCCTCCAGACAACACACCACCAAGACGGTCCTACAAAGCGGCGGGGGACGGGCAGAGTCTGGGGCAGTGACCTTTCACTCTATGATCTTTGACAGAGGGGCCTGGGGGCAAAAGTCTCAGGCTCTTAAAATCTTATCTGGTTCCTTCCGTTCACAGAGCAGAAAAGTAAATACTCGGCCAGTGGCGCAGAGGTTGAGCGCAAGGCAGCTGTAATCAAGGCTCCATTTCTCACCCCTCCTAGATCTGAGGTGAAGCCCGATACCCCGACCTCGAAGCCAGCTTACTCAGTGCAGTAAAGCACAGACTCCAACCAGCAATAATTCCACATATAAACAATTCTTGCTAGGCATGAAGCACACACCAGACAGTAATCAGCTTATCTAATAGAACAGGCCTCTTTTCCTAATGCAGAGGAAGATTAGCAGGCTTGAATTACAGCCGTGAAGTGTAATCAAGCCCTGATCAACACTGGCAAAGGATACTGTATATTCCTGCCGGGCCACGGGTTACTGGCGCAATGTGGTGTACCTACAGGGGACAAACAGGAAATGGTTGCGATGGTAATTACACTGGGAGATAGCAATTGAGAAATGGGGAAAAGCCAGTCTTATGGAAGAAACATGAGATCCTAACTGATGCCCATGTCCCGCTTCTACCGCGTCCAGCCTTCGGAAAGTCGCCAAGTGGCTGCTTTCGAGCAGATTTTTCAGGTCTGTTAAAAATGTAATATCCCCTAAATCATAACAACCCAGTGTAAACTCCTCCCTGGGTCGGCCACAGAAGCAACGTGAGCACAGTCTGTGGCACAGAGCCCACGGCCTCTCAGCACAGTGACCGCTCGGAAATCCAAGCAAATAAATGTAAGAATTCCATCCTCACCTTGAGGATGCCAAACCAACCCAAACCAGATAGGAGTTGCCTTTTCTATCTCCCCAACAGAGACTTCACATGGTACCAGAGAGCCAGCATTTGATGATATGAAAAGGTCTTCACTGAATCAATTCTGTGAGAGGGGGTACCAGGCCTTCTGAAATTTTTGAGGCTTCCCAGAGGACCTTGCTTGAAAAGGAAAGCACATTAGGTTTATTTTCTCTTGGTCTGCCGTTTCTTCACGATGGACTTTCCCGAACATCCTCTGCCCAGAAGCCCTTGCACATAAGGCAAGTCAACAACCCATTAGCCTTCTCTTCTAAAGGATAAATAATCACAGGGTCTTTGAAATGGCAATTCTTCATCTTTTGCCACCTATCTCTCTCTGCTATTCATGGTTCTTAAAGATCAAAGAATCCAAAATAGACACACTTTAGGGAACCGCCTGCCCTAACATGGGGACTACAGGGGAAAAAGGCCTTTCTGACTTCCCGGAGTGCTGGCCCTGGTTCTTGAGGCAGATCCACGGCACTGACACTGCAGATTGGCTGCTCACCTGCCCGTGGCTACCCGGGGCCTTGCCACACTTGCTTCTCTTCGGTTGAATCTCACCTCAGCTAATTCTTTCCCAGACCTGCTTTTCAATGCCTTTCCAACACCTCATTCTTTCCAGAACCCTCAGCAGGTGTCTCAAGGGGACATTATGAATCCCCTCTAGAGATAACCCACGGGTTCGGAAATGATGTGCCGGGACCACCTGCCCTACTAATCCCCTAAGCCATATACTCCCCAAAGCACTCTCTACACTTGATCACCGAGTGGACCCCTATAACAGAGACCTTATTTCCATGGTCTCTGGCAGGACAGGTTGAGATCAAAACTGTCAGACTCTGCAACAATCCAATCATCTTTTATAACAACTGAATAGACTACAGTAGAGTTGCGATACGCGTTAAGATACACCATGTTAGCAGTGTCTGTCCGCAGAATGTGAAGCTGAGTGGGTCACCCTGTTCTATCAGGGTGCAATCCAACTGCCAAGAGCAGAAGGTAAGAGATGGGGTAATATCAAGGAGAACCGTGTGGTGCCTGTATCCAAGAGCTGGATCAGGGAAGAAAAGAGTTCTAGTCAATGAATGACATGGCTCTGAAGATCCTTGCAGAGAGAGCTTAAAATTCACTCTAAAGGGCAGCCAGAATAATCTACTATTGAGAATTGTGCCACCAACACAGAGAGGCTGAGCACCTCCACTCTTAGTGGGACAAAGTAACCATATGCAAGAAGGAGCCAAGCTCCATCACGAATTGTCTCGGTGATGAGTTAAGCTGATCTGACCTGACACTGGTTTTGATAGCCAAGGAATAGTTCAGGGCTGGAGCCCAGCACTGGGCGTGGTCGTATCTGGAAAATCAAACACTCCAGAGTACCCTGCAACACTCCTGGTCTGACTCAGCAGGCACCTCCCCCTCAGACAGGCCCAACCACTGACCTCGAGCCAGGTGGGCACTCAGGGGTTGCCTAAATGCTAAGTCCTGCCAACTCTGCTCAGACTTACGGCCAGCCCCAGAGGTCCTCGCTGGGGCCGTCCAGCTCGCCTTTCAAACCTCATTCTAGTATCTCCACTCCCACCCCCCCAAAAGCGCGCAGGGCTGTGATACTGCCCTCCTGAGGTGCAGGGTGTGCAGGGGGAGGGGAGAGGGGCCATACTCCAAGCCACAGGTCCAGTTTCTGTTAGAGTTCTCCAAATTGGTATGGGATCCTGGTACTGACGGTCACTCTGCACCCCAGGGAGTTAGCACTAGGTGCAAAATGGGCCTATGCCTTTCCCTTCCAGACTTGCTGGATGTTGTTCTTTTTTTTTTTTAAGATTTATTTATTTATTTGAAAGGGAGAGAGGGAGGGAGGGAGGTGGGAGAGGTGCAGAGGGAGAGGGAGAGAGTGTCCAAAGCAGACTCCGTGCTGAGAGCGGAGCCCGATGCAGGGCTCGATCCCTCAAGATCACAAGGTCCCCGAGATCACGACCTGAGCCAAAATCAAGAATCGGACGTTTCTCCACCGACGGCACCACCCAGGCGCCCCTGTTGTCAGTTTTACAAACACACTCTCTGCAAAGCCCTCTCAAATTTATGTTCCTAGCCGACATCTTATACGGCCGCATCAAACAAACACACTTGTAGAGGGACTTGTCAAGAGCTGGATACATGGGGTTGCATCTTTGGCTAGGATTTAAAATGCCTGAAAGGATTTCAAACCATATGCTCTTTTAAAAATAGACTTTTTAACATTTTTTTTTAAGATTTTATTTATTTATTTAAGAGACAGAATGAGATAGAGAGAGAGAGCATGAGACAGGGGAGGGTCAGAGGGAGAAGCAGACTCCCTGCCGAGCAGGGAGCCCCATGCGGGACTCGATCCTGGGACTCCAGGATCATGACCTGAGCCGAAGGCAGTCGCTTAACCAACTGAGCCACCCAGGCGCCCCTAAAAATAGACTTTTTAAAATAAAAAAAAAATGCGTTGTGGAACCCCAAGGTCTAATGACAACGATTTTGGGGTGTACTAAATCTGTTCTAAATTATACCCTGTGGTGGAAAGTGCTGCATTAGAAGGCACTGCTGCCGAACAAATCTTTCTGTCGAGTTTCTGATCCCAAGCTGAACGGGATCCTGCAGCAGACCTTGGGGGAAGAGCGATCATATCCAGTGTGTTCCTGAGGATGGAGGAGGGGTGCTGCCTGCCGGCTGGCATCGATACCATTTCTTCTATGCATGGGGTAGGGCCCAAACTTGAATTCAGCTCTACCTTCCCCTCCACCGATCTCAAGATCTCCGGTTTCTGCATTCCATTCTCCTTCCCTCATGTTGGCCCAGCACCGCCCCCCCCCTCACCGGTCCGGCTGGGAGGCCCGGGCTCATCCCAGGCAGACAGGTCTGGTGGGGGCAGATGGGTAATTTTTCCTTTCAGCTTTAATGGCCGCTATTAACAATAAGTCGCCCTGCCCTCCTGATGGCTCAACTTGCAGCTTTTTCTCTGATTGCCTGTAACACTGTGTCACATGAGCTGTGTTTAACAGAGGTGTAATAAACGCCAAAGGAGAAATATTACCCAAAATAAAAACTAGTTTGTCCCTGTGTGGCCAGGATCCCATGATTCACAACAATGTTCATTTCCAGCGCAATTTCCATTTGCATTCCTTTTTTTTTTTTTAAAGGGTCTCTGGGGGCTTTAAAAAAGCTGTTTCAGAGAAAAGACAGACTGTAGTGATCGTCAAGGGCGGGGACTTCTGCATTCCAGACAAACCAGTGCGGCGTGCAGACAACACACAGACTGACCGACAGGGGAACCCTCGGGGCAAAGGGGACAGACAGAGGCAGGTAGACAAGAAAGCTAATTACTGAACGTCTGCCTTTGGTGAAAGGCACCTGCCCTCCTTGGTGTGGTTCAGAACACCCGCTCTGGGAACCAGGAGACAGAAATGGGGGTGGGAAAGGCTGGATACCCCTTCCCCCCAAACACACACACACCCCTGGGGCAAGAAAGATATCAAGTTCTCATTTAGTTGCAAGAAAATTCTATTTTCCTTTTGATAATAAGCAAAACAATACTTCTATGTTTTTCAAATAGTAGCTGGTCGGAGCTGTTCCAATCCTGGAGAAAAAAAGCAATAAACACTCAAATCCCCTGGCAGTCCCTTGGTTGAAGACGTTGGTCAGGGAGTATTGCAAATCCTCAAGGTTTTCGGGGAAAAGGAAGGTAGGCGGGCAGGGAGGGTGGCGAGAAGGGCCCCCAGGAATCCTGGGAGAAAAGCGTGCCCCTCCTGTGAAAGCTAGCACCTTAAGGTAACAGGGTCAAGAGGCGCCTACTTTGCAATTCGCTTTGCTGCAAGGTTCAGCCAAATACAGACGGGCGGCGGTCTTTGGAATGAACGAGTGCACACATGCTCATTCAGAGGTCACAGACCTCCTCGCCTCCCTCCTCTGCACACCTCTCACACCTGTGTCATCAACACCAGAAACTTCGTCGCACATCAGAGTGAGAGATTCAGGGGCATCAAAAGACACCGTGATACTAGGGCTTGGCTTCAGAAAGGCACGCTGCTTAAGGAGATTCTCTGAACTGGCAGCATCCACTGGTAGAGGTGGTGACGGGCTTCAATGGCTATGGCAGTAAGAAGAGATAAAACCGGATAACTGCCTGACCAGACCGTCCAGGAGAAGACCCTGGGAAACAGTGGAGCCACATAGATGCAGAACGCCCACGGGCATCGTCGACAAGACCTCTGGGCCCTGAAGCACAGCAGGAAGAGAAAAGAGAAGAGTCTAACCTGCCTTGGCACGAAGGGGAGGAAATGTCCACGAGACTGCGAGGCGGAGGCAGCTGGGGCACAGGAGGTGACTCTGAGTGGTCGTGGGGATGTCATAATCAAGAGGTGGCTCCAGGGGAAAAAAACGCTGGTTTTCCACTGAGGTTGATGGACTTGGTCTGGCCCTCCTCAACTTGGTGACCATGGGCAAGTCACTCTCCTTTCTTTGTAGAAAGGGAAGACAGCACTCAGAGGGTTCGTCGGGTCATTTATAAAGATCTTGCTGATTAAGACATGTTTCTGGAAAACCATCCATTTTCTAAAATGACAGAGCCGGTGAGATAGCCTTTGAACAGAGACTCGGACTCCTTTTCTGCTATGGCGCTTTAAGCTCTACCAAGAACTTTCATATTATCTCATCCCCACTACCGCACCTGATCCCCACATCACTCTTCAGAAGTAGATCGCAGATAACCATCTTTCAGGAAATTGGCTCAGAGAGGCTCAACTCAGTCCAGGGTTACAACAGATCACCCAAGTCCAGTTCTTCAAAGTCCAAGCCCTCTGCACAGCCCTGGGCTCCTGTCCTGGTACTCAGAGAAGCAAGGACGGGCTGGGTATGTGCAGGGGGACGGGCATACTGCCCTTGAGCCCGCTACCTTGTTGAAAGCTGCCGTGAAAAGGTAGGGGTACAAGCAGGTGCAGGTGAGCAGAGAGCTTGTGGAGATGCGCATGGGCGCTGACTCTTAGGCTGAAGGAGGTGGGGCATCTGGCGGCAACTGGACCCAACTCCCTTTCAGTAATAGAGCGCCCCTTCACCTATACGACAGTTATTCATAAATGTAGGAGTAGGGGCGCCTGGGTGGCTCAGTCGTTAAGCATCTGCCTTCAGCTCAGGTCATGATCCCAGGGTCCTGGGATCGAGCCCCGCATCGGGCTCCCCGCTCCGCGGAAGCCTGCTTCTCCCTCTCCCACTCCTCCTGCTTGTGTTCCCTCTCTCACTGTATCTCTCTCTGTCAAATAAATAAAATCTTAAAAAATGTAGGAGTAAAAATTGGCTTAGGGTCCACATTTGGCACATGTTCCCTAGACCGCCCCAGCTTCCTGGTTGTGATGACATAATTTTTATTTACACAACACACACAGTATATACCTCATCTGATTCTTACAAACAGCTTTGTAGGAGAAGACTAGCTCTGCTAATAAATGACACCGTGAGACTCTATTATGTGAGGGACAGAGAAGAGACTATGACCCACGCCTTCCCCACTTTATGTAGGAGTCTTCTGAGCCTAATGCCCTTGTTTCATACTTTCCCTCCTACAGAACACGAGTCAGAGACGGAGCCGTTTCTGGCATCAAAGGGAATGTGTCTTCTTCCCAGCTCTGTAGGGGCCAGGAAATGACATGAACCCAGGGTGCAGGTCCATGATTTGGGGCCAGAGTCTCAATCAATCTCTGAGATTCTTCACGATCCCCTCAAAACCTTGAGCCAGCAAATTCAATTTATTTGTGAGGGAATCAAACTACACGCACAGATGGAGGCAATGGGTCTGAAGTTTAAATCAATTTGAACAGACTCCAAAATAAAAGCATCCTTATCTCACGCAAATAGGCAAACATTCAGGGTCTGGGGGCAGTGAGGCAGAGAAGAGTGGGAAAGTAGTGGAAAGCAAGTGAAGTTGCTTTTATGGAAGAGCTGATAGGCTTTTTTCAACTATTCTTACTGGTGGGAACCATTCTGCTAGGGACCACAGGGTTTTGCACAGTGGAAATGAGATGTGAGCTAGAAATCCAAATCACATTTCAGAAAACATTTCAGGAAGCAAAAGCAAAGCTCTAAAGCAGCACTCCACCTCCAAAGGACCCAGAGAATGTTAACAGCAGGGGCCCCTCCTGATGGCACGGCTCCTACAAGGTTGAGGGGCTGGATGACTTCGCAGGCTCTGTTCCTCTCTATTTCTCTGGCTTCCCTGCTGAAATCGAGATGGGAGGGTAATCTGGTGTGTGTGGGGGGGGGACATGGGCTTTGGATTTAGAACTTGAGTTCGTTTGCATCACTTACTGGCAGGAAGGCCGTGGGTGACATCTTGGAGCTTGTGTTTTCAACTGTAAAATAAAGTTGGCAGCACTGTGGCTTTGGTGGGCCCCTAGTACGTGGCTGGTGTGAAATAAATGTTAGGGGTTTTTTTATGTCCCTTTTGATAATAGGATTCAAAAAAGGACAAAATTTTGGCTTAGCCTCCCCCAGAATGAGAAAAGTTGTCTTTGTTAAGTGGGCACATCTACTAATGTAAAAAAAAAAAAAAAAACCCCACAAAAAACAAAAAACAAAAAAACCAACCCCCAAAACCCCAAACATATGGAAAAACAAAAACCAAAACCAAAAAAACACCCCCTCCTTCAGAAGATGCAGAGTTACACCACATTCTGGTTCAACAACATGAGTCCTTCATTTGAAATCTTGTTCTATTTAAATACCCCGTGGTTTTCGCTGCAATTTCATGTTTTGTTTAATTGTCCAGAGTGGCAGATGTGATTTTTGTGTAAGTTTCTATCCCATCTGTTTTTGTGCCAGAAATACATGTGGAAGGTGCTGGGACTTCTACATAACGATGGGCCTTATCTCCACTTACAATAATAAACCTACAAACTTGAAACTGAACTAAATCTGAGCTGGGAGCAGGCACAGAAGCCCTGATATGCGCTCCCTCTCACTTATCCATTCTCTCCTTTGCTCCAAATCAGAATTCTTCAGGAATGACTAATAAAGAGATATCATTCCTCTGGCAACGGAGAGTTAACACGTTCCTGGTACATCTCCCCAAACAGGCAGACCCAAGAAACCACCTCCATCCTGCACCCTGAACCCTGCTCCTTTCTAGCCCCCGCGTGTGCGCATGCCTCCTCCCCACTCCCTGTGTAGGGAGGCCCTGATCAGCTTCTAGGGCAGAAGGTATTCCTTTGTATCCTAAGCCAAATGTCCAAACAGGGCCGGCCTCATGGATGAGAGGCCCATGCAGTCACGCAGCGCCCCATGCTCAGAAGGACCCTGCATTTGGTTGAATGTGCTAAGGTCACCATCTTGAAATTTTTTTTTTTTTTTAAGATTTTATTTATTTGACAAAGAGAGAGAGCACAAGCAGAGGGGAGGGGCAGAGGGAGAGGGAGAAGCAGGCTCCCTGCTGAGCAGGGAGCCCAAAGCGGGGCTCCCTCCCAGGACCCTGAGAACATGACCTGAGCCGAAGGCAGATGTTTAACAGACTGAGCCACCCAGGCGCCCCACCATCTTGAAATCCGTAATAATTTTTGAATGTGGGGGTTCACATTTTTGTTTTGCACTCGGCCCCAACAAATTATATAGTCGGTCCTACCTCAGAATGTATTTTCTCATTAAAAACGATTCTGTGAATGGTGATCTGGTACAACCAAAACAAGACAAGCACATCACATGCAAGGCACAGTTGATCTTACAACAGGTGCCTATGTCTGGGCCTGGGAACCTAGCTGCACCACACCTGCAGAAAAGGAGAGCGCCACTGTCAGGAGATCAGCATTAGAAGAGAGTGCAAAAAGCTAGAGGGCGGGGAGGCGGTAAAAGAAAAAGAAAAAGAAAACGTCAGGAATACAACCCATTCAGAAACGAGAACCCACGGAAGGGGTACCAGACTCTAGAAAAGCCCTTACTTTTAGATCCAAACTGGAATCAGGAGACTTGGGATAATGTCAAGTCTGTGCGCCCCACTAGCTGGGGGTCCGTGAGCAGATGGGGTGCTGCTTCTCCCAGCCCCATGCCCCTCACGCATCTCCTCCGGAGCCCTTCACAGAGCACAGCGGGAGGTGGAGTGGGGCTTGGCTGGGGCTCCTCATCTGTCAAATGAGGGTGACAACAATGACGATGGTGAGGATAATAAGCATACCTCAGTGAGAGAGGCAGTGAGGACAAACAGGATAAGGAAATGCTTTGAAAACCGCGGACTGCCAGGCCAAGCAGATGTTCCTTCTGTTCCACCTGCAGGATGATGACACTTTGTTTCTAGCGTCCGTGCTCAATCCAGCTAGTCCTCCAAGGTCTCCTCTCCATCCTCCATCCAGCCACATGGAGAGTGCCCTTGCAGGGCTTGGGTTCCTCGGCCCCTCCTCTGCTTCCCCACGTCTTTGAACACAGCACACAGCTCTGTAGTTACTGCTGATACCCCGCGAGTCACGGATTTCTTAGAAATCACTGAAATACCACCTCACACCAGTCAGAATGGCAAAAATCAACAAGACAGCAAACAACAGATGTTGGCAAGGATGAGGGGAAAGGGGAACCCTCCTACACTGTTGGTGGGAATGCAAGCTGGTGCAGCCACTCTGGAAAACAGTGTGGAGGTTCCTCAAGACGTTAAAAATAGAGCTGCCCTACGACCCAGCAATTGCACTACTGGGTATTTACCCCAAAGATACAGATGTAGTGAAAAGAAGGGTCACACGCACCCCGATGTTCATAGCAGCAATGTCCACAATAGCCAAACCGTGGAAGGAGCCGAGATGCCCTTCAACAGACAAATGGATAAAGAAGATGTGGTCCGTATATACAATGGAATATTACTCAGCTATCAGAAAGGATGAATACCCACTATTTGCATCAACATGGATGGAACTGGAGGGGATTATACTAAGTGAAATAAGTCAAGCAGAGAAAGACAATTATCATATGGTTTCACTTATATGTGGAACATAAGGAATAGCATGGAGGACATTAGGCAAAGGAAGGGAAGAATGAAGGGGGGGAAATCGGAGGGGGAGACGAACCATGAGAGACTATGGACTCTGAGAAACAAACTGAGGGTTCTAGAGGGGAGGGGGGTGGAGGGATGGGTGGAGCCCGGTGATGGGTATTAAGGAGCGCACGTTCTGCATGGAGCACTGGGTGTTATACGCAAACAATGAATCATGGAACACTACATCAAAAACTAATGATGTAATGTATGGTGACTACGATAACATTAAAAAAAGAAATCGTCATGACGACCAGTTTACATGCTGTTTTCTCATTGCCAACGGGCAGTTACCCATCCAAGGGGAGGGACCACACCTTACCCTTCTTTCGTCCTCTTACAGCATTCGGGACTTTGCTAGGGGCATGGAACGGGTTCATAAATACTTTCTAATTTATTCAAACAAGGTAAGCAGAGTCTGTGAGGTCAGCACATAAAGGCGTTGCTATGATTTCACGTAACAATATTTTTTTTAAGGGGCATTTCCTACCCCCATAGAAAGAGCCTATCGGACTCACAGTGACACAAATCTCCACGGTGCCCTAGAAACGGGATGGCTTTATCATCGGACAGACCTGAGTTAAATCCTGGTTCCTCCGCCTTTATTAGACTTGCTATCAGGTTTAAACGAGTTAACATGTGTAAAGTCATTAGGGGCGTGCTTGGCACACAGAACGCATCCAGGAAGCGTCCGCTGCTTTCTCGCAGACTCTCACTAGGTGAAATGCATCTTGAACAGTTCGGACTCCACGAGGTATTTGCTTGCTCCTTCCCCAAATCTGGTGCCAGAAGAGAGTCATCATCAGGAGCCAATCACCTTTATGGATAAAGCCGATTATTCCCAGGCCCGGGCCCAAATCAGAGCAAAAGTGTCCTGTTCCCTTCCATCAGGAAAGGGCATTTAATGCCCACTCTACTGCACAGGGCAAAGGTACCCAAACACACAATACACCCAAGCCACATTTGTTATTTTTGTTTAATTTTTTGTTTAATTTTATTTAGGTATTTGAGAGAGAGAGAGCACGAGCGGGGTGAGGGGCAGAGGGAGAAGCAGCCTCCCCGCTGAGCAGGGAGCCCAATGTGGGGCTCGATCCCAGGACCCTGAGATCATCATGACCTGAGCCGAAGGCAGACACTTCACCGACTGAGCCACCCAGGCGCCCCCAAGACAAATTTTTTAAAGACAACATTTCATCTTGCTGGGCAGAGACAAAATCACGGGTGAATTAAGAGCAGAAGTGTATGTATACGTCTTTGTACTGCCTGCCAGTTCTTATCAAGACATTATCTCTGTATGCTCCTCAAACTGAGGGTTAGATCAATACCCATATACTGTTGGTGACCATATACGTAGTTCCTGGCAGAAGCAACTACGCTAGAAAGGCCAGGGTGGAGGAAGGGTATTTTAAGTCTCTAACTATACGGATATCTGTCTTTCAAGTGCTGGAAGATTCCTTCCCAAAGGAAGAAGACCAATTCACAGAAGAATTATAATCATGACAACTTGACTAACCAAAATGAAAAATAAAAAGCCTTAAACTATAAGAATAATGTCTTTACACATAATAAACAGACAGTGGTTTTCACGATGGTAAAGAAATATACTAACCCAAGTATTTCCCAAAGGACCGTGAAAAAAGGTCTTGTACCTAAGAACAACACTATGCATCTCAAATTATATTATATGTAGATTTGTGCACTAGTGTTGTCACGACTAATAAGTCTTTTTCCACACAGGTAGACTCCAGTTACATTGACAGATTCTAATAGGAGTTACAGAGGCAAACTAAAAGAAAAAAAATGTGGCTGGAAATGTAACAAAATAAGACAACTAAATTAGGGGACTGAACATCTGTGGTTTAAATAAAATATGTGATGGTGCTGGTTTCACCATAAAGTTTCTCCTGACATCCTGAAGAGACTAGCAGCGCTCTCTTGTGAGTAATGTGGTCATCCTTACATCACGGCAACAAAAATATTAGAGCGAGCTACACTGTCAAATATTCTATATGGATTGTGACCTAAGGAAAATCACATTAAGAGGCTAACGTGATATACCATGTGAAATATTATACACAGATACACAAACACACACAAAATGCTTTCGGTCACAAACATAAAGGTGCTCTGTTTTCATCTTATCCTTTAAAAAATATAAATAAATAAAAGATAGCCACGGGCCATCAGCACCCGTGAGATGTGTGTACGTGCAATGTGATTCCGAAGCCCTTGGGGCAGTTGATTCAAATGACAAAGTACAGAAGGAAGACACCCTATACTCACTCAGCTCATGGACAAGGACTTGAGAGATATTTGGGCTACAAAGCAAAGAGTACATGCCCAAGTACTTGGAAACTTTTTTTTTTCCCCTCCAGAAATAAAGTCAGGAGTAAAAAACCCTCTCCACTGAGGCCATATGGAGCATACGGGTTCCTTGACCATTGGCAACAGAATAACCAAGGAGTTGATCCTATAAATCTCCGCAATCCTATAAACCATCCTTTTATGATTTCAGTGGAAGGAGCACCATGGGGGCATGTGGATTTAGCAGCTACGTTGTTTTTTTGTTGTTTTTTTTTTTAATTCTGCTAGGAGTACACCAAGTCAACTTTAAAAATTTACACCAGAGCTTGAAGGTCACTCCCATCTCCATTGATTGGCCGCCTGTGGCAAGATTAGAGTCAGACCCTTGTCAGTCTTATTGCTGCTCGCCCAAGCACACCACCTGCTCACATGTCTCCCCATGAACGCGGTTTAGTTACACCAATTTAGCAAACACTCGTGAACACAGTCAGGATTTGCCTTTGCCTTTGCCTTTGCCTTTGCCTTTGCCTTTAGCAAACAGGTTCTCGGGTATAATATGACACCTATGTTCCAAATCAGCTAGAGATAATAAAAATGACTACCCAGTCTATCTTACCTGGTCAAGGGTCAACTCTCACTTCTCTTCTAAACCCAGGTGCAATGCTATTTCAGAAACCTGCCTTTTCTCCAAGAGATCACTGAAACATTTCCACCCCGATACCTTTCCAAGGCTCTTCCTTACAACAAAGAGTGGCCATATCAGTAAGTCCTAGTCAATGCGATACAAGCAGAAGTAGAGCTAGTAGTCTAGAAAGTCCTCTTAAAAAACAGTAAGTCCACTCTTCGTCCTCACCTCCATTCTGATGCCTGGAATGAGTATGGATGGCTGGCGCTTTAGCAACCATACTGGATCATGAGTATGTCAAAAGATTACACATGTCTTATGTTTCTTGAAATAGGATGAGTGTGGTTTCTATTACCGTTGAGCCTAATCCCAACACATTCACACTGGATTTGAACTGTGATTGTGGTTAAGTTGTTTAACCTAAGTTTGTTTTCCAATCTGTAAATTAAGAAAAACAAAACACTTCTTCAGAGTTATTGTGAGGGTGAAAACAGAGACAATATATACGGAAAGTATACTGTACACTGAAAATGTACCAATATTAGTATTATTGCTACTATTTTTCAGTTTATTTCAAATTGCCAGAGAAAAGTAGGTCCATGGTTGACAAATTAAAGCTAGCTAAAAATACGAACTCCAATTTCATGTATCTGGCAAGATTTTTTTTATTGGCAGAAAGTGAGTCCAAGATAATTAGTTGTAACAAAGTGACCACAGGTTATTAAACATTTCTAATTGTTGTGTTCCTAGAAAAGTGCTGCAAAGACATTATTTTAGTTCCCTGAAAAATAGGAACAATGGCATTTCTAACTCCATTTAGGTCCCAAGTTTTTACCTCTAGCTCACCTCCTATCATTTGGCTGACAGAGCTGAGCTGGGACCCACGGAGGAATCCCTCTGCAGCACAGTTCAGAACCAACTCTTCAACTACTAGGTCACCTCCAAAAAATGTCTTATCGTAAACCAATATGAAAATGAAGCACACCTTATATTTTAAAGTATGTCATATTTCTGAAAAATTTAACCCTCTGTTTTGGGTTACTATTCATTGTTCTCTCTCCAGTATTCCATTTGGATTCCATTTGACTGAGTAGGAAAAAGATGGGGAGGCACTGAGCTGAGAAGCATTGCAGCCTGCAAGGAAAAGAACAGACAGAGTTCCTTAATCACTGTTTCTGCTGACCTGTGCCAACTCAGGGCATCTCAGCCCCTACTGTCCCATGCTAACACTCGCTCTTCTACATTGGTGATTTCTCCTGTAGACCCCTTCATCCTTCATCTTGAATGACTTAGAGAAAGTAGGTAGGTAGCAGGAGATACTGTAAATGCAGGCCCCCATTTAACTTCACAAGGGTAGATGCCCCAAGTGAGGATGGAAAAAATAACAAACCTACAAGAGTAATAAGGCAGAAGTGGCTTCCAACAGCAGGTGAGGGACAAAGTGAAATTTTTTTTTTCTTTAAGATTTTATTTATTTGAGAGAGAGAATGAGATAGAGAGAGAGCATGATGTGGGGAGGGTCAGAGGGAGAAGCAGACTCCCTGCTGAGCAGGGAGCCCGATGCGGGACTCGATCCTGGGACTCCAGGATCATGACCTGAGCCGAAGGCAGTCGCTTAACCAACTGAGCCACCCAGGCGCCCGTGAAATTTTTTTTAAAGATGTACTTATTTGAGAGAAAGAGAGAGAGAGGGAGAGAACGGTTAGGGACGGGCAGAGGGAGAGAAAGAATCCCAAGCAGACTCCCTACTGAGCACGGAGACCCATGCCAGGCTCGATCTCACGACCCTGAGACCATGACCTAAGCCGAAATCAAGAGTTGGATGTTTAACCGACTGAGTCACCCAGGTGCCTCCACAGTGAAAATTCTTAAAAAATCATCTTCATGGAGCAACCACATAATCTCATGAAGTATCATCAATCAATCAATCAATCAACATAAAAAAAATCAATGGTTTTCCCCCATTCTTTGAAATGACTGGGAGATATGTGAACCAGTCATTCTTCTAGGTAACAGTGCACTGGCCCAACACTTAGCACTCATGCATTTGGGGTAGAGGGGGGAAAAAACTTTACACTGATTCCGAATAAACACAGCCCGAGCAAACAGCCCGCTCTACTATTTATCTAAATGTTCATAACAATAATACCCCGATAAAAGAATATATTCAATGCTTATTTTTCAGACTCCCAAAACACACCAATCCCAAGTCTTGGGCACGCACGCACACACACACACGTGCGCGTGCGCGCACACACACACACACACACACACTTAAAATACTACTAGTGTCTGATAAATATGTGCATATAGGATTACATTCATAAGTTTGCATAAATTGCTGTACACGTGTGTTCTATTTTTATATCCTGACTTAGTGAGCTGGGTTTACATGTGTTAATGTGAAGAAAAATCCTTGTCCCTGACCACAAAGGTGTCCTTAAATGGCACAAAGGGACAGGACAGGACTTTTAAGGGCACAGAGTGGGGAAGTGGTTTTACTGAAGGTTCTGGAATAAGTCAGGGAGCCAGAGCCAAGGAATCGATGAGAAACAGGAAGGAGCCAGAAAAAGGCAGGGTGGGGGCAGCTGCCGTCTGTCCTTCTATGACACGGCCTTAGTCCGAGTGAGAGGAAAGAAAACCTCCAAAAAAACAATCATGACCGTTACACGCTTGGCTTCCACGTGAGTGCCACCAAGCACTCTGAGGGGAGATCTAATTGGGAACGTCCGAGGCGACAGAGGCAGTTTGAGAAATTCCTACCCATCAAGCTTTATTGTGTTATTCCAACTAAGCAGAGACAAAAAGACAAATCTCAGCTCCCTACTTTCATTTATAATTGAACCAGGTCCAGAAGGATGAAGCAGTACCATCTGTAATGCATGCTGCATTAGCAGCCGGGAGAATGAAATATTCAAATTACTCTAGGCTACCTCGCATAATGACGGGGCTACAGAAACTGACTTGGGGGGGGTGCGCACATGAAGAAAAGAAAGTTTTCGTGGGTTTTTTTTTTTTTTTAATTGTTGCTCTTTCGGGGCAAGAATTAACCTAAAGAAATGTTATTCTCAGAGAGAGAGAAAACATGCCGGGGGGGGGGGGGGGGGGGGGGGGGGGCACTTTTAATTTATTTATTATTCTCAGAAAAGCTGGAGAAGGGACAGAGGGAAACAGAGAGGGAGGGGAAAGGAGGAGAGTGCAGGGGAGGGGAAAGGAGGGGAGGGAAGGAGGGGAGGGCAGGGAAGGGAGGGGAGGGGAGGAAGGGGGAAAGGGACTGCTACCCCCAAATTCTTCAATTTAGAACCCCTCTCACTTTCAATACAGAATCCTGTGGTTCTAGTATCTTCCTTTGTGTAAACAGGGGCACTATTTGGGGGCGGGGGCGCGGGGGAAGCCTGAGCCGCTCATTCTGATACAGCTAATCAGGGCTGCTGAAACGCATGACACGGTAAGTGGCTCTAGCCCCTAGCAGTAGTCAAGATGGAGTGACAGGCTCCATTTAAGATGTCACTGCACATAATAAAGTGTAAAACTATACTTAAAATAAACGAGATAGAAACAATAAACTTGACTCAGTATTTGAACTTTCACAGACACACGGAGACTGCAGGAGAAAGCATGTGTGCTCTGGGACTTGCAGAGGCTCCTGGTTCTCTGGTGCTTCTTCGGCTGACATTTCTAGGAGACCCGGTCGGGCTCCAAGTGCAGGTCAAGTGGCTGTATCTTACCCTGTGAGCCGGGCATCTGACTAGCTCACAGCCCCGAACCCGAGGGGTCAGTAGCACAAGCCATTCCAAGGGCCAAGACTAGAGTCGCTGGTCTTCCCTGAAAATGCCTCGGGAAGGTCTGTGGGGGCCCTCACATCTCCTGCTTCTGGAAGGTTCTCCCAGCCTGCTTCTGTCCACCTGCGCCAGGGCCGCCTTGCTGCAGCTTGGCTTCATCTCTTCAGAAGGTTTAACACAATATTGTCAAGGCTGGTTGGCCCCAAATTGGAATGATACTTTTTTTTTTTCCCCTCCAGGGCCTGCAATTACTGTTACATGTGGGGGTGGATTCAATGTCAAAGCAAATGTTTTCCTTATGTTTCTTTCTTTAAAAAAAAAAAAAACATAAATGGGAGCCAGCAGACAAAGCTGAACCAGCCACCCAGGCTTCTGAGTCATCGATAGACACTGAATGTGGACTTCCTTGTGCGTTAGACTTGGGGGCTTCAGCTCAGGTGACCCGCGCCCCGAATTCTGCTAATGCCACATGTAAGGGCAGAGCCTGGAATGAACCAATGTACCCTGCTCTCATAGCACATTACTAGAACTCGAGTTCACTCACATACGTTATAATCTACTGCCTGTATATCAGTTACTCCTCTACCTTCCATCTGTTAAATTTTAAGTTACTTGAGGACAGACACCGCTGGCCTTCAAGAAAATGTTTTTATTGCAGGATAGAACACATTAAATAAAAGCACACAAATCATAGCGGCTGGGCTTAATGACTTCTAACAAAGTGCATGCATCAAGAAAGAGAATAGAAGAGAGGGGGCGCTGGTTTGCTCAGTGGGTAGAGCATGCGACTCTTCACCTTGGAGTCATGAGTTCAAACCCCATGTTGGGCATAGAGCTTATTTAAAAAAAAATAATAATAAAATGTTTAAGGTTGTTACCATGCACAGGAAGTAAAAAGCAATAGCAATGTTGCATGACTTAAAAAAAAAAAAGAGAGAGAGAGCGAAAATATAATTAGCAGCCCCTGCCCCTAAAGCCCCTCACCATTAAGGGTAACCCTACCTCCAAGGGGAGCCAGTATCCATCCTGACTCCTCTTAGGCAGAGGCTTGTTTCGCCTGCTTTTGAACTTAATTTTCCCTTACATTTCCTCATCACTCCATCGGGCCTGGCGCTCTCCTCATTTAGTAATTCAGCAAATATTTAGTAAGCACCTACTATGTGCCAGGCACTGAGCCAGGAGAGCCCCCAACAGGCACTCAAGACATGCTAGCGGAATCGACTGCACTAAAAAGGAAAAAGAACCAGATTTTAGTTCCAAGCATCTTGGCCATTGGCAGGAAAAGGGAGCGAGGGAAAAAAAAAAGTAAGTCACCAAACCAGCACACTTGGAGGAGGCTGAGTGTAATTCCACCTCATCGCGTGCACTTGCACCTGGCTGGTTGCTGGAGATGAAAAGAAAGGCTGTCTCATGGATTCTGAAGGTGACAGAGAGAGAAAGGAGTGAGGAGAGGCAGGTTCGCACCCAGCCAGCAGCCCTGGGAGTCCCCTTCCTCCCATGATCCGGCAGGGATGGTTAACACACAGGACCTTTCTGTCACCTGCTTTTCCTCTGTCCTCAACTCCGCGGAGCGGAGATCAATCCCCAGCATCAGGGCACATCTAAAACCTGCCGCTTTCCGAGCCTGCCTGCAGCTTGCGATGTCCCTTTCCACCAAGCCAGGCTGCAGTCACTCAGATGGGAGTTTTATTAGCCATAAGCCATGACACCATGCAATGATATATTTAAGCAATAATGAACAAGAAAACAGTGCTTGTCGGAAACAACAATGGAAGTGGTAAAAATAACCAACGGTGTTTTGTGAACACAAAGCCCTATGTGCAGACTGATTCTGTAAGAGGCAAAATAACATGGGCTTTGGGGGTTGGGGGTGGGGGGGCAGTGCGAGTTGTAAGACCAAAGAGGAAAACTTGCTGGGGAACAGAAAATACTGCATAAACGTGAGGGGGTCATGGTTGAGGCTCCCAGTGGCCCAACTGGATGGTCTGAGTTAATGTGCTGCCCGACTAATCATCCCATGTGTCACAGAGCTCAGCTTGTCTCCAAAGCCCAAATACCTCAAAGGCCATGAAAGACCATTTTGAATTACAAACGTTATTAGAGCTGTTAAGTACAGGAGTCTTTGCTCAGTCTTGTTAGATCCGAACAGACCCCAAGGTTTGCTTTGACCGGCCCCACAGCGGTGCAGAGCCCGGCCTGGGGTTGCAGACTGACTCAACCGGGCCCCCAGACCTCAAGGAGTTTCACTGAGTCAACACAACCTGGTGTGAGAGCAGGCTGAGGGGGAGCAGGCTGGGCTACAAAATAGGAACAGCATGATTTAGAGGTGTTTTTTTTTTAAGGCTTAAACCAGCTTGGAAAAATGCCTTTTAAAACTCTTTTCTTCCTTCTCGGTCAATGCCCAATTGACTGCAGGTGGAACGTACTGACTTCACGGGCCAGCTACGTGAAATGGGTAATAGAATTTATGCGATGATAAGGGTGGGTGAGAGAGCACTATTCGAGTCCCTAAACCTCTTTCAAGTAGTTTGGAAGGTGAAACATTACTTTGGGGCTGCTACTTATGTTCTTTTAATCAACCCCTCTGTATTCCCTATTTGGTCACCCTTCAGACAATAATAGAAAATATGAATCTTCAGTGAGTCCAAGAGTTGAGACTACAAAGTTAGGACCCGTTACTATGAAGTTACAATGCAGTTCACTCAGAATGTTCAGGTATTGTGTTAACTTTCTTAAAAATTACCATGCTTCACGACTTTTTTCTACTTGTACTCTTTGAAACTGAACCTCAACGTCATGGTCAAAATTTCACCATCCCCCATCAGGTTGTATCTTTGAACCCCAACGTAGTTTATATATGTCTCCCCTCCAAGAATCTGAGTCCCATGGGGGCAGTGGTGTCCTCCATCTCATTCACTGTTATATCGTTTGTTTTTGGAGCACAAGAAGGAGCTCTATAAATATTTGATGCATCTTCCTCTTGACAAAAAAAAAAAAAAGATCTAGATCAGTGAGTTTCAGAAATATGGATACATACCACCCTCACTCCACTGAACCCCCCTACAACTCCCAGGGCATCACTGACCAAAGAGTGTCGAGCTCTTCAATGAGTTGCTACATAAATACAAAAAATCTTCTCTTCATCTAGACTTTATCTTTGACAACTGTTTGAATTATGATTTTTGTTGTATTACCACATTAGGAATTCTCTGGTTCCTAATCTCTACCCTTCCTCATTGCGCATATGCTCATATGTCATGATAAGCCTAAACGCATATATTTATAAATAAGTATACAGACATCCAGAGTTTGTACTAAATACATTACCTTCCTCCATTTGTCTTATAAACACTGGGTCTGATGAGCTGAGAAACAAACCAGGAATTCTCAAATCAGTCTTCCCCTAGTGAGTGGATTTTATGGTTCTGGTATTTTCACTACATAGGCTTCTCTATTCTGAATGACCAAAATTTATGTGATGCTTTTTAAATTTCTGGACTAAGCATGCAATGTTAGGGTATCTTAAGAAACTCTGTGGCCAAGTGTAGTTTTTTAAATGACGGCAAAGAAAAAGTAATTATAAATATGATTGTGAGCATATGTGGATGGCATTTCTGTGTAAAAATGTGTAAATTATTTCTTTGGAAAAAAACCCCACTCTTCTAATTTTTAACATGTTTTTCAAGGCCCAAATTAAAGGGGCCTTTTTAAAAAAAAGTTGAGGTTTCCAACTGAGGCCATAAGACTACAGAAGCGGAAAAAAAATCTATAAGCCTTTTGGTGACAGGATGTGGGTTACAGAGGGCAGCATGAGGGAGGGAAGGGGGCTAGTCTTTGTGCTCGGTCATCCCTGTGCAATGCTATTCATATAATATGACAATGATGGCTTACATCAAAAGCCACACTGCAAATAATCCCCTTCTCCATGCCATCCAAAGCAAAAGCCAGCCCCCTAAAATACGAGGCAACGTGCCAACGATGATAGCCCTGGTATACCAGCTAGCTCGGTGCAGAGGGGAACACGGGGGAAGTTTTCTTCTGAATTGGGTTTTACAATGAATGTTGACTGGCACCGGGAGACTACCTTGGGCCCCCAGAGCCTTCTTAAAACCCTGGCAGCCTGCCAGGGGAGCTCCAACTTTGCAGTCCAGAGAGAGCCCTGTTGGCAGCTTGTCAGGAGCCAGGGAGTTACATGGCGCCCTGGGGGTAATAATATTTTCCAGAACACTCAAGCTAATAGTCCCATGATGGGCGATTCGAAGGACTGTAGGTATGCTCTTCCCTGTCCTCAGTGTGGGAATCTCATCCATCTCTGCAGAGAGCCGGAGCGCACACTCCGCTGACCTTCATGGCAGAGTTGGGGACATGATCCTTGTCCACTGCTGAGGGTGCTCCGCTCAAGCCAAGTCTGGCTTTGACTTATTGTCACGTTCTGAATTCATTTAAGAAGAGAACGTTGTACATGCTACCTACAGGCGTTCCAGCACCGAGTGCATTTTCCTATCTTCTTTTTTTAAAAATCCCACAATGATGTGGACATAAATACATGTTAAGAATCCATACCGGTGTAGGGGGACGTCCAGGTGACGCACTGGTTTCTCCCTAGAACAATGAATTGGAATCTTCTGTTGTTTGTCTGAGGTCAGCTACAGAAGCTGAGAGTTGATTGCCTTTTGTTCTTCCACCAAAGGTCCAAGGAGAAAGAAGGTGCGGTTAGTGAGTCTCTCCAAATGCACCCTTAGCTCCTTACATTTTAATCTCTTCATGTCTCTCCATTGAGATGGTTTTTAATTCTTAGCATCCCAGTCGATGTTACATAGAAATTTGCAGGGCTCTCTGTTTACATTTTGTGGATGAAAAAGATAAAGACAGAGAAATCGAGTTCAGCCTCACAAGCATTCAGATAACAGAGACCCACTGTGCCACGGAACCTTCTGGGTGAGCTGAACGACTTCGGGAACTGCAGGAGGGCGCACCTATCACGAAAAATGATGGAGTCGAACACGCTTCCAAAAGCCAATTTGTATCACCCTAATATGTATATCTCTCTCTCACACACCCACCCCTCTATTTGTTTTAGAACAATACACTGAATTTAGTCACCCTGTTGAAAAGGAGGGTAGCCATTTCTCTTTACACAATGACTTTTTTTTTTTTCCAGGCTCTGCAAGGCAACTGCGTGGAAACTCACATACACAGGTTGATGCCAGTTTTACGTGTTGAAACAAACCAGTCACTCTTTCTCCTGCTAAGCAGTTAAATTAGAGAGTATTCAATTAATAACAGCTGAATATTCTGTCACATTTAGGAAGATGTATGGTAAGACAAGCGAGTTGTGATGTATCTGACAGAAATGATAAAGGTTCTCCCGACACAGTCTGGCAGATACTTGGCTCCTACTGCGGCTCTTTCTCATGTTCTAAAACGTCAGCAGCAAAGACCCAAGATCCAGCACCGGCTTCAAGAAAAGAAACACTCCAAAGTGAATCAGGGAAGCCCCTGCCAAGTTCTCGAAAGGTGTCCAGGCTCTGCTTTTCCCCTGTGAGCCACAGACCCGTGCTCCTGTCCACAAGCGAGGTGGGAACTCAGGTAGCAGGACACAGCAGGTGCACGGACACCTGGGCACGCCGGTGGGGCCCAAAAGCATGAAATCCACCCCCACCTGCCCAATGCAGCCTTGCCAAGACACGCACTTGCCCAAGCCCACGCTTCGAATGGCCGTGCAAAAATGCTTTTATTTGTTCTGCCCTCAAGGAAGACAAGGAATGCGGACCCCTTCTTCCTGGCCACACTAAACAGAAATCTGTCCTCTCGGGGTCCTTTCAAGGCTACTCGGCCTCTTCGCAGGGTAAGGACGCAACTGTTCAAACTGGATTTATGCCTGCCCCCAGCACTGGGAGCCTTTCTCCACATTCCTCAGCAAACTGCTCGGGCCCAAACTGAAAAGGAAAGACAAGAGACCACAGTAAAATTGCTAACATTACGGGGAGTAACAGAGCAATGCGTTGACACAGTCAGCCAGCCACAGGGGCCTGGGGCGGGGGGGGGGGGGGGGGGGGGAGGGGGACCCACGCTCATTTCCGAGAACCAACGGGTCAAAACCACACGCTGGCTGTGTCCCTCCCAGACGCGGCTGGCAAAACCACATGGGGGCCAACGTGGTCATGTAGGATGCGATTTCCACTCCTGGGGAGACTGCAACATCAGTCTCACACACTGGGGACCGAGGTACCAGGAGCAAATGCAAAGCACGTGAGTCTAAGAAAGTCCTGCTACAAAACGCTGCAGAAACCACCACCATCAAACCAAACCAAAGAACAAGGAGAATTCGAAGAACCCTGCTTCTGTACCGTGACAGGATCGGCTCCTTCATCTAGAGGCTTTTTTAAAAACGAAGGCGAAGAGTTGCTGATTGAACTCGAGAGAAATTCTTTTCACAACGGATTTGCACCACCTAAGAAAACTCAGAACCCCGTGCCGTGCACTTCTTAAAAATTACAAAAAGAATATTACGAAAGAATCAGAAGACACAAAAAAAGTATAGACGATACTGTGCGCTTTTTAACAACTTTTCTCTTGCAGCATATATGGGATTCATGTCATTTTCACTGTCCTCTGACCAACCCCGTCAGCGAAAAATGTGCAAAACACAAACTTCCTCACCTCTGCTATTAAGGAATCAAATTCATCTCTGAAAGCCTTTCAAGTTCTATTCTTTCAAAATTTTCATGCCACACACACACACACATGATCACCCCCTTTCAAGGTGGCTGAGAAACTGATACTAACCCCAAGGATGCCACAGACTTTTCCCAAGTGCAGGAAATGTTTATGTCACCGCAGACAGGCCTCCCCCTCCTTGCCCCAGTGACAGGGGCTGAACCCTCATGCCCAGAGCACATCAGCTAATTCACTACACTGCTCGCCAGGTCAGAATTGCCCCTTCAATTCTTCCATGGTCCACAGAATTATTATTATTGCAACTTTCCCATCTACTTTATTGGCAAATGCCTTGGATTAATAAAGCCCTCGTGGTGTTTATGAGCAGAAGATCACTTTATTCCCCTAATACGCCCAATGACACTGTGGGGCAACAGGCCCCACCACTTAATTAGATTATATAACTGTCAGGAGTTGGTGAGATTTTGAATTTATATTTCAATTAATATTTAATAGAGCTTAATTAACAATCCCCTCCTCTCATCCTTCCATAGTCTGCATTCTCCCCTATGTCTTATTTCCCAGATCTTGTTCCGGAACGGTAATGTGGCTCGCAGTACTGGGTAAGGTGGCCCTACACACCAGAGGCAGTCGTCCTTAGAAACGCCCTGACTGTGGCACCTGCAGAGGAAATCATGGGGAGAGGCCTTTCTTAAGAGTGAGTTCTCTGTCCACCAGAATATCCAAGCACTGAGGGCGTGGAACAAAATCTTGGGGTGTGCTAAATGGATGTGCTGACTGCCGACACCTCTAACATGCTCATTTCCTGGGGAGTCACTTTGAAAGCTCCACGGCATTTGAAAGGAAATCATACTGGTGTTTTCCCCAAAGCCATGGATCCCACAAAGGTAGAGATCATCAGTTTTTAGAACCAGTGGTTCTCGGACGGTTGGGGGGCTCAGTCGGTTAAGCGTCTGTCTTCGGCTCAGGTCATGATCCCAGGGTCCAGTTGGGCTCTGTGCTCAGTGGGGAGTCTGCTTCTCCTTCTCCCTCTGCCCCTCCCCCAGCTCATGCTCTGTCTTGCTCTCTCTCGCAAAAATAAATTTAAAAAATCTTAAAACACGAACAGTGGTTCTCAAACCTGTTCGGCTTGGGACCCCTCTACATTCTTAAAAAGTATTAAGGACTCCAAAGAGCTTTTGTTTATACAGATTATAGCTATCAATGTTTACTGTATTAGGAATTTGAAACTAAAAAATTTGAAGTGTTTATCAATCCATCTTAAAACAAGAATAAGCCCATTACACGTTAACATAAATAGTTTCGTGAAAAATACTATTTTTGAAATAAAAAATTAATGAGGTGTGTTTTACATTTCTGCATATCTTTTTTTAAAGATTTTATCTATCTATTTATTTATTAGAGAGTGGAGGGAGAGGGAGAGAGAGAATCTCGAGCAGACTCCATGCTGAGTGTGGGGCTCAGTCTCACAACCCTGAGATCACCACCTGAGCTGAAATCAAGAGTCAGACGCTTAACCGACGAAGCCGCGCAGGTGCCCCAATTTTGCAAATCTTTTTAAGGTGTGACCTGAGAGAAGGCGGGCAGGTTGTCCGATCTGTGCATTTAGCCCATGGCAATATCATATACCACGGAGCCTCTAGAAAACTCCACGGCTGACTCATCAAAGACTGAGCGTGAAAAAAGCAACTAAATTCTTAGCATTGTTGGAGAAAGGGGAACCCTCCTACACTGTTGGTGGGAATGCAAGCTGGTGCAGCCACTCTGGAAAACAGTATGGAGGTTCCTCAAAAAATTGAAAATAGAGCTACCATATAATCCAGCAATTGCACTACTGGGTATTTACCCCAAAGATACAAATGTAGGGATCCGAAGGGGTACGTGCACCCCGATGTTTATAGCAGCAATGTCCACAATAACCAAACTGTGGAAAGAGCCAAGATGTCCATCGACAGATGAACAGATAAAGAAGATGTGGTGTATATATACAATGAAATATTATGCAGCCATCAAAAGGAATGAAATCTTGCCATTTGCAACGACGTGGTTGGAACTGGAGGGTATTATGTTGAGCGAAATAAGTCAAACAGAGAAAGACATGTATCATATGATCTCACTGATATGAGGAATTCTTAATTGTAGGAAACAAACTGAGGGTTGCTGGAGTGGGGGGTGGGGTGGGAGGGATGGGGTGACTGGGTGATAGACACTGGGGAGGGTATGTGCTCTGGTAAGCGCTGTGAATTGTGCAAGACTGTTGAATCTCAGATCTGTACCTCTGAAACAAATAATGCAATATATGTTAAGGAAAAAAAAAAGAAGAAGAAGAAGGTAGCAGGAGGGGAAGAATGAAGCGGGGGAAATCGGAGGGGTAGACGAACCATGAGAGACGATGGACTCTGAAAAACAAAGTGAGGGTTCTAGAGGGGAGGGGGGTGGGAGGATGGGTTAGCCTGGTGACGGGTATTAAGGAGGGCACGTTCTGCATGGAGCACTGGGTGTTATACGCAAACGATGAATCATGGAACACTACATCTAAAACTAATGATGTAATGTATGGTGATTAACATAACAATAAAAAAATAAAAAAAAAATTCTTAGCATTGTTATCAAAATAGTTTTGACCTCATGGTTCCCTGAAAGGGTTTGGGGATCCCCCAACCATCCTTTGAGAACTGTAACCCTAGAGAACTTCAAACCCTTTTATGGATATAACACAACAGGCCTGAAATCGTTCAATTCCCACTATGGTCCCCCAGTCCCTACTCCGATCATCATAGCTAACTGAAAAATATATAAACCACTGGCTACCAGTTACAATGAAGACAAACCTGAATACAGGCTTTCTGCTCCAGAACTTATGGGCTAGTTCTTCTAGAACTTTCTTACCTAAGATACAAGATAAGGGACACTTAAAATTTTTAAAAAAGACACTGAAATGAAGAAGAAAAAGGAAAAGCAAAGTTTTCCCCAAGCCTCCTGCAAGCTACCACTTGTTCTAGCATCCAGACTCTCTGAGAAACAGCTGCCTGGGCCAGTGAGACCACCCCCAGGCAGCAGGCCTGGCAAGAGGAAATCATACTATTTCAGATCAACTTCACACCCCACCCACCCCCACCCCAACAAGAATAGCTGGTCCAGACATCAACTATGGGTATAGCTTTTCTTTTATGGGCTCTTTTCTTTTTTAATGCTCTTGTTGGAGAATATATTTTAGTTGCTAAGAAACTAGTTTCTTATTGTAGACTCAGTGAGAGTAAAGATAAAGCAACTGTCAAAATAGATGTTATTCTGACAGGAGCCATATCATAACCATAAATGATACAGTTTATCTGTACATTTTTACCTTCACTAATGGGGTCTAAATACTGTATTCTCAGATATTTCATACACACACAAAGACACACGCACATGCTTTTAGTAAGAAAGGCCACCACACAGTTAGCAATGAGCACTCAGGAAATACACACACACACACCACACACACACACACACACACACACACCACACACACACCACACACACCACCCAGCCCCCAAGTTGAAATCTCCTCTTAAATACAACTTTAGAGAAGTACAAATACTCCGTTGGCTTTAGCTCAGTGTTTACTTCATTTGAAGTTTTTTTTTTTAAAAGAGATGAAATTGCTTTTTTAAAAGGTAATATACAGTGTCCTCTAAGCAGTAATATTTTTGCTTAAATCCTAACTTTTTATGTAAAGCAAAAAAAAAAAAAAAGGCTTGGATATGTCTGTATTCACTCAAACCAATGTTCCTACATACCGATTCTTGGTCCATCAGATGATGGTAACCACCATCAGACAAGGCAGGCCTTCTATACTGGCCTGCTTGGTCTGTGGTTCTCCTGAACCATGTACTTGTGCTTTGAAAAAAGACAGACTAATTCCCTCCCTCCTATCCACTCATCCACCCACCCAAACGTCCTCTAGCTCATGTTCTAGTAGAAAGCTTTTGGTGTGGTCAAAGGGTCCAGGCCTAGCTTATTTAGCAAAAGCAAGCTCATGTGAATGATCAAATCTACCAAAAATCTCCAGCAACTCAAACCAAACATCTCACTTTTGTTTGGCTGACAAGCAGGTTTTGGCAGAATTTGAAGGAAAAACAAAAATAGATCTTTGTCTCTCTGTGTCTGCCCAGGAACTCATAATAAATGCTATTCATCATTACTTTCACCTATTTCTTAGCGCAATTACCCTTAAAACTATCTAAGGAGGGGCAACTGGGAAGCTCAGTCTGTTAAGCATCCAACTCTTGGTTTTGGCTCAGATCATGATCTCAGGGTTGTGGGATCGAGCCCCCCATCAGGCTCCATACTCAGTGCAGAGTCGGCTCAAGATTCTTTCCCTCTGACCCTCCCCCTGCGTGTGCTCTCTCTCTCTCTCAAATGAATAAACAATCTTTAAAAAATTGAAATAATTTTAAAACTCTAAGGACTATTAAAGAGTTGTTGAAAATAATTATTTGAAAGTAATATAGCAACATGGGAAAACTCTATACTGTTTCGTTAATTTAGTAAGCAAGATACTTGCATATGTTCCAATTTTAGCTATCTAATCTATATCTCTATCTGTCCATCTATCTATCTAATTACCAGTCTACAAATGGATCACAAGGATAATACTAAAATATTCAATGTGTTCCTGTTTTGGGGGGACAGGACTACCAGTATTTTTTCTTTTATTTTTCCAATTTCCTGTTCTGCTTTAATATTGTCTGGATTATCACAAAGAGAAGGAAGGACATCTTAGGGCTTTAGCTATACTTGATTTTCCCTACTTTTGGTGGCTTGAAAAGTTTTCCCAGAGGGAGTGAGACCTACGCCGTAATGTCAAGGTAAGGCTAAAATCAAACCTATTATAGAGTTGTGAGTGTTTTCTTTCCAGTTTCCTCCTCATACTCCTGATCCTACTTGAAGTGGAGAAAGATTTCCTCCTGTCTTCTCCATCCCCCACGACTACCCGCATCCCCACTCCATCCTGAGGGGCTCCCATAAGGTTAGAATGATATTTTTAAATCCTCATACAAAATGTGTTGCAATGAGGTGACCTTTCTCCTCATCCAGAGTGAAGGACAGATGTCATGGCTGTTTGCTCCCCAAGACCACAACCCCGCCTTCTCATCAGCTCCAAGAGAGCTTCCTCTGAATTCAGTGAAACTGCAATGTATAAACATTTCTGCTGTGAGATTTGAAATTTGTGACAGAAATTTCCAAGAAGCCAGAAGTGTCTGCAAAATAAGTGAATCACAGGGAAAAAATCTGCTCTTTTCTGACTGACCCTTCTAATGACGTATTATTTAACCTTAGATGATCGAGGTCACAGAGCCCGCCATGACCTCTTCTAATGACTATTACGCTGATCTTAGGCTACCAAGCCAGCAGCGATCAGAATTGATTAGGAGGATTTGCTGCCTCTTTCTGAAGAGTTCTTATTTCCACTTAATTATCTCTTGGCCTGTCCTCTGATACACATGACTGCTTATAGAAGCCAGCAAACAGGAATCAAGAAGTAGTGGAAGTCAGGTGAACCCCCATGAACTGCCTCTCTCTCTCTGCTATCCCTGGAGACACACACACACATCTTTGATCACACAATTATTATTTATGGTGTGATATGGTCTTCCTGTATCTTCTATTTTGAATAAAGAATTTGAAGCTCTTAGTGTTTGACACTTTGCATCCCAAATCCTGCTGGTCTATTTATGTAATTAGCAATGACCTTGACTTTTGCTGCCAAACAAAAATTGAAAAAAAAAAAAAAAGGAATGAATGGTACCCATGCAATTTCTCACATTGGCTAAACTTCGTTTTGAAGTTAAAACGGTGGATAGACCTTTCTTTTTTTTTTTTTCTTTTAAGATTTTATTTATTTGTTTGAGAGAGAGAATGAGATAGAGAGAGCATGAGAAGGGGGAGGGTCAGAGGGAGAAGCAGACTCCCCGCCGAGCAGGGAGCCCGATGTGGGACTCGATCCCGGGACTCCAGGATCATGACCTGAGCCGAAGGCAGTGGCTTAACCAACTGAGCCACCCAGGCGCCCCTGGATAGACCTTTCTTCATGGGCTGTTTGGCGTATATTATTTTACTACTTGTGATCAGTGTATACATTAGGAGATGGAGTAAGAAATATTTCTGCTCTGATTTGTAAACCTTATCTTCCAGCTGTCAAGCTCCAATCTAAACAAAATTCTAAAGCTGTTTGATCCCAACATGTCTTGGAACACCATTCCTCCACAGCTATGAAGTTTGTCCTTTTCCTTGCTCTCACTACAACTCAGGTCAAGTTGAGCATCGCCAAGGTCCAGCAAATGTCTCCACTCAAAGGACGGTTAATTATCTCACAACCTCTCTACTCCTCAGACCAAGAAGAAATGGCAAACAAAATCCTGCTTTGCCTATTCTTCCTGTGGAAAGTGGCAGATACTTTCATTTCTAGTGTGCCCATGGTCATTCAAGATTCAGAGAGGTACGGTTACTTGCTTGTGGTTACACAGAGTCGAGGGCAGTTCTAAGATCTAGCAAGCAGAACACAAAATATATAAGAATGCACTATCAAGGGGCGCCTGGGTGGCTCAGTTGTTAAGCGTCTGCCTTCGGCTCAGGTCATGATCCCAGGGTGCTGGGATCGAGCCCCACATCGGGCTCCCTGCTCGGCGGGAAGCCGGCTTCTCCCTCTCCCACTCCCCCTGCTTGTGTTTCCTCTCTCGCTGTGTCTCTCTCTGTCAAATAAATAAATAAAATCTTTAAAAAAAAAAAAAGAAAAAAGAATGCACTATCATATTACACCCATAACAGGCCAAGAATAGAAACATGACCACACTTGTCTTTGTCCTAGCTTTTGCCCTCCCTTCTTGTACTTTCAAATATATATATATATATATGTGCAACACACACACGTACACGCACACACGCACACACACACACACACACATGGGTGCCACATTAACATAAGTAGGAGAGTTACAAACATAGTACTCTTTACAGTCTGGATCTGCTAAAAGGAAAAAGATCATTCTCAAATTTACTAGTATTTAAATCCGGAAAAAGGCAGCTGAATTTAGTGATAAGAAAGTAAAATTTAGAGTCAGCAGATCAGAATCTGAGCTGGTCCTCAGGAACTTCTGAGTTAGATGCTCCCTGCAAACTCCATCTGCTTACACCTCAGTTCCTCATCTGCAGAAAGGGAACAACAGCCTCTCAAAGACTTGGGGAGATAATAAAATGAGAAAATACAGTGATTTTCAAAAGAGTTTTGGGTTTTGTGAAACATGAAATCCTTCTTTAGGATTATTTGGAAGCACAATATGGAAATTAGATCAAGGCAGCTCTACTCCAGAAGAAAAGTGAGATCCTGTACCAACTCACCTGCCCGCCTTACCTCATCCCCACCCCGTGTTACCACATGCATCCATGAGGAGCCCATGGAATCCTGTGCAGAAAATCTGAGAAACTGCATGTCACAGCAATATAAAACTATTGCTGCTAACATGAGAGCTGGTAAGAAATCTACACAGGAAATACGTAGAAAAAAAGACAACTATTAACCAGAACTTTCTCAACTTACATTTAAGAGTTTGACTACGTGTTACCACTTTTACCTACAAATCCCAGCTAAGTGACCAAGACGTGTGAGTAGAGTGCTTCCCAATACTTTGCTGTCTGTTAGGAACCTCTTGCACCAAAATGTCAAGCATAGGAAAAATAATTCTGAATACTTTCGATACCTGAAAAGCTGACTTTCTTAGCTTTTCTTTGGCTCTAGGAAAAGTAGATTCAATACTTTATTTCGAAGTACTTAGGATGGTCACCTAAAAATATACATGTTATACTGTTCTATCAGAAAATAATCAGATGCTTCCCTGGGCACTGACAAGGGCCATGTGGCAACAACACATCAGCGAGAGACTGTTTCAGTGCTGACATTTAGGATGTGCGATGGAGGCCCATTGGCAGGATCCTTCAGGAGCACATGACTCAATAATGTCAACTCTGATTGGACTGGAAAGTAACAGTATCCAGAGGAGAAGGGAATGCAGGAATATGATATTGGTATTAATGGCACTGGATCATATATGCACATATGAAGGCGTGCAGCAGAATCCAGGAGGAGGTTTCTAAAGACTCTCGGAAAGGTCTAACCTCAGATGGTCTCTCACTCTGCTAATGTCTTTATTAGACACTTCACAGAAGGAGTAAATTGGCAGAAAATGCTTCGAACCTTTGGCCTCACCTGTAGCTGGCTGACTAAGTTTACTACTACTGACTATTGAGTTGATATTGTTACTATTACTATGCCTCTCTTTGGGTGCTTTAAATGTAGAGGATGCAGCTCAACGAGAAGATGCAAAACCACTTTACAAATTGACCATGTTGACAAGCCGTGAGGCACCTCATCTGTGGTTCTCTACGCACTTCCCCACACATTAATTATTGCATCACTTTGGCCAAGAAACAATATTATTAGCTCAATTTGATAAGGGCAGAAGTGTAGGTGTAGATATAACTGTTATTATGAAGATAAAATAGGATTTGTATAATAAAGGCTCGATCCTTTACAAAGCACTTTCAGCAGACAGTGTGGGATGATAAAGACACGTCCCAGGGCAGCATCGAGGGAAAGACAGAATTCAGTAATTCTAATTTCCAGGCCATTGCTCAGTCTGTGGCCCGTACTTTCCTTCTATTTTTCACTGTAAAGTTTAAGTGTCCTGCTTTGATATTTTTCCTTGGAGAGCCAATGTGGCGCCATGGAAAAGAATATGGATCTTAATATCAGCTTTGCCATTGACTAGATATGTTGACCTTGAGCGACTTTCTTCCTCTCTCAGACTCAGTTTCTCCATCTTTAAAATGAGAATAGGAAATATTAACCTGCAAGTCTGGTGTAGATAACAAAGTACTACCATCTAAGTGCGGTGTAGAGAATAAACATGTTGCCTTGTGAGCTTGGTATATTATATGGAATAGAGTCTTGCAGATGACAGGTAATCAGCCAAGATGCCATCCCTCTCTCCCCCCCACCCCGCACCCATCCCCCCCTCCCCGTCCCCACACACCCTATCTTCTTAGATACGACATTAGACCAAACAGCTCAACTAAGATTTGGGACCCATGTGAAATTTCCACCCATGCTGATGAATAAACTCTCCTCAGATTACCTATTTGTCTCCCGCCTCCTGGTCAACAGCTCCCTCAGAGTAGAGGGCATGTGTACAACCTCTGTTTATTAACCCTTTCACCTCTGAGCATGCAGTGACTATGGAAGAGAGGGAGAAATTATTTACTGGAGGACTGTCATATACCAGGCACTGTTGTAGCTACTGGGGAAGCAGAACTGAACTAGACAGATCAGGATGTTTTCCCACATATGAGACACTACCCTTAGCCCTACAGGGTTGTTGGAAGGATCCAAGAAGGCAACGGATCTAAAAGACACTGGGTATGGAGGCTATATGATTACATCAGAATGACCGTGAGTGTTACGGTTACTTCACATGAGAGCTGTGTTCAGTAACTATTTGCTCACTGGACACATACAAGGTGTTGTGGCTGGAAGTTCTTCAGTAGTAAGTACAGACGATTTGTGATGTTTCAATCCAAACACAAAGAAGTAAAGAACTATAGAATAGAGAAGAGGGAATCTTCTAAAGTTATAAGATTAGGCTAGAAATGAGCCTAGGAAACATAATCTACTATTGAGTCAGTCACATTCGTTACTTTGAATTTCTGATTTCAACTTGGTGTCGAACATGGGTATGGTTTGCCTGTGTCTTCCGGTATTTCTGAAATTCTGCCATGCCTCTCTGATGTTCTGTGACCCCCACGTCCTGGTGTTATCTTCTGGTGTATGGAACAAATGTGAAATCAAGTCATCAAGATTAATACAAGTCCTTACAATTCATCCCCTCAGACTTCTCGTTGCCTAGCCCATCCCCATGCTACCTTTTCGTCCTTAGAAACAAGAAATCCAATGTACTTAGAAAATATGCCCAGGCAAATGATTACATTCCCAGGCTTCCTTGAAGCTAGCAATGGTCATGGGACTAAGTCCTGGATAATAATATATATATGGGAGGTTTTAAGAAGGCTCCTTCGGAGCACCTGGGTGGCTCAGTTGTTAAGCATCTGTCTTCGGCTCAGGTCGTGATCCCAGGACCCTGGGATCAAGCCCCACATCGGGCTCCCTGCTCCGTGGGGAAGCCTGCTTCTCCCTCTCCTACTCCCCCTGCTTGTGTTCCCTCTCTCGCTATGTCTCGCTCTGTCAAATAAATAAATAAAATCTTAAAAAAAAAAAAAAAGAAGCCTCCTTAAAGGAATAATTTAGATGAGAAGTATGCCCTTCCTAACCTTCTCCACCCTTCCTTACTTCCTGGAACATTGATGAGATGGCTGGAAATCCAGCAGTAATGCTAAATTATGAGGGGATCTTGAGGATGGAAATTCAATGCAGAATGATGGCTTTCTAAGGCCCCTGATTCTCTGATGACTCACTTCTGGAATTCTATTCCACAAGATATTATTTAAGCCACCATTTTTTTTTTTTTTAAATGTTGCCAGCAGACAGATCTAATGCTTAGTAATACAGGGTCGCTAAACTGTCTAAGAGAATCCTGGATTTCTTTGGAATCAATTTTGGAAAAATATATGAAAGATGATGCACAGCCTCGCAGATACCACCTAATAAATTCCGAGGGCCTAGCACATAGGCTGTGCTGAAGTGCAGGTGGGACATATATCATTTATTTCCAACAGCAGCAGAGGGAAGTAAGTTTTCTAGCAAAAAGATCAAGATAGTGGGTAGTGAGGGTTAGGAGTGTTGGATCCTTGAGTCCTAAGGATATCTTATTAAATACAAGAGAGTGAGAGATTGAGAAAGAAGGAAAGGAAAAAGGAACAATTCAGCATGTCAGAGTCAACCGAGACGGACATTCCAGTGGGAAGGAAGTGAACAAAACAGATCAATGGAACCGTTATCAAATTTGTTATCATGGCAATAAATATGACTATTATTATCGTCATCTCATTATGATGCCATTGATTGGATGTTTGTGTGGAAGGAGGCAACAGCTCTGGTCCCACCCGGTGCGCCCCCCTGAGGTTAGCTGGCTTCTGTGACTTTGCTCCATCACTGGTCTTGGCCCCTGAGGCATCTTTTTCACTGGCTTACATGCTGCTTGGGAAAGTCGATCCTATTACCGGAGCCAAGGCTTGGTGCCACTCCTTCCATCCAGTAAGTGCAATGCAAAGCCATGACATCTCCGCTCTGTGATGAAGTTACTCATTACCACTTCGCATTCATCACTGTCAAGTGCTCTACAGTCACTTTCAGAAGCTGTGCCTCTAGCATTTCCAAGCTGCAAGCTGGCTAGGACTATTAAGGCCCAGTCTGTAGATCTCTAAATATAAGCCCAAATTTGGTTAAAATGATTTCCATGTGGTCTTTTTTTTTTTTTCTTGAGTCAAGCTGCAGCTCTCTGATTTCTTTATTTTTTTTTAAGTCAGTGATTAACAAGGTTAGTTAAAAATGGACTGTTTTTACACAGCAGTTTCCTCGAGCCCATACCTGAGTTCTAATGTAGATACTGGCTTTAATGTATCAGTTTTTCATTCATTCATTCACTGCTTAGCAGGAGTTTCCTACTATACTCAAAATCCATTTTTGTGATCCTCAGTGTTGAATACATGATGGATCCTCCAGTCCATAAGCAACTTGGATACCCCACAGTTGAAGGCTTTGAAGACTTTTCTCCCCCTACCTAGGATAGAACAAATATCAAGTTATCTGCAGGGTTCCCTATTCCGGAGTTTCTCTACAATTGATTGCACTGTGAGTAGAAAAGGTATTTTTCTCTTCAAGACTCCCTGGAAGACTGTCTTTCAAAGATGGGTAATTTTTATTTGGCTCTTAAATGAAAACTACAACTCTCAGCTTTTCTTCTTGCCCATAAATTTGCATTTTTTCCAGATGGGATATGGTTTCGCCTAGAAAGGTTAAAGAAATTTCTACTTTAAAAGAATTAAACCAATGGCTGTTAGCTCCGAGTTTATAAGTCTCTCTTGGAATTGATGATGACATTTCTTTGCTGCTAATGTAGGTGATTTTCACACTAGTACTTCACTGTGGCTTTGGTGGTTCATAAATCAAGCATACGTGTGTATGCACACACACACACACACACGCATGCACACACACATGCTGACTACAACCTCCTAGGATAGCAGCTTCACATCGTTGTCTTCATCTAGAGATCATAACTACAACGATGGCCAGGGGAATTATTAAAACACTCTCACCATTTATTAGAGCAGTATAGTGAAAAAGAAAAAAAAAAAAAGAGGTTGGCTACCATCCTACCCGTGCAACCAACAGGGACCCACAGCCCATTTCTGCAGTTACTTCCTTGTACAGATATTACATTTAAATGACAGGAGCGAAAGACTCTGATCTACTACACCATCATTCTTTCACTCTTGGATCTGAAGTACATTTTACTTATAGGACACTTTCTGGCTGCTTGTTAACAGGAATTGCAATTTATAACCTTGGAAATCTGTCCAGCATCTTTTGGAATAGTAAAACCATACATCTAAATCATACGAATTCTGGATCACTAAGAAGAAATTGCCAAAATGCCCTCCTGGCCCACTGAATCCAGAGATATGTTCCTGATGGCCCACGGGGGCTTTTCTCACTCCAAGTGCCTTAAACAGCCACAGAGACTACTTGGCCAACTTTTCTGCTAATGTCTTAGAAAATGTGTCTCTCGGTATACACCTGAGTAAAACTATTAATACCACATAGTAGCAAAGAAGAGGAAGAATCAGCCCTTTCCGGCACCAACGCCAACACTCACACATACATAAATTACCAGCTCTTGTCAGATCTTCTCTTGTTAAATCTTTCTAGTTCTACCTGCAATATTTAATAATGTTCCAAGTCCGATGGTTTTGAAATCTTTGCCCTATATCTAGTAACAGTGATCAAATATCAGTATCAATAATTTTCCTTTTCTGCCTTCCCACAGAATTTTGCAAATATTTATGTTATGTAGCACTTATTATGTACTAAAAAGAGCTGATTATATATCTGTTATACAAACTGTGAGTTCCTTGAGAGCAAAGATAATGAAGGTCTTATTCATGCTCAGCACATAATAGATACATATTCAGTATTTTGCAAATTGATTAATGAGCCCACATTTGAATCCCAAGTACCTTACACAAATCGCTGGTACATATCAAGTACTCAGTAAATATACTAATTCCATATTACATAAATTTACAAAATATTACTGGGGTCTGAGCTTTGTGGTTCTCTCCCCCCACCCCAAATTAGTCACAAGTTTGTTTTTTCCATCCACTGGTCCTCTCTCTAACATAGTCACCTATTTGCAATATAGCTGTTGCTACTGGTCATCAAGTTTATGACCACACACTGTGAGTTCTCTGAAGACAGAACGGAGTCTTTTCCATATTTTTCATCCTTTCCATACCATTAGAATATATTTTCTCCATCATATGGCTCAACACATAGAAAGCACACGGCATGAAATAATGGCTCAATATGCTTTGTTGCCATGGTCACAGAGCACAGTCAACCTGTGACCCACAGAAACTGAACCTATGGTGTTGAATCAGTGGCTAGGATGCTCTTGGCCTCCGCCAACTGGCCGCAGGATTCCATCACCACCCCACTCTTCCCTGAATACCCATTCCTAGTCAGTCCTTCCCTTGGAACTTTTATTTCCTCTCCTCGTATTTATATCAAACTGTCTCTTCTTCAGATACAAAAATCTTTAAAATAGAACTCACCTTGCTTACTCTTACGTCAGAGGCCAGTAGCTACCCCATCTTTCTCCCCAAAGAAATGGAGGCTTTCCATGAGGTGCAGTTACATGTATTTTAAGCTACAGAACTCTGCTCTTTGTGCCTAAAGAAATGGACCCTATAATTAAAATATAAAATGTTACTCAAATATTTCAATATAACCTATTTTGTCTCTGAGTCTCAGGTAAATGAACACTAATGTGCAAGGAAACACACACACACACACACACACACGCAGAGTTACTTCATAAAAGCTGCAGCAGAAACTGTGTCCAATCCCAGAAAAAAGAGACGGCACTGTGCAACTTAAATGAAAAGGAAGAAAAAAGGCAAGAGGGGGAAAAAGTATAATCATCTAAACTTTTAAAGACAGCAATTTAAGCAAATTGCCATAACTGCTTTTAGAAATAAAAGGGGAAGAAAAATGCTCATTTCTTTTGAAGTAAAACTGAGTAGGTCAATGGCTGTGACAATCCTCTCAATAACCACTAACAAAAGACCAGTTTGGGTGGTTAGGGAAGCTGCTCAATAGCAGGTATTCACTGAATCTCGGAATAATTTCACTTACCACAAGCTGTGTGAGAGAACCAAGCACTGTGTAGAATACAGCCTGCTAGGTAACACATCAGCAGCTGAGGTGGAAAATAAAACCCGCAACCAAATATTTCTTGAGCTTTATCACGTGATTATTTACTCAAAAGGCAGGGAGCGGCAAGTGGAGCCCACTTAAAGCACAGGAGCAGGTGAGGAGGTTACAGAGTACAAAGCACCTAGACGGAGTAGGCATGAGTGTAAGGCCGTGACTGACATCAGGGGGACCCACGTTATTCAAGATATGTTACCTTAGATGACAGAGCGGTAGTGGGTTTTTGAACTACGGCTTCTGGGGACCAATTTCGCGTACTGAAGAATTTATTGAGCACCTATGGTATGCGTGACATTTGTAAGCGGCATGGTTGAGTAGGAAGAGGAGAAAACATGCTCCCGGTCTGTAAGGGACCTCTACCAAAACTGATGTTACTAAAGAGACCAACCATCACCCCAGCTAGAGACAATGGAATAGTTATAAAAATATTGTCCAAACCAGACGGCACTGCAGTAAAATTTACATAAATAATAGTTGAAGGAATGAGAAATGAGGGAGCCCTTTGGAAAAGGTTTCCTGCAGAAGGTGAGAAATGGGGCCAGGGAACACAATGCATAGCAGAACCCTGTTTTCATGTTTCCTTAAATAACTGCACAATTCAACTAGACCAATTAATAATTAAGACCTGTGGATTTTAGGAATGGGGGTTTTATTTTAATGTCACTTAATTTAATTTTAATTAATTAATAAGAGAGCATGTGGGTGGGGGAGGGGCAAAGAGAGAGGGAGAGAACTCCAAGCAGACTTTACACTGAGCGTGCTGAGCCCGACGCGGGGCTCCATCTCACGACCACAAGATCATGACCTGAGCAGAAATCAACAGTCGGATGCTCAACTGACTGAACCACCCAGTCGCCGCTCAAAGTTACTTAATTTTAAAAATGGAATAATACGAACTATTCATCAGAGCATAAAGACAGCTTTATAGAATACGAGAAGTCCGTTTCAACTGGCCTATTTCTATTACTGTAAGTAAAATCTCATCTAATTTTTCTTTTGTGGAAAAGATGGTATGGTCTTAAGAAGAGCGAGAGGTATAACCACTTTGGAAAACAGTGTGGTAGTTCTTATAAAATTAAATATAAAGTTACTCTATGACTGAAGAGTATAAGTCCTGGGTGTTTACCTAAGAGAAGGGAAAATCTGTGTCATACAAAGATCTGTGCACAAATGCTCATGGTAGCTTTATTCATAAGAACTGCACACTGGAAATGATCCAAATGTCCATCAATGGATGAATGAATAAACAAATTGTGGTATTTTCCCACAATGAAATCATGCTCAGCAACAAAAGGAACACATTTCTGAGCCAAGCACCAATGTGGGTGCATCTCAAAATACTATTTTTATAATTTTATAAGAAGCCTGACACAAAAGACTACATTCTATATAATTTCATTTATATGAAATTCTAGAAGAGAGAAACTATACCATAGTGACAGAAAGGTGATTGCCACGGGCAAGGATGGTGTGTGTGGGGTGGGGTGGGGGAGCTGTAAAAGGGGCATGAGGCAACTTCTTGGGGTGACAGAAAAGTTCTCTATCTTAATTGGAGCGGTGATTGGGGGAGATCCACACATTTGTCAAAACTCATCAAACTGTACACATAAAAGTGCATTTATTTATGTAAATTATACCTCAAGTTGATTAAAAATAAAAACTAAAAAAAGAGAGAAAAGCAGCAACATTCATACTTCAATACTGAAATACAGACTCTGACTTATTTCCTTAACTTCATCCTGCTTTATTTCTTGATTTAGGGGGCTGATCCACTCTACCTTTCAATAACACTAACGTCACATGTGATGCATGTCAATCTAACTTGAAGTAAACCATCATTCAGGGCCCTGAGAGCTTAAGAGGCCCAGGCTCACAGAAGGAGCTTTCCTCGGGGGGCTCTGCCATCAGGTGCAGAGAAAACACAGAGTGGCCACATTTCTCAGGGCTGCCCAAAGTCAAGGCCAGGGAGATCCTGAGTCGCAACTGTTGGGTAGAATCCATGTGGACACCTCCCTTTCTTCCTAGTCTCCTTGGATCTCGGTCAACGACATTACCTCCCATTTCACCTCATAAGGCTCGTGAATACCTACAGGCTGTCCTTCCTAGGAGCTGAAAACTCACACGGGCATTCACACGGGATTCCATTCTCTGGTTTCCCCGTATGAAGCTCTGGGCTTCGCCTCAAGAGGGATAGAAGGAAACCGGACACTGAGAAACACAATGTTTTCATCCTCTCTTCCCCCCTCTGATGGTCCAGCAAGCCTCTCTCCTCTCCTTCCCACTCTGCCTCACTGACTTTGTGTCTCTCTCTCCTCCATCTGTCCATCTTGTCTGCCTCATATTAGGTTGACAATTATTTTTCTGACTTTCGCTGCATTTCCTGGCTTGTGCCTTTCTTACAAACCTATGTCTTTTCTGGAGGATAATGCATATGTCATTATTCCTCATGTGGCTTTTTCCCTTCTCTTTATTCGGGTAGCAGAGGAATGGATTCCTCTCAAAGAAGGAAGATGAAAGGGGGAATTAGATTGAGACGAGAAAGCGTGGAATGAGAGAGGAAGGTGTCAATTAAAAAAATGAACCCCACCGCATCCCCCTCTTGACAGATGGGGTGAGTGGAGCTGACAGCCGTCGCATTAGCTGGCTTTGGTGGAACCCTCATGCCTCGTGGTCCCTGAGCTCAAAAGGAGTGATTCCAGGCCTAGCGGACACACTCACACATTTTTTACTTGGTGTTCCAACGCCTCCCCCACAGCTATTTCTAATAATGGTAATTATAATGATTTGAGGCTTAAGCAGGGCAATTCTGGCCTGAAGGCAGATTGTAATGAAGTAGTCAGGGTGAAGGGAAGGGAGGGGGCAGCCGTGGAGGGGGCTGGATGGGGGCACTTTCAGGCCTTAAATAGCTTTGTCTAGTCAAATACAACTGGGGCGGCCTCGTCCGTTGAGCCCGAAGTTGCGTCCCGCAGGACATTCAGAAACCTGGAGGATTGCTTACACCCACAGACAGGCCACGCTGACTCCTGGGCAAACCAACAGCTCTGGTGTGTCACCACTGTCCCTCCCTGTGGCCCGTACCAGCCACTGCTCCCTGGGCTGTGGCTCGAAGCCCACTCGCTGTGCTCTGCCCAGCGCTTCCCATACCCTCACCGTAGATAACACTGTCCTAAGAGCCTTGGCCCGAATCCAATTACTGCTGATATACATCTTCTCTTGACTCCGAATGGCTCTTTCTGCCATTGAAGGATACCCCGGAATGTTGAAAACTTGTCCTGATTGCAGAGTTAACGGTCATGTGGTCCTCAGCTCTGACGGAATGGCCTTAGGGGGAGCCCTGATGGGCCTCCCCAGTCATCAGTGCTACCCCACCTCTCTGCTCTGCCCTTATTAAAGTCATTCGTTCTGAAAGCTAAATGAGTATGTTTCCTCTTCAAATGCTCGAAAACAATAGCAGGCAGCCGGGGATCGGATAGAACAATGCTGGCTTAATCACTATTCTCTTTCCTTCTCCGTCTTGCTCTTCAGCTTTGTTCCCACTATCTGCGGTGAGGCCCTTGCACACATCGCTGAGATTCCATACACTCGGACATAAGCACACGCATATGGGCACACGTGCATCTATTAATATTTACAACAAATTTCCAAAGTGCAAAAACATACGCATCCTATACATACATAATAACATACAGAATTTAATCTCACTGTATCTAGATTATGCATATCTGTGCAGGTTTATTTATTTATTTTTATTTGTTTTTATTTTTTTAAAGATTTTATTTATTTGACAGAGAGAGACACAGCAAGAGAGGGAACACAAGCAGGGGGGAGTGGGAGAGGGAGAAGCAGGCCTCCCGCGGGAGCCCGATGCGGGGCTCGATCCCAGGACCCTGGGATCATGACCTGAGCTGAAGGCAGACGTTTAACGACTGAGCCACCCAGGCGCCCCCCTGTGCAGGTTTATTTTTGGCCTCTCCAAGCAATCAATAAATTCTACGCTGCCAAGTGTTGAATGAGTACTTCTATCTAAATACTTCATTTTACAAAAGGAATATTTATCTTTTCAAATGATCGAGGCATTGCAAAGATGGAATATATTTGTATTGTGATTGGAACAGAGATGAGCTAAAGCTACGGTGTATGTTTATAGCTTATGCAATATAATGTAAATAACTGCATAATACATACAATGAAACAAATTAAGCATTTAAATTAAATTTTAACTGGAAATGAATACTTTTGTAATAGCATTAATGAATTACAGAAGCTTTTAGAATCTGTTTCATTTTTCACCTAGTATCTATAGCTCTTGCTATCCAACTCGGAAAATAATGTCATGGTATTATTTCTTTATTCCACGTTTCCTTACTTTAGAGATATTCCTAAAGTAACTGACTTCACTGGCAAAAAGGCAGCACCATGAATAGTCCCACTCCAGGTCACAGTACCATCGTATACAATTTCATCTTTCCATCCTTCACCCTTTACAAGCTGTCTAAGCACCTAAGTAAATACTGCCACAAGAGAAAAAATGTTCAATGTGTCAAACTTTGTTATTCTTGGTAATGGTATATTATTAATTTTATCACACGATAATTCATTAGTACAGGTCATTGAACACCATGTTATCCGCAGGGCCTAGGACTGTGTGTGACATACAACAGGCATTCAAAAAGTGTTGGTTAAGTCAACCCCTTATATGATAGCCATATCATATAATGGGGAAAAGATACTCAACCCCTAAACTTCAAGAATCTGTACGTGGTGGATCATGGCAAACACATCATCTGATGGTGATGACTTGTAAAACAAAATCACATTGAAAGAGAAATTCAAATCATGAAATTAATTATTCAGACAAGAAGTAATAGGATGTATTTAAGTAATTTAGCATTGCAGTTTTTATATTTTCTGTATTTTAAACATGCAAATGAGTTGTCCCCTGACGTTGACTTTGGTCCATGATATACAAGAAATGCCTCCCTCAAACCATTACTGGTAATCGGGACCTATAATACTACACTTCTTACAACAAAATTCCAGGAGAAAATGAGAAAGGAGATAACTTCAAAATATAGAGTACTGGCATCTGATGTTATTAGTGCTGTACATAAAGTGCATGCCCACTGAAATGGCATACAACTGAATGTCCATTAAAATTACGATCTGCAAATGCACAGTGAAAAATACAAGCACACATACATAATGAATCCACACTGACACAGACAACACATCAGCACACAGTATGTGAGGACTTGCATGTGCACGATAAAGCCCAATAATCCATCAGCAAATGAGTCAACTAAAGAAAAAATCTAAGTAGAATATTTCTGTGGTCATAGCAAGAAACAAACACAAAAAAAGGGTCTATTTTTTACAGTGCATTTTAATTGTGTAAAAGTTATTTTCCTTTAATTGATAATCAGGTTTCGTTAAGATTTAAAAATATTTCAAGAAAGTTAAAATCTCACTTATAATTAATTCAAGTATAAAGCTGTTTAATAGTTTTTCTTTTCTAATTTATTGAAAAACTTAATTGGATAGAGGGAAAAAAAACTCATCTCAATGTTTCTTCAGTCCCAAATTAAGGTTCCCTTTATGTTTAAGCAGTATCCTTCTGTCAATTTGAAGACGACCTTACTTATGTACAAGCAGGTTACTCTTTATAAACAGATGGTAGCACATATTCCAGTATTCTTTTTCTGCACCAATAATGCATCTTTTGGAATTTCACAATCAGAAAAGATCTTTGAACCCGACTTTGAAATGATTCTAGTCCTGGGATTTTCTTAGATGACACGAAGACCTGCCTCACCACAACAGAAATATCCTCCTGTGTAAGAATAAAGGCGGCACTGGGAACAAGCTAGACTCTTGAAAGTTGCCCTGCTGGGTACCCAAAGATGCACATGACCCAGGGTTCCATTGTCCAGCAAGCAGGAGACACCACTGGATAATGGTGGTACTGTATCTCTGTGGGATACAAGAGTGAATGAGACACATGGCCTCGCATCAGGGAGTTCTTAGTCTACCTGGTGAGTCGCAAACACCCTGAGATCAATGGGATCACCCAACAAGTATGTAGAATGAAGTCCTTCTGTAGTCCATCTGAGGTTGGAACTCTAGAGAAATACCAGTATCTACAGGTCTGAGGGAGAAAGAGAAGCCCATTAAAGGGGAACAAAATCATTCAGAATCATAAAAGCCAAGGGAGTACAGCTTTTGAGAAGAGGTCATGAAGAAAAGTGCTAAACACAGCCAAGGCAGAAGTCCAATAAGATGAGGACTGAAAATTACACACTACATTCAAGCAGCTGTGGGGCTTTAGTGCCATTTTCTAGAACAGTCTAAGGATGGAGGCAAAGGGAAACTGAAGCAGGCTGAGAAAGATTAGAGGGAGATTTCTATCAGCAAGCATTTGAATGATATGAGGAAGGGAAAGACTATGTAGCTACAGAAAGACGGAGCCACAGGAAGGTTCCTATAACTTAGAAAGGACTTAAGAATGCCCATGAAGACACAGAAGACAAACAGAGCCAAGGATAAAGCCAAGGACCAGAAGAGAGAAGAGACTAGTATAAGGGGCACAGGTAGACGAATCACCTTCATATAAGAAGGGGAGTATCTCACAGGAAAGAGAAGGGAAAGGTAGAACATGGATACATTTGGAGACAACGTGGGGGGAAGATTGTGGGATTTCGAGATTAAAGCGTTCCATTTCCTTCATGAAACAGAAAGCAATGTCATGTGCCAGGAAGTTAAGAACGGCCCATGTTTTAACAGTCACTAGGGCAACTCGCTTCTCTGTATCTCATGGAAGCATTCACTGGCAGAGCTGAGAGCCCCGGCGAAGTTGGGGGACAGGTATTTAGGGTGGCACTAATCTCCTATCTGTGTGATGAGGTACCTGCAGTAGGCTCAACCATTCCTCTAGCCATCCCGCGCCACAGAACCAGGCCCATGTGTTAGGATGGGAAGGCAGGACTCAGAAAGAAATGGATGGCCTGGTGCTGATTTCCAGCTCCCTCTTTTATTTTTGCTCCAATGACCTGTGGTGAACATCTCCTGTTTGGCTCCTTCACTAGGCTCACAAAGCCAGCGGGGTAATAACAGAAAAAGAAGACAAGGCTGGCTCCCACCTGCACCAGGAAGGCTGGTGCTCTGCGCCTCTCTCTGCGGGTTGACCAGGCCCTCTCCCCAACATCATCCCTGTCCGTCCGGCTGCCCCGTGTGGAGGGAAGGGCCTGGTAGTTGACGCCCTGTGAGGGCCTGAGCGCTGACCCTTCCCGCACCTTTGGCCCTCCCGTCCCACTGGCGAGGCTGGAAGGTCAGGAAGGTTTGTGGCAGCAGGGACCCAGGCGCCATCCACAGACCTGCAGAGCGCACGCAGGCCGCCAAGCCGTGCTCACTCCTGTGGCAGACTTCATAAGGCTCCGCTCTTTGACTGGCGTTGAGTTTATGTGAAAGTAATTAACAGTAATTAATCCTTAATTACAGTAATTAGCCAAGTCGCAGTAAATTAAACCACATCTGGAGCAGATGAGGGCTTCCGAATGGGAGGCAAAGAGAGGCGACAATCGGGGAGATGCTGAATTCATCTGACAGCATCTGATTAAGCCTACCTGTTGCTGGCGGCCTTATTTGCATGTTGTTTTTGTTTGCATTTCCCAGTAACCCTTTCAACGGCTTTCACGGTGTGGACCTCTTGGTCCCTGCTTAACTACCAGTTAGGCAGCCCCGCTGCCATGAGGCCAGGGAGCCCCTTCCCATCCAGCAGGGCGGTTGGGTTTGCCGGGGCTTTATTTATATGTTTCCCCCCCTCCCTCCGAACAAACAAAAATATAAATAGCAGGGACCTCATCAAGTGACAGGCTGAAATCAGAGGGGAAGCCAAGTGAGATTTTTTTTTTTTTTGGCTGATGAAAAGGGAAGATGATATGAGCCATTAACCTGTCTGATGGGGGAAGGAAAGCAAAGAGTAGGAAGAAGGCAAAAGACACTTGCAAAAATAGGTCAAGTGGGTCATTGCTGGCAAGACGTTTCTAGAGCCTACAGAGAGGGAGTCAGCCTCCAGAAGACCTAGTGCCCATATATCAGAGTCACAGACATATGTGTACACACGCACGTGCACACACATACACACACACACACCGCATGGGCAAAAACCCACCAGTCTTGCACGTTTCTGACCTCATTCTCATGAGCGCCACCCAACCATGCATTACGTTTTTGTACATTTAAGCAAAAGAGTAAACTCAAAATCCTACCATCCAGAGACAGGTGTTGACAAATAGGAAAAGGAGAGAAAATATGACAAAATATTGACATAAATGGTTGCTCCAGTTGCTTCTTTAACACCAAGGGGGCGGAGCCAGTTGAGTTCATTTGACTTTGTGCCCTACTGCCACTCCAGACTTGACCAAGCATAGGCAAAGCAGTACATTTTCTGCATAATGAATCTTGGAGCCTGAACTGCCAGGTAGTTCAGATCCCAGTTCAGCTGCGGTAGGTAAAGTGAGGAGAACAACAAGGGCCAGAGATGTCTTTCTTCAGTAAAACATTTCATGGGGAGATGGGGTTGAACCTTTTCCAAGAGGCAGGTGAGGGCTGAGGGGAAAGGTGAGAGGAGAGAATCACCTCCTTCCTCTAAATAGTACACCTAACTAGGTCGTAAGACCCAGGTCTTCCCTCATCGATGCCATCAACTCTGGGACTAAACACTCAGGGTTATGTTCATGGAGAAGAGCAAAACAAACTGACGAGAAATGGGTTCACAGACTCCATGCTCTAGTCAGCTGATCGACCCACCATCCTCACCCTCCTGCAAACCCGGCTCGGCCTCTGCTACCCTCACAGGGTCTTACATGTGGCTTTAGGTGTCCTGAAGCCCTCTGGGATGTATCCCCACAGTATTAAAGAGCTGTTATTTACCAGATGTGCAACATGAGGCAAGTCAGAAACGAAGTCTGTTTCTAAATGTGCCAAGTGAAGGGTACGGATGGTACCCACATCATCACGTTACGGACAGGATTAAATGAGGCAATGGACGTGAAGTGCTGGCCACAGATCTTGGTGCACAGGGAAAATCTGGTGATGGTTACTTCTTCTTCTTTTATTTATTTATTTATTTATTTATTTATTTATTTATTTATTTAGAGAGTGCGCGCAAGAGGGGGGCGGGGAGGAGGGATACAGGGAGAGGAAAAGGGAGAAGAGAATACGAAGCAGGCTCCATGCTCAGTGCGGAGCCCAACGTGGGGCTCGATCTCACGACACTGAGATCATGACCTGAGCTAAAATCAAGTCAGATGCTTAACCAACTGAGTCACCCAGGCATCCGGCTTCTTTTATTCTTCTTATTACCATCTGCCCTTTGCTTTTTACACTTATGTGAGAAGCAGCACAGACTCTTGAGCCAGACTGCCTGCCTACATTAACTAAATATGTGACTTATGAGCTGTGTGCCCTTAGGCAAGTTAGTTAACTTCTCTGGACCTTAGGTTCCCTAACTGTAAAAGAGGGATAATATTTATACCTGCTTCATCTGCTTCTTTAAAACAAATTGCCTAAAAAGCACTGAGAATCGCCCTAAGCAAATAGTAACTGCTATATAAATGCTACCTATTATTAGTATTATTATTATTTATATATACACACATATATAAAGATGTATATGTACACCTGTAACACACACATACACATATATGCAATCCCTTGAAATCCCTACATCCATATTAAAAGCATTTGCATGAACTCATGAGTCCTTAGAAAGCAGGCCCAACCTATTGCTATCCTCACAGATGAAGACCCAAATATAAGTACATGGATAGACATCTTCAGTAGGACCTTGACCATTTCATTGTGACTGAATCTATCAATAGGACATCATTTAGGGAAAATTCACTTTGAATCAACAAAGGTACTCTAATTATTTGAAGCAGACTGCCCAAAATGTATTTCCTACTTACTGTAAGAATTCAATCACATATTTTAGTTTTGTTCTTTTAAACCTCTAAGGTCAGTTAACCCCATATTCCTGAATGCTGCCTCGAAAACTCTGCCTTAAGAAGGCATGTTCCCCCCTTTATTCAGATGTCCTATCAAACGTACTACAAAGAGAAGCAGCCATTGCAAGCTGAGAAGAGAAGAGTATGAACGCCTAACACGGGGCTGAGGAGCCTACCAGCAGTAACCCTACAATTATCTTGTGGTTTCCTAGAAGTTATAATGAGCTGACCCATTTGGCATATCAAATTCCTCCTGATGGGTTTTGCAGTTCTCACCCATGCAGAGACATGGCTCTGTGAAGAAAAATAACAGGACATCTAAGCTGAAATATGTTGCAGTGGGTGGAGAGAATATCGGGAAAGAGATGCATCCTGCAGTTAAAAATTACTCAGTGACTCTGAACTGGTGTAAAGTTAAAAACCAGAGGCCCTGAGCAAAAAACACGCATTTTTGAGAAAACAAACAAATCTGTAGCAGAGAGGGTCCCTCCTTCTGTTGAGTGAAGTATGTTTAGTTAACATTAATACCCGTATTTTCTGCATTTCCCCCAATTTCATTATTCAGGCCATGTCTAAATCCAGAATAGGTTATAATTCTGAATAATGGGCTATCTGCTGCCTATGGGGAAATGTTATAATGATAATAAATAATTTCTGAAAATTACAAATTCCTTCTATGCTTTTGGCTTCATTTTGGAAAACAAATAAATTATTGGTTTGCCCAAGAAATGGAAACATGGCATGTGGGCTCCTTGCTTGCATCTCCAAGAACCACAGCCTGAAACGGTTCACCCATCTTAATGAGAGTCACACCCATCCTCACCAGAATGCGTAAGAATGAGCCATTTCCGCTTTTCGTTCATTGGTTTCTCTCCTCATATCCTCCCAGAGGATGGAAGGAGGGCACAGACGCTGACAAATCCCACTAGGAAACATCAACGAGGTAAGAGCCTCCCTCTCCAATGAGGGACAGACCACTTTTCCCACTTGCCCCTTATAGAGCTGTATTAACCACTAACTTGGAAGTTGGAGCAAAATCCTCTGGGGCTCAAACGAAAAGAAGACTATATACCTGCAACCAAATTCTAGCTACTGACAAAGGCAAAAAGCCCTCACGGCATGAGTGGCAGAGGCCCCCTCCTCACATGCCAAAGGAAAGTGGCCACGACTCATCTCTGGTACACAGGACGGGACTGCTGGCTTTTGCTCCAAACCAACTCAAGACCTCACCACCACAGGACTGTGTGTGTAACAATCAATCTCTAAATCTCAGTAACAAAAATCAATAGCCACCGTTGTGAGTGGATGCGGCAGGCCAGAAGACCCACCCAAGAACTCCCACCCTCTGCTCAGAAGCACTAAATGGTCATGTGCCCTGTTTGCTTTTAAAAATATGTGAGTTCTTGGGGCGCCGGGGTAGCTCAGTCAGTTAAGCATCTGCCTTTGGCTCAGGTACGTTCCCAGGGTCCTGGGATCAAGCCCCACGTCAGGCTCCCTGCTCAGCAGGAGCCTGCTTCTCCCTCTCTGCTCTCCCTCCCTCCCCACCTCTCTCTCAAATAAATAAATAAATAAATAAAATCTTTTAAAGTAAAAAAAAAAGTATGTTAGTTCTTGAAACGTGCACTTTATTAAAATGCCCGATGTCTGAATTGTATTGCTTTGAATTATAACCAAATGTAGTTTTATTAACATGACACAGGGAGTAGCAAATAAAACTGCACACGCCTAGTCCCTGACTTCTAGAATCTTCCAATTGAAACCAACAGAAATTGCAGATTTTCTGAGATTGTAAGACAGACGTTAAGTCCACACGTTAAATCCATAAATTAAATAAGTTAATTACTGAATTTTATTACATATTCGTCATGTGCATGCCAAGGGGAGAGTGCAGTCTCTCACTCAGGAGCTGCTAAAGGGTCAGAATATTTATCCCTAGGGGTCTGTAACTTAATAAAGCCTAAGCTTGGTGTTAGGCTTTAGCAAAACCGTAACACCATATTGCATTGCTTGAGCACCTGACCAAAATGAAGGGATCAAAAAGAGTCGCCAGAGGGGACCCAGAAAACTAAGGGGAAGGCTTTCCCCTGCATTACAGAAGCACAAGAGAGGCTCTTGGAGGAAGCCAAAGCCAGGATGGAAGAGGATCCCCAACTCTGCGCCCATCCGAAGGGAAGTCAATGAGGTCACTGCTCCCAAGACGGGTCTCAGTTCCCTCCCCTGCCAAAAATTCACCTGCCAGCCCAGCACAAATACCACTATAAAGGCATGAACTAAGGACCACCATGAAGAATTATTTCACCATGGGAGACGCAAGGGCTGCTTTTACCAGCAAAGCATTATTTTGTCATTATGGGTTTTAGGAAGTACTTCTCTTCCTAAAAGACTTTCTAAAGACCATTTTTATACTCCATAGACCTCTCATTTTATATCCAATAGACTTCAAACACAGTGCTAATTCAATGATGAAGTAAGTAGCCATGCTCACAATTTTATATAATTCCTGGATGTGGCTTCAACATACATCTATTCATATATCCAGATGTGACTAGGGTTGGTTTTTGTTGGGTTTTTTTGTTTGTTTTTGTTTTTTTGGTTAATTCATTGGTTCCAGCCATATTCATGGCTGAACGCCACCTGGTTAATTAAACTGATCCTATGGCAATCTACCTTAATCACTGTTTGCCTGGCTAAAATAACTGGGCTGGCAGGGTCACTGTCCAGTTATTCAGGGGATGTACAAGTAGATTCAGGAATCATGGTTCCCATTCTCTCTACACTAAGCCCATGGCAAAAAAAAAAAGACCTCAGCTTCTGCTAACTGTAATCATCATATTCAAATCAGAGAGATCCATTCCCTAGAGGAGACAGCTATGGGTTGACCAAAATGTTGGTATGCAAAAACAGAGATCGCAAGTAAACACTGTGCATAAACTCCAATCATTCTGTAGCAGTCTCAAATGACTTTTCATCTTTAATAAACAGGTTTAACTTTTAAGGCTGAAAGGGCCATATAAGAACCCACGCAGTATAACACTTTTCCAGCAAGATGGCGTCCAATCACCCACGGCAGTCAAAACTTTTCAACTGAACACAAGAGTAGGAAATTCCAGATATGCTTAGGTGGTTACATTTCATTTACAAATCCTAGGGTTGTCAAAGGCTCCCTCTACCAAATGAAAAGTAAGACAAAGCAAATCCCATCATGGTGCCAAGCACTCTAGATGTCTTGAGCAAGTCACTTTCATTCTCTATCTTGACTTTCTTACCAAAAGATGATGGATAGCAACTTCACAGTCAGGATTTACTTGTGCAGGCAAAGTGCTCTGAAGATAGGAATCCAATATTACAGGACCATTATTTTTGCCCCAAAATGAGTTCATTATATGTTGGGCATCAGATGTTTCTGATTTGTACCTCAGTCTGAGAGCGGGAGACAGGCAATGGTTTAAGGATTGCTGGGAGCAAGCTAGAACTTTGAGATGTGTTTAGAGGGAGTCAGCCAGTCTGGCAAACCACCAGTGGCTGTAAAGTCACCTGTGGGAAAGCAGAAAGGTGCTACAGAAGTTGAGGCCATGTGAGCAAAGGCCCGTTAGGGGAAGCACGCAGATCACGAGACAGTAAAGAGAACTGATGTTGTCTATGAGGCCCTGGGTACCCCCAGAGATTTCCCTCGGGTACAACTCCCTCCCGGTGTTTCTGGCTAAGCGTGTGAACACAGAGGCAGACCGAGCCAGCCTCTGTGTGAGGGACAAATAAACATTCTGAAGACTCAAGACTCTGAAGTCAACTGAGCCTCAACGCAACCCAAACCTTTGGGGGTTTATGCGTTATTAGTCTGTATCACGGCTTCCAATCATTTGTCCCTTTAGAACAAGAACTCTCAAAGACCTGACAAAGAGGAACGGACACTTGTGGTTCCCCATTTTGCTTCCTCACTCTCTGCAAGCCTCCACTGGGAAAAGGAGATGCCATGCTTAGGAGGCTGAAACACCAGAAGGGATTTTCTAATGAAAAGCGCAACCCAGAGATCCCTCCCTCACTAGAGTACCAGAGCATTTGTCTTTCAAAACTAAGGAGCGGTGCAGGCATCCCTTACAGATACAGTGGAGGGATCCCAGTCAACGTCTGCAGAATGCAGGCACGATGCCCAGCAAGCGATGTCAACAGCACCAGTGATAAGCAGAACCCCTGCCTCTTACACCTAGAGAGGCAAGAGAGACACACGTCAGAGTAGCACGCAGGAAAGGTAGAGCCGTTCAGACCGGGGCAGACCAGTCCCCATCCCTGGATGAGGCCCTTGGGCTCCTGTCCCTTCACTTTGCTGCTAAGCAATGGCACCAAGAATATCTTTTCAAGCTATTGCCAGGCCAAGGGCATCTGGGAGAAGAACAAACAAACAAGATGCTAGATGGGAAACACATCATTGCTGCTGTCTAGGGGAAGTCATTCGCATTTGCTGTGTGTGTGTTTGCCCGTGTGTGCGTGTGTGTGCACTGCCCACCCGCGTGCACATGCGCGTGCACTCACGAGACAGAAATACGAGGGACTGGATGCTCAGCAAAATGCCTAAATTTTTGGAGTTGATTTATGTCCTTGCGATCTGCACCAAAGAGCGAAGCTTCTGATGGAGCTTTCAACGGGACCCCTGCTACAAGGATACATAACCCGGTAACGTCTGACGATCTCATTTCCGGTTGGAATAAGCTCCTTCCAGGGCCTGGGAAGGCTGAATCAAAACTCACTAAAATGCTTGGAGCTTCTGAGGTTAGTTCAAATTTTAGGCGAAAGTATATCTTGTTTCCAGTAAACACACATGTGCAGGTGGACAGATCAACGGGCTCACACAGACCCCCAACCCGTACGCCGACTGACACCATGTGGGGACAGAAGCTGAGCTCGGTAAACACTCCCCACACTTCAGCTCCTTCCAGGCTGTGGGTGCCGGCCCTTCTTCTCATCTGCATGGTTCAAATTAATTATACACTTTAATTTCATGAATTATTAATTTGATTCTGACTCGGCAGCTTATGATTATCCAGCGCTACAGACTATACAATTCCAGCTTCATTAAAACATCACCAGCTGCCTGAGAGACAGACATTAAATAGGGGAGAGCAATAATAAAATTAAGCTTCCGGCGCATAGCAACAGAGTCTTCTTCCTTAGCCGCAGGCAGGGCTCGCCTCTGCTGCCTGGCTGGCCCGAGCAGGAAGGAAAAAGTCCTTTCAGAGAAATCCACGCCCTTCTCTAGAATGTGCTTCTTGGCCTTCACCATGCACGCAACCTCAGACGGTCAGATGGCACGATGGGAAGGAGGGGGGTGTATTCATCTGTCGCTCTCTCCCTCCAGCCCCTTCCTTTTGCCCGCCACACAGGTCCCACATTAACTCTTCGATTGTTGCTAATGCCCTGAGCTCAGCCGGGCTGGCCACCCCCCAGCGCCTGCCCGCCTAGCAGGCAGAGCCGGACAGAAGCCTCGAAGGAGTCAGCCAAAGATACTGCTTTGCCCTGAGTCTCTCTTCCCTCTCTTTGGCTCTTTGTATAGTCTATAGTCTGTAGGATGACTGGAAAGGGATGGGGTTTTAGTTGCAACACGTAATATGCCCAATCCAGCCAGTCACTGCACCATTCACAGACCGCATGTGCGTAATGCCTAATCTAGGGGCCTGGCGCACATCAAGGACTCAGTTGGTGCAAATTTCTGATCCATGTTCATACAATGAGGGAAATGAGGTCAGACTCTCTCAATTTCCCAGCAATGCTGATTTCTTCACCTTCATGTGCGAGATGGACTGTTCTTCCAAACCTTATGATGCCAAGCCCAGGTTGATAACCCTTTCCCAGAAATTCCGTGCTTCCTTTTAACAGGGAGCATTAGAAAATCACATGCATATCACTCAACAAGATCACTGCCATAGGTTTTAGCTGTAACCTCCCGGAAAAACCTTACGCAGTTACTCCTCAAAGAGAAGTCCTGGGTTGACAGTCATACCCTTCTTCAAAGAATGCAGGAAACCCCTGGCTGCTAAGACAATGCCCCACCTCAGCCAGCATTCTGGAAGTAAGTAGGGGAAGAAGGGGAGAAAGAGAAAGAGGGAGAGATCCAAGCCCCCTTTTTTTCCTTCTACCTCATCTACAAAAAGCCCAGTTAAGAATGCAGAATCCTCGGGCGCCTGGGTGGCTCAGTTGGTTAAGCGACTGCCTTTGGCTCAGGTCATGATCCTGGAGTCCCTGGATCGAGTCCCATATCGGGCTTCCTGCTCAGCAGGGAGTCTGCTTCTCCCTCTGACCCTCCCCCCCTCTCATGTGCTCTCTCTCATTCTCTCTCTCTCTAATAAATAAATAAAATCTTAAAAAAAAAAAGAAGAATGCAGAATCCTCTGTGGATTAATATACTCCTTCAAATAAATAAAACCACAGCACTTCCCCCAGCAACTTTGTGGCAAAACAATTTGTAGAAGGAAAAGGTTGGAATTTAGACATTCCATTTAGCTGCTTCAGGAACCTAAGGACCTCAAACCTTGTGGGATTTGAAATCGATGGAATTAATTAAGGGAGATGCCCAACACTCTCCACTAAGTAATCAGCAGGTACAGTAGACCTGAAAGTCTATAAAGAAAAATGGAAGAGGATGACATTGAAGGAGGCAGTAAGGATTAAAAAATGAGCATCCAAGTGGGAAAGGCACACGCCCATTGATCGCGGCATACGAGATTAAGGCTTCAGTGAGCGGCAAGAAGATCCTATAGCAGAAATGGTTACAGAGCATGAGCATAAGCCCTGCAGATATGTATAATCAGTGACAGCATCACCACACAGGGGACCACCTGCCAGGGAGCCTAGAGCTGAGGGTCAGTCCCGGGGTAAAATGGAAAACTGGGCTTAAGACATTAGTACTTTATAGGATAGTATACCACCTGATACCATATCATATCGTATTGTCTATTTCCTTCACTATCATGGAAGCTCCATGAGGACAAGGGTTTTGTCTGTTCCATTCATATTGTATCCCTAGTGCCTAGAATATAGCCTGTCATGGGGCACCTGGGTGGCTCGGTCAGTTAAGCGTCTGCCTTCGGCTCAGGTCACAATCCTGGAGTCCCCAGATAGAGCCCCACATCGGGCTCCCTGCTCAGCGGGGAGCCTGCTTCTCCCTCTGCCGTTCACCCCGCTCATGCCCTCTCTCCCAAATAAATAAAATCTTAAAAAAATATATAGCCTGTCACAAAAATATGCTCCATAAAGTCTCATTAAATGAACAGATATATGAACAAATAAATAAAACATTCTAAGTGAACATATGCACCCTGGCTAATCCCTGGGTGGGGCTCCCCACGTCCCTACGGCAGCCAGGTAGAGAAGGGAGAACCACAGGTGAGCTACTAATGAGAAATTAAACACAGCTGACCCGTGAGCAACACAGGTTTGAACTGCACAGGTCCGCTTACACACAGGTTTTTTTACATTTTTTTTCCTCTTTATGATTTTCTGAATAATGCTTCAATTCATTTAATGGTAAGAATACAGCGTACAATGCATACAACATACAAAGTATGTGTTCATCGACTACTGATGTTATCAGTAATGTTTCGGGTCGGTAGGCTATTACGTTTTGGGGGAGTCGGAAGTTCTACGTGGATTTTCAACTGTGCAGGGGGCTAGTGCCCCTAATCCCTATGTAGCTCAAGGGTCAACTGCAAAACGCTCCGCCTTCATACCTGGGTAACATTCGCGAACCTTTAGTAAATTGCTCTTTCATGCCAATGACAGCAAATGGAAAAGTGAGGGAATCCAGATAAATGTGTTGGAAGGTATTCCACAACGGGAAATAACCGTGCTCTCCTAGCAGAGCGCCGTAGCTCAAAGAATTCAATTGTTTTGGCTTTTAAGTCATTATGCTTCTACCTCCATTCTCTCCCAATCCTGTACAAAGCAAAAAAAAAAAAAAAAACCACCACCACCAAACGCTGCCACCCAATTTTAGGTAGATGGAGTCACAGACTTGGAGCAGTGCCCTAAAGAGAATATTTTAGATGGAGTCACAGACTTGGAGCAGTGCCCTAAAGAGAATTCTGGCCACACTGAGAATGAGGAAGAAAGTCTTAAAGACCCTCTCGCTCCCCAGTTCATAGCTATCCCAGTCAAAGGACTGCTCCAGGGCCCGAGGGGGAGAAGAACAGTGAGTCCAATATTCCCCGGTGCCCAACTGACCTTTCTACCACAAAGCACGACCAGAAAAAGCCTGCTGCATGACAATGCCAAGAGGCAAATTCCAGAAATAGGTATAGACAGTCTGCCATGCACCTGAGAACGCTTGCAGACTCCTGGGATTGGAAGAAGCCTTTCCAGACACCCACAGCTGCCCTAGTTCGCTTGGCCATCTCCTCACTGGTCCAGGGAAGTAGAAGATGATGGCTTCCTAAGATAGCCTGACCTTCTTTTGGAAGAAGAGACCCCCTCCCCCTGCCCAGGAGGATTCCCCTAAAATTCATCTTTTGTTACAACACAGGTACGACCTCTGTTGAATATCCCTCAGAAAGGATGCCAGAGAAGCCCTAAGCCCACCGCCGCTCCCCTGGAGGGGCAGCACCTTCCCTGGACCAGAGATCGCCGAGCCAAATGAGCAATATTGCACTGGGCATCTCTGTTACCGTAACAGGGGTCTCACCACACACCAGCCCCAATACCACTCGTGCTTCCCGCTGAGGAAGACAACTAGCTGGGTCTGGGGGCGGGGGGAGCTCAAGCTTCAGTGATATTTCTCCATGTGAGCCCCCGGTTTGAGCACTAGCAGGAGGCTTCCTTGAGGGGCTCCGGTTTGTGTCAGCAGATGTTAGCCTGAGAAGGAGTAGCTTTCATTTCTGCGACTTCCTCCAAAGGAAGTTAGAAGGCCCCAGGGCTCAGCTGCCTTTGTGGCCAGAACTATCCTGCGGGGAGTGAAATGGTGACTTTCACTACAGAGTATAGGAGTCTCTCAGAGGGGTCAGCACGTTCACATAGGGATCCTTGGCACAACGGGAGCCTGAACACACAGTAAAAGATCCAGTGGTTTCTGCCATCTAGGAGCTGAGAATCCAGACAGGCTAAAGTTTCCCATGAGCCCAGATATCTAAAAATTGCCTGCTGGCGCTGGACCCACAGGACTGTTAAAAAAAAAAAAAAGAAAAGAAAATTAAAATATGCAGAACAATGAAGGAAGGATTTTCTGAAGCAGAAAACACAATCTTTCATTGTTTGCCCTGCCTTTATAATAAAAACACAGCGTTGGACCTGTTTAGACATGGGGACTTTCCGGTTTCCATGGGAGGCTGGACATTTTGCATTCAATACAAATTAGTTCCTCAAAATCAGAATCAATTGTCATAAAATACAGGGAAGTGTTTTCCCATGGGGCAAGCATTCGTGGTACAACTGGAAATGTTCAACTTGATTATAATGCTTCACGAAAAGGTCAGCGTGGGATTTCAGAGCTTTACCTTGAGGATGTTGCCTGTGTTTGCGGGCAGGGTGAACTGGGGAGAGTCGGTCTGCCCAGGCTAGCATGTCCACATCACTCTGATCACATGTCACAGGGCCAGCAGCCGACCGTGTGCTTCAGAAAACAAACAAACACATGCATACACACGCACACGCTCACACACACATCTGGACACATGCATACCCCTATGTACTTTCAGGAGCCAAAACACTTCCAGATGCGAAGACAGAAAGAGCAGGCCACCACTGGCATGCTCACTGGACAGGACAAGAACAATGTTACTATAAAACACTGGACCTCCGTTCCATGAGACACGGCACCAAATCACCTGGGCATCGTTTGTGCATTTCACGAATGCACAGGTCTGGGCCTCCCCACATCCTGAGACTCTGATCCAGGACATGTACAATTTTCACAAGGTCTCCGGGTAATTCTAATACACACCATACAGCTACTCCCTGGTTTTCCTGTAAATACTCTATTTACAACTCCAATGAACAGCCTAAAGCTTGCAGATACTCAGGCCAAGTGAAAACGGCTAGCACTCCCAGATGTCCAGGTTCTGGTCGAATGTTCGTCACGGAATCGCATCGCCTTTGGAATCAGGGCTACATATGTGACATTTTAGTGCAGACATCAAACCTAGCTTCCCAACCTTCCCTCTCCCAGACGGAAGAATTTCCCCTAACCCCACCTCCGATTTAAACCTGCATGAGAGGGAGGGCAGAGAAAAATGGCTCAGCGTGGTGTCGCTTGCTCAGGGGGGCACCACCCTGCCTGTTTTTGCCTCTCACAAACCAGCATGCCTGTGCAGGTCTCCTTTGCAGCTCGTGGTAGCCTCCAGCTCGTTCGGTTTATCAGATCTGACGGGGTCACTGGCCGGGAGCAAGGCTGAGTAGAATTCTGAGACATTTTCGTTATCAACCAAAAGGTTGTCATTCGGCCAGTTCCTGAGGGTCAGCCCCTCCTCTGTCAGTAAATCCAAGTGCGAGTCCACGCCAAGGGAGTGGGGGTTGACCACAGAGACTGGGAACACAGGACTACAGGCTCGGTTTCAAAAAGACCTAACCTCTGTCTCCCTTGCAATTGACATTTTTACACTTCAACCTCTGAAATTCTGAAACAGACTGCTCTCTCCAAACGAGTCCCTGCCACAAAGAGAAGAGCGTGTGGCTATCTCCACCCTCTTTCTATAAAGTCCAGATGATCAGAGAAGTCAAAAGCATGGCGGGGTCTCCGGCAAGTGCCAGCCAGGTAACCCCTGTCTTCAGCTTTGATTCCACAGAGTAGCAGAGGTGGGCTTAGCTCATCCCCGATGCCCGAGCGATTCAAGGTTTGGCTGCTTGAGTGGTCCGAAATCAATGTTACATGGACACTCATCATGTGATGACAACTAGAACCTACAATCATTTTCAAGACCACGTTTGTCACCCAAATCCTAAATACTACTGGTTGTCAAATATTCCTCTTAGACCCACACGTACCAGAGTTAGTCCTACAGAAGCAGCATCCAAAATGATGAAAAAGGTAAAACATGCTATTAATGGCAAATTCACATTTTTTATTAAAGTATCATAGCTCAGGAATCAGATTTAACTCCATGACTTAAGTATTATGCATCCTTGGGCAAAGTTTTTAACTATTATGAACCATTCAGAACTATTTGGGGAAGGGGGATACTGTTACCTATCTTGGTATTTTTTTGAGGATTAAATAAAACAATACATACGGTGTCTGACACATAATAAGTGCTAAATAGATTGCTATTAAGTTAAGTCATCTTCACTCTGATTCTTAATGGAGATTAATCTTCTCCTAAGGTTATACTAGGTACTGTTAGTGATGGACAAGAACTGGATAGGAGCAGGTATTATTAATTCCAACTTAGTGCTCTGAAACCACAGTCTCCCCCTAGTGGAAGCCTATTAATTTTGTTTGTTTTTGAGCTGATGGGCTCAGCCAAGGCACACCTGTTTCCAGGCAGGGCTCGATGAAATAAATGCTTCATTTTGTTTCTCCGTCAGAAATGGGGCCCTAGTCCATGCAGGGGATATGTCTAGAGAGCGTTTGTTCTAACTTTCTGGAGCCAACACACACCTGCCCAAGTAGCTGGGGTGATGTACTCCCACTATCCTGAGCTACTACGACAGTCCCAGCTGCTGCTGGAAGTGTTTTTAGATGCATTATTTATTTGAACACCTGCCTGACAGAGCTCAGTCTTGGAAGGGAGGTGCCACGGGGACACCCAAGGATTCCTTCCCAATATGGCTGCATTCGCTGGTCTGGATTCATCCTGTGGCCATGAAGGACCTTCCTCTTCCCCAAGTCTGGTTCTGAATGCACCACAAACCAGGTGGATAAAAGTCTTCGAAGAAACACATCCCATGCCCTGGTCTTAAAGAGAGGCTCTCAAGAAACCTAGAGCCAAAGCCATGCCTGTGCAGGTCAGATCTATAGCATCGTCCCCTGGCAGCTACGAACACGTCCATCGCCCTCAGCTGTCCCTCCCATGGTGGCACACCCCTAACCAGTACCATGTCCTTTAGTTTTTACCAGAAGGGAAACTGAGATACAGCAAGAGTTGCTACAAAACGGTCGCCCTCTTTCCCATCTTTCTGCCTTTATTTATTTGGTTAGTCTCAAATGCAAGGCTCATTCCTCCACCTTCCCCTGACTCCCATCCTACCCATTTTTCAACTCAGAGCCCCAGCTCCCTTCCCCACCACCACTACCCTGCAACTTAACCATTCTCCACCTCCAAAACCCATATCATCTGTATCATAACATTTCATATTTTAACTCTGTTCCACACAGAGCTGTCACGCCGACAGTGTCTTTAGGTCTTAGAAGAAAGGAGTTGTGTCTGTTTCGTCTTTTTTTTTTTTACTTTTCCTCTTTAACTGTTTGTATCTCAGTAGCAGGCACGTACCAGGTGCTGAATGTCAGCCTGAAGACTGCCTGAAAGCCCCTCGCGAAGCCACACGGCGACCCACCATGATAAATGTGTTTACAGGAAAAATTCTTGCCACTGGCACTTAGGGTGGGTTCACCGGGTCATGCTTCCTCTGCACATCCTGCCCTGGGCCAAATTGCCTAATTTTTCAAAATTTAGTCTTCCTATTCCGTTCAAGGGGGTAAGGATCTTATTATTTATGTAACTCACAGGCGTCTTAAGGGACTGAATGGTTAAGGAAGGTTCTAAGATGCCGGGATGGATGATGCTGCCTCTCGGGCCGGGCACCGCTGTCTGGCACAGACCAGCGATAGGTGTGTTCAGAGGCCCGCGCAGAAAAGCACGCTCCTTGGCGGTCACCACACACACCATCTTCATCTGATCTGAAAACATCTTGTTGGCATAATTCAGAAGCAGAATGTCTTTATATTTAATGACCCAAATATGCCAGTCGCGTGCCTCAGAAAAGCAAGTTCGTTTCGAAAGAACTGCGATTTTGTTATCACCCACCCCCCCCCCCCCCCCCCCAAATAACCCCTCTGCCTTGCATTCTGACCCTCTGAACGGCTGCCTTGGGAAGCCCAGGTGGACCATCAGCCTTTGTGCATAGTCCTCTCAGGGTGAGGAGGAGAGAAGCCTGGGATACAAAGGGCCCTGGCGGTGGGAGGTAAGGTCCAAAGATAAAGGTTTTCAACCGACTGACAGAATGTATGCTTTGAGGGGAAAAGTGTATCCTGGCCAGGATTTCTGAGTCAGAGGAATCAACTCAGATAATTCACAGACTTGCAATCCAGCTTCTCGCTTCCAAGGCGTGGGCTTGGGAAGCCAAAGCAGACCTACCTACATTTAACTCATCCATGTACCAAGTACCTACTTGGATCCAGGTGTTATTTAGACACTAGGAAACAGCAGGAAGCAAGTTAAAGAAGGTCCCTTCCACCACCAGGAAAAATTGAAAGAAGATTCTTGGACAACTAAGAAGGCGCGGGACCCTGGCTACTGAGAACCTCAAAGTCAACTAACCCTCAGGAGCATCGGCTTCGTGAACAACCAACCACAAGGCAAACAAACAACAACAAGATTCCCTGATTATAATCAGGCCGCTGAGGTCCTGAGAGGTCTTCCGTCAGAACCGCCGAAGACCTCATCACCATTTTTCACTGTTTCTCCTGAAAGAGATTTAGGAAGTGAATGGCTGGGAATGTGCGCCCAACTTAGAAAAATCATTTAATGAAAGAGTCATCACTCAAGAAGTCCAATTAAAAGTGATATTCACTCATTCAAATATTCTGTAGTCAACATCTATTGAGCAGGTCTACGTGCAGAGGTGGGTGCCTTGGGAAAGGTGGAGATGGATGGCACAGTCCCAGCTCTTGAGGAACTTAAAAATCAATTGGGGAATTAACGATCCTCATTTTATAGATGAGTACACAGTGGCATGGACAGTCAAGGGATTTGTTTTAAATTCTTCATCCCACAACTAAATCATCCTATAAAGTCATCATAAAGATGAAAAAGCGCTGAACTAGAAGGTAGGATCTCCTCCTCATCCCTAGTTGGAGCCCCCCCCCCAAATGTTCAGACTCACGGGACAGGTCCAGTCCCCTCTCTGGGGCTTCAATTTCGTCATCTACACAAGGAGGTGGTTCTTTACAGTGGGTCCCTCCAGCTCTAAGATTCTATGACTCTAATACTTGTGACCAATAATGTTTGGTGGTTAGAACTAAAGGATTCAATCTCTTGACAGATTTTAGTGAGAACTGTTACTCTGCTCACTTAAAGTCCCACTGAAAGGAATATGGAAGCCATTCCGTTCCATGGGCACTCTTGTATTTTTTCTTAGAAGATGCTTAGCCCTAAGTGGGATTCTCTTCTGTGGACTTTCTAGCTGCTATTCTGCCATCTTAGCAATAGTGGCAAAGAAAGCTGCAGCCCTTCCCTACACCTCCCTGCAGGCCCTGCTAATTGCCTATAACACAGGGTAATAAGTGTTTGCAAGAGCTATGTTGCTCCCTCTAAGAATCACTGCTCCAAAGATAATGTAACCAGTCTATGTGCGATGTGACAAATGGGGATGTGGACTACGTGTAAAGAACTCTTAATTAAAGGTTTAATAGACAGTGAGAGGATTGAACTGGATCATATGTAAGGTCTCTTCCAGATTTAGATTTTTAGATTATATTACTATGAATTCGGTGATGATAATGTAAAAGATTCCTTTATACTGAACTCACCAGGGACCCTGAAACATTAACCCAAATCATTTAAATTCCATTTATGGGTACTAACCTCCAAAAAGGAGAATAAGAATTGGTGTAGAAAAACCTCTGTTTGGATTTTTAAAAACAGACTGTTGAATAATTTCATGACATTTCCAACCCTCCCCAGAGATTTTTCTCTCAACTTGGGGGACGTCCCCCAAATTGCCAATCAGCTGGCCATTTTGCACCATGTGAGCTGTAAAACCATATATATGGAGATCTAAATGACAGAAAGATTGGATTTGTTTATATTTAATTTTTCCCTTCCTGCCCCCACATGTCATTTGTCCTTAACACCCGTGTTTTTTTGGTTGCAGAGGCACAGGTGGTTCTCATTTCAGGCTGTATGAACGGTCCTGCTATTCAGAGATTAATGAATAAAGGGAGCCTTGTAAATAGATTTGCATGATAATGGTAATAATGCTCTCTGCTGCCTTCTGTGCTTACTTCAATCTGTGTGCCCCTGAACACGCCTCCCTCCCCCATGCACGGGTTCCCCCCTTGCCCCTCTTTCCCGCCACCTGACTCTACTCTACTCACTCAGTCTCAGGCAGACAAAAGTGAGTCGGGAATCGGGCAGCTGCAGAGAGAGCAGGGAGAGGACAGGAAGAAAGGGGAGAAGAGAGACGGAGACAGACAGACGGAAGCAGAGTCGAGAGCAAAATGCCTACTGCTCTTTAGGATAGCAAGGTTTCTGCAGAACAAACAGAGAAAATACCAGACTGCCATCGTCCAGGGCAAACAATACCTTCAAACTTCCCTTCTCTTTTTGACGTCTGTCCCAGCTTCCCATCACATGCTTGACGACCTCACATATATCTTTTTATATATGATAAATATATAAAAACATAACTGTTCTAGCACCACACACATGTCAAGGCCCAGATGTAACTTGTTTCGGAGACTGGGTCTAGAAGCAAAAGCTACCTGATTTGGCTTCTATCTATCCCTGTACAGGGACAAGTTCAAAGGGGCCTCTCCTTGAAGGCTACACCACGAGGCGGGAACCTGGACCTCTCCGAAAACTTCACAGTTCCTCCCTGGGGACCGAGGACCAGTTATCAAGCCAAGATGTCATGGGGCCTCAGGTTACATCCTTCCTCACTCAATGTCCTCTCTCTGCACTTGCGGGCCTGCCTGTGTTCCCCGTGCCCCAGCCCACCGTGTGGTCTCTAAGCCTGTGTGAGGAGGATGAATTGGGCAGGGAATGTCATTCTGGAGTGATGCCATGAAGATGAAGATGCCCAGGCAAAGTGGATTAAGACAGAAAGCAAAAGTCAGTCCCTACAGCAGGAGAGAACGTGGCAAGCACCCAGGACCTATTCCTGCCGGGCCGGATGGAGACTCCAACAGCGGGAAGATGCTGAGCCAAGCAGGCATCGGGGCCCACACACCAGGCCAGGAAACAGAGTCCCTTCCCTTTCTTTGTCTCCTAAGACCTGCATGTGTTTTCCCTCATTTGAAGGGAGCCCGGAGCACTGGAAGCCAGGCTGACCCTCTGCCTCTCATGTTGATTAACACCCCACGGGGGCACGCATTACTACCCACCCCGCCTCCTTCCTCTGCGCCTTCTGATATCAACCGGGAAAAGGGAATCTAAAAATAAAGCCGGGGCCAGAGTGTGTACCACTCGATTGGGCTCCTGTGCTCACAGATCTGCTTATTTTGGCCTATCTCTCCCCAGCGATAAGGCTGCTAACAGCCTGTTATCAGCCAGTTGGTGAAAATGTGCTCCAGCCTGATTAGGCCTCAGTCTTTGCCAAGGTTATAAACAGCCGTTATCGTTTTCCCGAACAGAATAATCCGGACAGTATCAGCTCAGAAACATATGGGCCACACAGAGAAGACAGCCGCTGACGGACACTTCATTTTAATTGTAACGAGTGGGTAGCAGCGGCCTGCAGACGGCAGGCAGACAGCACCCCGATTGGCAGCAGGGTTGGGGGGTGCGTGCGCGCGTGTGCGTTTTTTTCCCCCCCCCAATCCCTTCTTCCTTCCCTGGTCTCCAATGCCTAAACCGCTTTGATATTCTGGGTGGCATAATGAACTGGACCCTACCCCAGATGCTACCAGTCACCAAGCAGGACCCTCCCCTAAAAGGCAGATGGGACCTTTCTGATGCTCTCATGGAAAAGAAAAGAAAAGAAAGAAAAAGAAAAACAGCAAAGAGGAACAGGGAAACCAATACAGCTATCTCTGCTCTTCAGCCCCCCATTCCATTTTAGGAACCTATCTGCTCACCGCACCCGGATCTCATCCCCATGGCCAAGGGTGTTTGCAGACAAGCCCCCCTCCCCCTGCCCCCCAAGTGAGCACAGGGTCCAGCAGGGATCAGACCTGCAGCACACACCGGCTGGACCTTTACATTGTGTCCCTCACCTTTTCACAGACAGACACCTACATCAAGCACGAGAACGCTCGTGGGGGACAACCCTGTGCTTGTGGGGATTTTGTGTCCTGAAAGCCATTTCCCAACCCGGGTTTCTCCCCATGCTCTGTTGTGCCAGACTTGTTTCTCAGGCTTGTCACAGAAAGCCAACTCTCTGGCGCGTCGCAGGGGAGGGAGGCGGCAGAACACAAAGAAAATCGCGCCGGTCAAAGTTCTGCTGAAAGTGTTCATCCCTCTGCCTCCAGGTCAGCAGACGTCTCAGGGGCTGACGGCGCAGCCCTGGGTCACCGCCGTTGGCACATGGCCCACAGCCACCCTGTCCTTTCAGGAGCTGATGCAATTTGCAATTTCCCCTCCTGTGTCCACAGAAGCGAGTGGAAGGAAAGGGGCTGAGGAGCAGGGAGGAAGGGCCCAGAGCAAGACGGTGCGAGGCGAGCACGCTCTCCGGCAGCCGGCAGCAGACCGGTCTGCCGCCACCACCGCTGCGGCCCGCGGGCTCCCACCTGGCGGGCCAGATGGGGCCAGTGACAGCAGGTGCAGTTCCGAGGAGAAGCACCGGCACCCCCACCGTGGACTCAGCCGTCCCTGTCCACTCTCCTGTTCACTGGAAGAAACTGACGATCTTCGACCTGGCTTTCCTTTTCTTCCCTTCTCCCACTTTCGTCCTTATCCCCTGCACACATGTCTCCCCTGTCACCATGGAAAGTCACACCACCGGTGCCCACACTCTGTCAGCTCAACAGCCCTGGAGAAGTCCCCAGGTTCGACTCAACTTCTGCTGGCCTTCTAATGAGGAGGAAAGCAGAGAACTGAAATGAGAAAAAGGAAAAAAGTTAAGGGAACCCCGAAGAAGTTCTTTCCTACCCACAGCGGTGCCTCTCTTTTCTTGACGTCAGTTTCTCATTTTGCAGAGAGAGAATGGCACGGCTTTGCCCAGGAAGAAACAGAGCAACAGCCGATATTTACGGGGCGCTGGTGAACACACCAGGCACTAGCCAGAGCATCCTACAGACACCTGCTGACTGAATCCTCAAAACGAGGCTGATTCACACCCAGGTGACCGGCTCCCTGGCCGGCACTGCGTAGACCTGCTCACACCCAGGGTACACCCTTTCCTGCTGTTGTCTGGGGTCTGAGAGTAGCACCCGCCCCGTGCACTCCTCCACGGATTTATGGGGGCTCACGAGAAGCCCACCCCCAGGACTGACTGGTGTTTCACTATCAAGTGAAAATTGAGTCCGTGATAATGTTCCTGTAATAATATCAAATTCAGAGAGAGAGGAAGAGAGAAAGAGAGAGAAGTCCTGCAGCCAGCTGAAATGAGCCTGAGGCACATTTTTGTTTTAATTCTTTTTTTCATGGCTTTTCAACACCTGCTCTCACCCTTCCACTCACCCTCCAAACTAGGGCTTAGTAGGTTGCCTTGCAGTACCCCCAAGAGACCGGCCAGCAGATCCATGCAAGCACCTGCAGTGGGTGGTCCGTGTGTGACGTCTTGGTGGTCGTCAGCTCCATGCCCCCAGACCAAGTTTCAAGGTCACAATGGTCTTCCCCTCATTACCATCAGAATCTGAAAATACCCTGGAAACACGAGAATCCCCCTCCGAACTCATGAGCTGGCTCAGCGGTAGTTTATTCAACTTAAAGTGGGGTTTTCCCCCCTTTTCTACTTTTGTTTACTTATTCTTTCTGTTTCAATGGACCCAGCTTTGTTCTGCTACAATTTGGGGCTAACGAGACTAGAGGATTTCCTGCAACAAGCAGCTGGGCCTATTTCTCTGGTGGGTCTGCTTGCCATTTTGTCCACAACCCCCCCTCTTCCCCTACAAAGCTTCCATTTTCGTAGAAAGAAGGCTAGCTCTCTCTGTGTCAACAATGGGGGCAGATGGAGCCTTCAGGGTAGTAGATTTTCACAAAGGGAACCACAAAAAGTTGGGTGAGATGCAGCCATCCTGTCTCTGCTGAATGGCTGCCACCACGGCGGGTCCAGCCTTCACAGGCCATCGACGGCCCCACTGCTGTTGTCAATGTGCCGGGTGTCCCCGTGACTGGGAGCCCCCGAAGGACCAGGGTCCTGTCTTCCTCCAGTCTGTACCCCCAGCACCTAGCACGGAACCTGGCATCGGTGGGTGTTCAAGGCCAAGTTCTTTGGAGACAGCCTTGATTCAAAAGCTGGCTCCAGGGGCGTTAGGCTCAGTCAACTGAGCGTCCGACTCTTGATTTCGGCTCAGGTCATGACCTCGGGGTCGTGAGATGGAGCCCCGTGTCAGGCTCCACGCCGAGTGGGGAGTCCGTTGGAGATTTCCCTTCTCCCTCTGCCCCTCCCCCCTGCTCTCTCACTCTGTCTAAAATCAATCGATCGATCAATCAATTAATCAATCTTCAAATTAGCCTCAGTTTCTCCATCTCTAAAATGAGGATAAGGTAGCTGTGCCATTATTGGCTATGATCATATATCTTAAAAGCACTTAGACCAGAGCCTGACACTTAACAGTCGCTTGATAAACAGTTCTTCTTTATGGATGACTATCCCCCCACATGCACCCACACGCCCCTTCCAGAGCTACTCTGGTGGTCAACCCACGATGACCAAAGACAGGGCTACAGCCAGCAACCCTGGTTCCAATCCCTGCTGTGCCCGAGCTCCAAAGGCCACTGTGTCATCAGCCTGCCCTGCTTCTGTGGCCGGTGCTTGGCTGGGGTCACCCTGCCTCGCCTGACTGACTCGCAGGTTGGCGAGGAGACAGCATGACCTACCAGATGTGGACCCGTGTGGAAAAGCGAAATCCAGACGATTGAATCTGCTGCCAAGTCGTGCTCCGGCAAAGCAATTCAAAGTCTCGCACTCGGCGGACCTCGCCACATGCGCACTGCCCCCCCCCCCCCCAACCACCGGCGCCTGCAGTTCTCTGGGGCTCTGCCAATGCTCTGGCCTTCAATTGGGGCCTCCCATCAGGACGGTGCATGCAAAACACATGCTGCACCCGCAGTCCTTACTGGGAGCTCTGCTGGCAGTTAAACCACCTGCAGGCCTAACACCCAGACAAGCTCCCTCTGCCCATGACGCGCGTTCAGCAGGAGCCTGGCCTCCCCTCTGGGAGCAGCACATTCTCTTGTTCGCATGTCCTATGGTCCTTCGAGGCCCCAAAGTTCTTACGGGTTTTCTCCATTTTCCCAAAAAGGCGTCTTAGTTTGGAGACTCTTAAACCATTTGCATTCCTAAGACAGGCGCTTAGGCATAAAATTCACTTCAGCACGGGGGTCTTGCTCTTTTCTTTCCTTCTCCTCACTGGGAAGCCGAGTGAATTCATAAACAGCTCTGGTGGTTTTAGCATCCAGGCCTCACATGAGACAGGATTACAGGGGATCTGTGCTCTCGTGCACGCACACGTGCACACACTCTCACACTCATGCTCACACTGTCTCACACACACGTGCTCACACTCCCCACACTCTCACACACACTCGCTCACACATGCCCAGTCTCTCACACATACTCTGTCTCAAACACACACTCACATTCCCCCCACACTCTCACATTCACACTATCACACACTCATTCTCTCACACACAGTCTCATACATTCTCTCACATGCTCACACCATCTCTCACACACTACTATCTCTCACATACACATTCCCCCCACACTCACACACACTTTCACACTGTCACACACTCATGCTCTCACACACATACCACTATTACATACACACTCACATTCCCACACTGTTTCACACACACAGTCTCACACACACATTCCCACACATTCAGTCTCACACACACACACTCATACACTATTACGCCCACTTGTATTCTCAGTCTCTCCCACACACTCACACTGTCTCACACACTCATTCTCTCTCTCCCACACACACTCGCACATCCGTACACACCTGCACAAGAGTGTGAGTTTCATTAGCCACAGCGTGGTTCTCATCTCTTGCATCTCGGGACCCGCCCTGCCCCTGGCTCAGTCAGCACTCTCTCTCCTGGCCTCCTGCGGGGACAGTGCCAAATAAAATAACAAAATATTCATTTGGTGAGGCACGTTAAAACCTTGGGAAGATTTAAGCCTGGGCTTCATGTCACAGCCGCTCCCTCCTGTAATCTGTATTCCAATCTCAGTGTCAGCAGAGCTGTGATCAGAATACCCAAGGTCTCATAAAAGATTCAGGGTTTACCACTTCCCTGACATTTGCTGTTTCGTGTTGTTCCTGCTCCTTCCCTCTCAGCCTTGAAGAGTCCACAGCCCCTGGCGACCCCCCGCTGCAGGTGGCGACCTGGCCGAGGACGTCCAGTAACTCGGAACAAGCACGGGACCGAACTCTACCTGGGAGCTTAACTGTGCCTGGGGTTCCTGTCTCCTTTAGCGGCTTCTTTCACCTGGTTAGAGTTTTTCTAAGATTGCAATCTGCCGCCTCCCCCGTGGTACCTGGAAACAGGACCTAGGAATCCAGAGGTTAGTGGGGCCTGATGAAGACTCCCCTCTTCACCAGGAGTGCTTTGTGGGGGGGGGGGGTTGTGTATGCCTGACTCAGTGTGTCTACATCTTCAGGCTCTCATTACGACTTACATCAGAGACTGTATGCACGATTTAACTCCACGACGTGTGGATGCGATCATTTGTAGGGATGGGAGCCCACCAAATAGGGGCCAAGCACCTTCTCTGATGGCCAAGTTCAAAGACAGGCACATTACTCATGTGTGACTCCACAGCTGTCATTCACAATGGGTACCACACGGGTATGGATATTAGTAGTTTAAAAACTCAAGCAAGGTGTATTAAGATTTAAGGAAACCAAATGTAACTAGAGGGGTGATGGTGAAGACATCCTTTGACTTGCTGAGAGATCACCAGAGGTGTCTTACAAGACCCACCAGTGTTCCAATTGTATGATCTGCTTTCCAATCATATAGTTCATATCCAGCTTATCAGAACAACATTTAGTGACTAAGTGAGTTATCCCATACTTCTCAGGGATGTCACACATCTTCACAAAAGAAAATCTCTGATGCACCCATAAGGGCCCAATGACCTAGAGAGATGGCAAGAGGAGGAGAAAAGACACATTGCCTCATGGCTAACATCACCAACCACCCAAGGCCACAGCGACAGAAAAGATCAGTGGCTCCCCAAAATAATATCAGAAGCAAGACACTTTTCCAGGTACCCCTCACTAAGTCCCAAGTGTCTAACAGTTTTAAAAAGAAGGGGGAAAAAAGCAAACGTAGAATTCCAAAATGCGAGCGATAAAAAACCAAAGGCCTGTTAAAATTTACTCTCTTTTGAAAACATATGGTCTTAATTATTCTGTAAATGCTATAGCCGTTAGGCAAATTAACACAAAATCCCAGATCAAAGTGCCATTCGCGGGTAGATACTTACACAACATTAGGTGGCAGGAAGGCGAACAGGTGCTAAAACAACTTCTTTGAATGTTTTTAATGTATCCACTAATAAAACCTTCTGAAGAGGTTAAAAAAAATTCTCAAACACAAATTGAAAATTAAAGGCAAGTTGATGGAACCTCAAAATTAAACATGTCAAGTGAGAAAATTATAATCAAAGTGTCTCTGTACTTCTGAAAACCTTTGCTGTGAGGGCACATAATATGAACATGTCTATGTATATATACATATGGTTCTGCATATGCATATTCAAAATCAAAGAGGCTAACATATATAAGTGGTGAATCATAAGATAATACAGAAAGAATATGCACTCCAGACTCAGAGATGGACATACCTGTAAACACATGCCCTCGGACTGAGGCAAGTAAACAGGACATTTCCTGTTATACAGCAGTGTGGTCCTGAGAAATTATATGTAATATTTTAAAGACTGAGTTATGTTATAGTCTTTGGGTAACACACTATTTAAGAGAAGTCCATAGTTAGATATTTCTGAAAGTAAATAAGCCTATCCTTTTTTTTTTTTTTTAAAGAATTTATTTATTTGACAGAGAGAGACACAGTGAGACAGGGAACACAAGCAGGGGGAGTGGGAGACGGAGAAGCAGGCTTCCCGCCGAGCAGGGAGCCCAATGCAAGGCTCGATCCCAGGACCCTGGGATCATGACCTGAGCCGAAGGCAGACGCTTAACGACTGAGCCACTCAGGCGCCCTAAATAAGTCCATCCTTTACCATATCCGGTAACTATAGTTTTTTTAATTACTAGATACAACCCACATCATTTACTGTTTTACAGTAAAAAATTTTTTCAAAGACATATGATAATACTGTATAAATGAGTGCTTCTTAACAAGGGATGATTATGCCCCCAGGGGGCATCTGGCAGCATCTGGAGACATTTTTGGTTGTCCCCACGGAATACTGGGGATGACGGCTACCATGGTAAGGAACAGAGATGCAGCTGAACACCTTACAGTGCACAGCACGGCCCCCTCAACGAAGACTTTTCCAGCCTAAAAAGTCTAGGATGCAGAGAGTCAGAAACCATGATACAGATTATCACAAACACTGCAAAATTCCTTAAGTCATGTCCCTAAAAGGAAAGAAATGAAAAATGAGAAGCTGAAAAACATAAAAGGGAACTCTTTTTAGTAGCGTGTTGATTACTTGAATTATTATAGCTGCTTTGGGGGGATGCCACGATATATGACTTCACCTAAAATACGCCCTGAAAACCCACCACCTGTACTCACATTATAGCCCTCCACCGAGAAATGCTGGGAAATCAGCAAGGATCTGACAAAAAAAAAAAAAAAACAAAACCCGAGACATCCTTCAGTGAACAGAGGAGTATTCTGACCAACTGTGTTAAAATCAAATAAAGTAAGATATAACAAAAGCTAACTTTTTAGCCAGCGAAAAATAAACACGTCTGGTATTTGGAGTCCTACATGTGTATATCCATCCAATTCTGTAGCTTCTAAGCTCTGAATCCCAGTAATATAATAACATTATTTTTGAGATCAGTTAAGGTATAAAATGTGCGTACTCTCAGTCTTTAATATTAATAAGTCTTGTAACTAGCAGTTTCTCGTAGCTCCGAATTCTTGAGCACAACTAGAAAGGGCACTTATCCTGAAAAATCTAATAAATTTACAGTTTTATATACTTCCTTCAATTGTAAAAGTCTTGTTCAATAAACTTTAAAATGCCGCTATAGACCAATAACACAGACAGTATAAACCCAGCCCTGGGAAAGCTGTGCAACCAGAAATTGTTCCCCTTTCTGCTAGAGCAATAAAGTTTTATATGTTTGAACTGACTGTAAAAAGGTTTGAATGTTGGCAACTGGGGAATAATCTGTCTTCTTTATAGTTATTATCATATTTCCCACAAGACCCCTTGGTCTGTGTCAATCCTTCTTGTATATGACACCTTTGTACTGTCAGCGAAAGCAAGACTACTTTACTTTTTTTTTTTTAACTATAGGACTTGTATCTGTTTTCCTTCAGATTACAGCTAACAGGAATAAATTATTTCTGACAAGCATCTATTGCAGCGTTTTACCAAATAAAGCTGGTTGTGAGCTGCTTTTTCCAAGAGCAAGGGGGGGAGCCTCCTCCCCTTCTCTCTCTCAACTGATTCAAATGCAATTCAGGGATGGTTAAATCGGAGGAAATACCAATAAAAAGAGATTTGTAGGAAAGTTGCTCTGAATGCCAGAGCCCACCGTTAACAAGGTGGTTGGGTCCTCATGGGTACTGTTGGATCTGGGTGGAGAAGAGGTTTAGGAAAGGTCAGAGGACGAACCATCCCTTTTCCTTCCCGAACTGTCTTGGGTCTGAGAGCATCTGTGCTTCTCGGTTCAGACAGGAAGCCAAGCGCAGCCAGCAGAAGCTGCTGTGACCAGCCAGAGAGACGCCCAACTTGTCACCTGTAGGCCTGGGCTCCTGGCTAACGGGTCATCTCTGCTGAAATGAGTTTAGGCTCGTGATAACCAGCAAAGACCCTGTGTGTGTGTGTGTGTCTGTGTGTGTCTGTGTGTCTGTGTGTCTATGTATGTGTGTGTCTGTTTGTCCATGTGTCTGTATCTGAACAGGTGTGTGTCTATGTATGTTTCTGTAGTTCTGTGTGTATGTGTCTGTCTGTGGGTGTCTCTGTGTGTGTGTGTGTGTGTCTGTGTGTCTATGTATGTGTGTGTCTGTTTGTCCATGTGTCTGTATCTGAACATGTGTGTGTCTATGTATGTTTGTGTCTGTTTGTCCATGTGTCTGTATCTGAACATGTGTGTGTCTATGTATGTTTCTGTAGTTCTGTGTGTATGTGTCTGTCTGTCTGTGGGTGTCTCCGTGTCTGTGTGTGTGTGTCTGTGTGTGTGTCTGTCTAGGTGTCTCTGTGTCTGTCTGTCTGTCTGTATCTGGATGTCTGTCTATGTGTGTGCCCGGATGTCTGTGTGTCCTTCTCTCTCCCTCCCCCAGTCCCACCATTACAACTCAACTCCAGTGATACAAACCTACACCAAGGAATCCACCACATGCACAGTCCAGCTGTCTTAGAGACCTCTCTCTGTCACATCTCTACACCACCATCCTCAAGTTCCCTGCCTTCCCATATTTACAATCACACAGTGCGAAAGGTCAGAGAGGACAAGGATCTTTGCAAACACCACGTTTTTCAAACATCAGAAAACATTATATGGTTGGACATCAGTGGAAATGAGGCAGTAAGGTAATTACCTCTGCACTCTGGCGTAGACGAAGTCCCTCCAAGAGACCACGAGGATGGCCTGTCACTTGAACACAGGTGTGCACATGTTCACATACACACACGCGATATATACCCATGTGAGTGCACACACTCACTCTCAAACACAACTCGGCCAACTCTAAGTGAAGAGTGCACTCCAGTATGGAAGTTCTGGTGTGGACGGGTAAACGCCCAAAGGCATCAGCAACTCCACCAGAAGGAGGCAGTGCACGTGACATGGAGTAAATACAGTCACATCTCCGTGATCTTGGAAAACCTGGAGCTTGTGAGCACATTCATGTCAGTGAATGTGAGTCCAGGACATCTTCTTACTTTCCCCTCATGATCCCCATCTCCATGAATGTTCAGGCAACATTAGCATGGGGTCCCCGGGCCCAGTTCAAACCGCAGACATTCTGACCCATGTCCAATAAATAGACACTAAAAGTATCAGGACAGTAGCCACCTCAGACTACCAGGAGGCACCAGGAGGAACGAGGAGCACCGTGCTCCCTCCAATCGCCCCTCCCTGGAACTGCTACAAACTAGACTTTTTAACAAAGGTGTAGGTACATGTGTCTTAATAACCCTTCAACAACAGTTGTCTATAGGAAAATTCTGGATCCATAATACCGGTTCTTCAGTCTCTTCACAATAGGTTCTTTTTTTTAAGGTTTATTTACTTGACACACGGACAGAGAGCACAGCAGAGGGAGAGGGAGAAGCAGTCTCCACGTGGAGCAAGGATCCTGATGTGGGGCTCGATCCCAGGACCCTGATGATCATGACCTGAGGTGAAGGCAGACGCTTAACCGACTGAGCCACCCAGGTGTCCCCAAAATAGGTTCTTGATGTAGGTCAAAAGTTCTTGGGTTGGGGTCGTATGTCATAGGGGCATTCATAAAAGGACAAGAGATGCTCTTTTTAAATTTGGGGGCATATACCACACATGCAGAGCTCAGTGAAACAAGATGAAATGCCTTACACATGTGCACGCCATCCTTGGTCAGGACCCATGCTAATCTTCTCCGTGTTGTTCTCATTTTTTATATGTGCTGGTGAAGCGAGTGCCGAGGCTGCATTGAAAATGCTCTCACAGGGCAGTGGACCATCAGCTTCAAGGCCAGGAAGCAAGCCACCACCACGGTGGAATGGGAGACGGGTGGAGGTAGAGGTATTTCCCAAAGAGTAAGGTATGCACGGCAGCCATCTACTTCATGGGAGGTATTTATGAAATGCAGATTCCAAGGCCAGACAGCAAACCTGTGGACGCAGGGCCTGGGACTCTGCATTTTATAAGTAGCCCAGATTATTCTAGAAGCTGACTGGTCTCGCAGTTCCCACCCAAATCGCGTTTCCCTTTCTCCAATACGAAGGGCCTCAGTACACCCACTTCTGAGGGACCAGGGGGTGAAACTGACAGCACCATGAACTGTGCCTTTTGAGACAGAAAAGAAAGGGATTGAGCAAAATAGCTGATCAACAAGGGAAAAGAACTGCCCTGGAAGTTTTACCTCGTTCTGCCTTTCCCCTGAGCTCTGCTCTCCCTCCATACCCTCCCATTTTATGCATCCTAGTGGGGTCTGGATGCAGAGAGCCAGTCTCCCGGAAAGGCCCAAAGTTGGATCTCCCCTCTTGCTTCATCACTGTCGTTCTTGTACACTTCAAACCAAACCAGGGGTTTGTACCTCGCTGGGTCTGAAAATGTAGCCTCCCTCATGAAGCCAAATGGAGCTGGCTTTTAGAGGGACATATGTGAAGAGAGTATCTGGGACTACAGAGACACTCAGGAAGACACCATGAGAGGCTCCAGCCTTTAGAACAAGCAAGAGGCAGAAGGATCCCACCTGCCCAAGGCAGACTCACACTGAGAGGGTCTGGTGGTGGTAGTCCTCAGCTTATAGACTCTATCCAAATAGGATTACAGGTGGAACTCCCTCCAAATACAAATGGAGCACAAAAGGCAGACCATCAGGCATCGGGCATTATTGCTACTATTTCTGCTTTTCAACGATCACGATCACCACCGACGCCACGACTGCTGTAACTCACAAGTTCTGGAGTCTGGCAGGTGTCAGGTTCGGGTCTAAACCCTTCAGATGCACCAGCGCATTTCATCCTCAGAGCTACTCTTAACCCTAACGCACAACTGTATTATTTACCGAGAGACAAGATCCTGTCACCGGCTGGGACTATTCTTCACGTCCACCCAACATCCATTCCGGTTCCATTCGAGGCTGGATATAAGGGTGTCTGAGCACATAAAGTAGACAAGGGCAGGAAGAGCACTTTTCTGTTAAAAACTGTCCAATAAGCTAAAGAAACAGCAAGAGAGCTTATATACTAGGTGATCTGGGACAGCAAAAGATACCTCAGATAATGCTTCTTTCTAGAAGGAACTGGGAATCTGGTGAGGCAGAAGAAAGCTATACATGACAAATCAACAGAGGAGAGGGTAGTGTAATGCCAGTTATAAGAAAACAAATATATATATATATATATACACAGGACATAGCCCTTTTCTCAGGAAACTTTTACTATCCTTCATAAGACAAGATACTCTCATGTGAAACAATCAGAGAAACACCAGAAAACTGTGAAGAGCTACCTGCTGCACAGAGTCGTACAAATCTGAGGAATCAGGAGAAAGGAAAATTCACTACAGGCTGTGGTTGCTGAGAAAAGTACGAAGCAGCAAAGTGCAAAGGATAGACAGAGACCGGATATGCACAGAGGACAAACAGGAGAAAGCATCCCAGGAAGGGCAGGGGAAAGCAGGGCTTCCCACTTGCATGGCAGGTCTGGACCCAGGAGTGGGGACAGGATCCAGAAAAAGGAAACAGGAAGGTCAGACTTGCCCCTCACCTTGCCAGTGGTCGCCCTATGGCGGCCTGAGACCCAGAGCAGAGTCCAGACTGTGGCAGACCATGCCAGCCTACGTCCTTCTAGAAGGACCCTCGCTCCTTCTGCTCCTGTGAAAATACTAAGGACCTTCGAAATCATGACAATCAATCAAACAAACAAACAAAAAACAAAAAAACAAAACCCAGGATGTGGACCATCACGGTGAAGACACGGCCCTCAATGGCTGGGTCTCATAGGCAGCAGTTAGATCCCGGAGGATGAGGATGGGCTGAGAACATCTTAGATGGGAGAGCTCCAGGGGAAAATCCAACAGCTGCGGGGGGTGGGGTCGGTGCTCCAGCAGGAAGCGCTTTCCAAACCAAATCAAGGCCAGTGACGGACATTCCCTATGAGTCCTTCTCACTCCCAAACTCGGTGGTTCTGTGAAAACTTTGAACAGGAGAGGAGGAATGCCCCAGCTCGAGGGTGATAGCGGTCCCCTGGGTCCCCCTGACCCAGTGCCAACAATATAAACATCCCACCAGGGCGGTGTCCTTCACCATGTGACCACCACTTTACCATCAGCCCAGAACAGCACTGCCTGGGGTTAAAGCATGTGCAGCTGCTGGCTTGAAAACATTATTTCTTGGGTGAAGTTCTTCACCTTATCACTTAATGCCTGTTTATTGTTCCGTTACTAACAACAGAAATAATGGTAATACTTTGGTATTTGCACAATGTCTTATAGCCTGCCAACGCTTTCATAAGCGTGATTATGTTTACTCCTGATAATAAATGTATCCATGTTATAGATGAGGAAACTGACACTCACAGACTACATGACTCACTCAGGGCCACCCAGCAGGTAGATGGGGGGCCCTATCGACTGAATCCTCATAATTGACCAAATGCTCGTCATACACAGGACACAAAGCTGGCCACCATCAGGATGCAAAAGTGGGTGGGAAAGGTCACAGGAACCCAGTGCAAAGGAAAAGCATCTTGCTCGCTGAACCCGAACACCTTTCAGTTCACTTCCCTCCAGCGGCCTGGCAGGGGGTCCCTCCCATCATCCCGACTGACGCAGGGTCCCCACCTGACCACGCTCACCTCCCAGCAGGCGCCATGCTTGACAAGGAGTGATAGAGATGACCCTCTCTGCCCCTCTCCTCCCCACCTTACAGCAAAGCCAGCACCTTCTGGTCAACGCACAACCGGCTAGGCGTTGGCTACATAAAGCAGCAGAGCATCTTCGGGGGGTCACCCAGGGAGCCAAGTACCACGAATTTCCTTCTCTCCCAAGTAACGGAAGTGCGCCTTCCCCGTGGGTCTCTGGTGGAGAAACCAGCAGAGCCCCCCCACCCCCGCCCCCGGCTCCCTTCCCCTGGCAATCAGGGCCCGTTTGCACGGCCACGGGGATCCCCAGCCGCGCCCCCTCCCTGGGAGCTGCCGAGGCTCGGTGATGCGCAGGCGGCTCCCCCAGCGTCATTAAGAACACGCTCGTCTCCGCCGCTCCGAGCCCGCCGACCCCCCCGCCTGAAGGAAAGCCACCCACGTGCTCCCGCAGACGGACCCGCGAGAGGCCCCGGAACCCACAAAGGGAAGCCGGCGTGCCAAGGGTTAAGCGCACCCTGTAATAAGCATCTCTGTTCCGGCATGTTGCGAAAGCCCATTACCTCCCGCCACATTACCTCATTCATTTCTTATATGCGGATGGTTTATTTTCCCATGAGCACCCTGGCTCTCAGTATTAAGTCCCCTCCTTCGCCTCTATTTCTCTATCCATCACATTTAACACTCTGACAGTAACAGTCTATAATGTTTCTATTCTACAAAACCGCTCTGTCAACTCCGGGCTTCCAGAGCAGCAACTGAGGAAAATAAATAACATCAACGCCAGGGACGACAGCATCACAGCTCCCTTTCTGCTGGGCGTTTTTATTTTATATGATTCTACAAAGGCAGAGAAGAAGAAAAAAACAAAAATAAAATAAAGGGGCTCAGGGAGGCAGAAGCCAAGAAGAGAAGAATTTCCTTCTCATCCAACAGACACCCCCATAGACCTGAAGAGACAGTCACAGCACTTCCCTTGCAGACAAAGAAGTGATCTCCCCTCTCTCCTCTCAAATCCCGAGCGCCCCCCTTCCATTTCCATGGTGGTTCGCGAAGGGACTGATGTTGACCGCACTGCACGCCCTCTGCCTGCCACAGCAGAAGCAGAGCAACACAGAGCCCAGGCCTGTCATCTTTCCTGGAGCGAGAAGGGGTAGAGGCGGTCCCGTGACCCCCGCAACCTCTATTCTGGGGGAGACACCCAGGGAGCCGCAACTCTGGAACCCCAGAGCAGGCAGCAAGGCGAGGAAGCATTACACCGAGAAATAAATCACTCCGGAAGGCTGCTTCGTGTCCACGTTCTGGGGGGCTACCAAAACCGTGTGTATTTTCATCGTTCTGGATGTCAGTCATTTAAAAGCATGTATATTTCCATCTAGCTTCTTCCAAAGATATCCACATAGATAGGTAGATGGATAATCCTGAACATAATTTGGCTTCCTCTTCGTGACCCGAATCATTTATCATTATGAATGCCAATTACCACCCAGACCCACGGCTAGGTGGGAGTCAGCCGGTCTATTGTACATAAACTCCATCTGCTGGGCTCTGTAAGTTCTCTCCTCTCCTTCGTACAGTTTCACTGCCTCCTGGAGTTTCCTCTTCTTCAGAGGCATGTTATAGTAAAGAGCATGGCTGTGGTACCAGATCATGGAAGCCAGACCTTACTCTTGGCCTTGGAACCTTGTTTCCAAGCCCCTCTGTGCTGTGCCCTCGCCTGGGAAGTGGGGACAAACATGTTACCTCGCTCCCGGGGGTGGGGTGGGGATTACCTGAGTTAGTACCTGTGACCGTTTCAGATCTACAGTTAGCAGCTGCTAACCATGCTCAGTAAATATTAGCGATTACCATGCAGGTATGGTAAGACCAGATCAAGCTGGAAAACCAGACCACCATACAGCTGGAATCATGTCTGAAATACGATCCAAGAGGTTTGGGGGGGTGGCCTTCGGGCACTCTGATGACTCAACTGCACAGTCCGAAGTGCATGGTGCCTTCTATGCTAACATCCTGGCTCCCCGTTATTTTGGACAGATGGGTGAGGCTGCCAACACGGAGCTCTGAATGGTGAGCTGTAACTATCCGAGAGATCACCGGGGATAAGGAAAGAATGAAGAGACAGGGAGCACAACGGGAAAACCAACTAAAGGCCTTCCACTGAACACTGCCAAACGCAATTCTGTAATTCCTCCTATTCGACAACAAGAAGAGGCACACTGTAGAAAATGATTTGATGAGTATGAAATACTCTGTGTATTACTGTTTTTACCCACAGGACCATTATTATCACTCAACTGTGCACCCGAGAGCAGTTAACAAGTACTTCTAACCCTAAGGGCATTCAGAGGTGGGCGTCTTGCTTGCCCTTGTCAGCTACCCAAGGGGCCACCGGCTTTCTTTGCTCCATCTCAGTCTGTGGCAGAATGGGGAAAAGGATAGGCTCAGGGCCCAGCCCTCCTGATAATGGGTACCCTGGGAATTCACCCCCACCGATTTCCCAGGCCTGCTCCCCACCAAGGGAAGGTCAGAACCCCATATGTCTATGCAAAGCTTCAGAATAATGCCTGCCTTCCAACCGAAGGGGCAAATGTGAGAAGAAGTTAAGACCAAATGGGATACAGCACGTCTGATGCCCAGAGGCAAGGAGGAACCGGTTCCTGATACTTCATTTCTTGTCTAGTTCAATTCCAAATATCACAAACAATCTAACTTACTGAGGCAAAGATCACTTTGCTTTTATGACTTTTTATTTGGGGGCGTGGGGGTGGGAGAGTAGATGTAAAGACCACCATCAGACTAAGTGACATTATTTCATTATTTTAAATGGTCACATTTCATTGCTGCTGTTGATAGGACTCCTTGACACTTGAATTTTTCTATTTTGGTAACAGAAAGGCAAAGGTGACCTCACAGCACCAAAGATGGCCCCTAGGGAAAGAGTAAGCTGAGTCTTTCACAGAATTTCTTTCCAACAAATCAGACCGAGAACGCCTATGGATAAAGAAGGCACTGGAGGGAAAATGCAAAGGTAGGCACAGCTCCTGCATTCAAAAGTTTATAATTCAGTGAAGAGGGAGGGACATATGAACAACTGGCTAAAATTAGGAGACGAATAATTAGAAAATACATGCTAATTAAAGCTACAGGCATTTTTGTTATAGGAACATGGTAAACGGGGTGATCACCTTAAATGGGAGTCTTAGGACAGCTTTCAGATTTTCATAGAAAGAGAGAGATTTGGGAGGCTGCGGAGCTTTTAGTTGTTAAGGGCTCAGCTGTCAAAGTCATTCAACCTAGGTTCAAACCCCTACTCTGCCAATTCCAACCTGGGTAATTAGGGCAAGTTACTTAAGCCCTCTGAGCTCAGTTTATTGGTCAATATAGTGGGGACAATGATAGTATTTACCTTATAGGCTTTGCAGGGAGGGTTAAATAGAATAATGAACATAAACAACACAGTGCCTGGTATACAACCCCTAAATTAATATTAGCTATTATTATCATAATACTTCCCAAACCCTATGAAGTAGGTGATACTACCATCTCCACTTTTAGTCCTGAGAAAACAGACATGAGAGAAGTTAGGTAACCTGCCTAATACCACACAGTAGATGAAGGATTCGGGACACAAACCCAAGTCAGTCTGACTCCAAAATCAAAATTCTTTCTCATTATATTTGACTCTGGTCCACAAAAAATTCGGGCTCCTCCCAGAAAGGAGGTGCAAGATCTAGAAGGCAAAGTCTTAGAAATCACAGGAAAATAGAGCATGATTCTCGCAGATCACACATTGTCTCTGGAGAGACAAAATCGAATGAATGTCAGACACATAGCCAATAAGAAAATCAACAATGCACAGAAAGCACAATATTCTATGAAACTGAAAGATCGACCACAATCTGAAATGAACAAAACTCTACCAGGTATTCCAATTCCATCCCTTCCCCAATTTCCTTGTTCTTATTAATGCCGATCCCATTCTCCCAGGTAACACCTGAGACACAGACACATCGGTAAAGAGATGGAAGACAACTTAGAGTCCAGTTCAAACTTGCACACAGTGCAGCAAATGCCTCAAGGGCAATCCTGGCAAAGCCTCATTTCCCACAGCTACATGATAAAGTGGGCACCTATGACCACATCCTCCGGCTATTTGGGGCCAGTTATATCGTTAAATACTTTTTCATTGTAGTAAGTCATCTCCCATCTCAAACTTTTTGTGGAATCCAAATTAATCGATGAATTAAATGAATTAAATTGATGAATTAAATTAAATTAAATATTCTTGACTCCTACCCTTCCTTCAACTTCCATATTTAGATGGTCACCATACATTGTTAATCTTTCTTTTGAAATAGTCTGAGACTTTTCATTCCCAAAATACCATTCATCTACCTAGACCCCAGGTCCTCTTGTCTCCTGGCTAACATCCCTGCCTTCAATCTCTCTCCAGTCTAGTATACATCCTGCACATTTTTATCAGAATAAAAGTCCTTAACTCTGGTTTCAGTATGTGCCATCTGTGCTCAAATAACCACAGGGTCTCCACTTCCTTTTTTTTTTTTTTTTTTAATTTATTTATTTGAGAGAGAGCACAAGCAGAAGGGGCAGAGGGAGAAGGAGAGAGAGAATCTCAAGCAGACTCCCCACTGAGCAATGAGACTGATACGGGGCTCAACCCCACAACCCTGAGATCATGACCTGAGCCAAAACCAAGAGTCAGATACTCAACTGACTGTGCCACCCAGGCACCCCCACAGGGTCTCCACCTCTTGCCCGAAGCCCTCTGCTAGACCTTCAGTGCCACACCATCAACGCCAACCACTTTACCTTTACATCCTACTCATACTTCCCAATATGTATTTTCCAACTTGGTCTAAGCAACCATTTCATAGGACTCTCCCAACAAAGAGACCATGCACACAGAAACAGGTGGATATACGTTTTATGTCACATGTTTGGGGCCATTAACCACTCATGGATGAGCTAGGGCTCACTCCTCGGATGCCCTGTCTCGGGCTCTCTCTGAGTCCATCAAGATATGATATGGGGGGCGCCTGGGTGGCTCAGTCGGTTAAGCGACTGCCTTCGGCTCAGGTCATGATCCTGGAGTCCCGGGATCGAGTCCCGCATCAGGCTCCCTGCTCGGCGGGGAGCCTGCTTCTCGCTCTGACCCTCCCCCCTCTCATGCTCTCTCTATCTCATTCTCTCTCTCAA
>NC_058408.1:8209775-8213833 GCF_002201575.2 Neomonachus schauinslandi | reverse complement strand
AAAAAAAAAACTTTAAAAAAAAAAAAAAAAAAAAAAAAGATATGATATGGTACTAAAGTTGCCTACCTCTGGAGAATGTTGGGACCAATGGAGAAGATGTACCCATGTGACTCCCTAGTTCATACAGTGAATGATTATGGAGCACCTACTAAATGCCCAAGCCTGTCCTCAACAATTGGAAGAATACAGGAAGGCATTTACCTCCTTACAGTCCAATGGGAAAATAAACATGTAAAAAATAAAATTACAAAGGCTGGGTAATATATGTTACAATGAAGGAATATATAAGGCAAAATGAATAGAAAGAAGAAGGAAAATCTAGAACTGAGTCAGAGTACTTGGACAAAGCCCCTGCTAGGATTTGAATGATTAGCTGTGGTTTACTTTAGGGATGGCAGGTCCAGGGAATCCCTGGTGGGGGAGACAATCTTCAAAGGTGTAAGAAAAAAAGTGGCAAGTGTTAGGTATTGTAGGGAACTCCACGTATTTGTAGTCTACCACGAGATAGAAAAAAATGATAGGAAATAGCCCTGGTGAGGTAGACAAGGGCTAGATCATGAGACTCGTGGACTTATGCCAAGGTCTTCGGTGTTCATCCTGCAGATTTCAATGCTGTGTCTAGGATGCACGCTCAATAATGCTCAGATTCAGGGCCGACTCCAGCGTGTGTGCCCAGAGAAATGCCCATTTCCCAGCTACTTCTCTTCCATTCAGGAAAGCATATAGGAATTCAAGTGAGTGAAAGCGACATTTGAATGTTGATCATTCGAATTGCTGAAAATTTTATTTACTTTTCATTTAATTTTTTTTTTAAGATTTTATTTATCTATTTGAGAGAGAGAGCATGAGCAGGGAGAGCAGCAGGCAGAGGGAGAGGGAGAAGCAGGTTCCCCGCGGAGTAGGGAGCTTGATGCAAGACTCAATCCCAGGACCCTGGGATCATGACCTGAGCTGAAGGCAGACGCTTAACTGACTGAGCCACCCAGGCGTCCCGAATTAGTTAAAAATTTTAAATAATTTGCGAATCTCAGGTCCTAGCCTATTATGAGTATCAAAATTCCTTGTGACATACTTCACAACTGTAGTTTCGGGGCTGTCGATTTTGACACTGGGACTGCCAGTGAAGAATTCTCAATAGGGGTGTGGCAAACAGGTTTGCATGTTAGGAGCGTCATGGTGGGCCTCAGAGAGGATGAACAGCTGTAAGATATTAGGGGCAGAGATACCAGCTAGGAGGTCAACGTAGCTGTCTGGGTGAAAGATGGTGAGGGCCTGACCCAGGGATGTGGCAGATGGGGGGAGGAAAGGCTATGAGACATAGTTAGGGTGTGTTTACCTTGGTATTCCCTCACCTGGCACCAAGCCTGGGATAGTGTTCAATAAATGCCTGCTTCTAGAATCAACACAGATTGTCCAGTGATTAGATGGGAGGTGGGGAAGAGGGATGCTGCAGGCTTGGGAAGAAGTTAAGAGTCTGGCGTAAACATGAGCTCTCTGGATTGGGCAGATGAAAGAGAGAAAGCACACAGGAAGAGAAAACTGATGCAGACAGGGAGGTTCAGAAGGTCTGCTCTGGATGTGAAGGGCTGGAGGGCTCGGTTGAACATGGGCAGAGAGATGCCTGCCAGGCAGTTCTATTTGCAGATCTGAAATAGAATCAACCAGGGCTGAAAATACAGGGTTTAGTAATTTACCATTTCTTCAATAAATATTTACTGGATATCTGCTTTGGTTCAGACATTATGTTGTTCCCTGGTGAGGCAGAGGTTGGCAAGAAAGATAAGGCCCCTGTCTGCAGTGAGACTACAAGCAGATACATTCGTGAGCTGTGAGTATTGAGGGGATAAATGAAGTCCTAAGAAATGGTGGGGAATATTTCAGTGATGAGACAAGAGACAGGCACTATTGAAGTTAACTGAGAAGTCCCAACCAAAGAACTATGGAACAGATAGAATAAAATGGAAATCAAGGGGGGTAGAAGTTTCACAAGAGAAAAGTCATGGGTATTGAATACAGCAAGAGTCTAGAACTGGAAAGAGTGTACATTGGATTTGTCAACTGGGAGATTCCATCTGGAGAGGCAGAAATCTCACTTCAGCAGAAGCAAAGAAGCTTCTAGAAGTTATTGAAGGAAGTTGGAAATCTCAGAATCAACAGACAGGGTAGCTGTGACGTCTGGAATAGCCCCAGAAAGCTTCATGGAGGTGGGACCTGGGTCAGGAAGTGCAGAAGATACAATGGACCGTTTCAGATGAAATCCAAACAGAATGTGACCCATATAAAGGCTGGGCTGGGAGGACACCGTCCTAACTCTTCTGGAGGGCAAACGGGCATAAGATACCTCTGCCGAGCAACAGGTTGCTAAAAGGAAGGCATTATGGTGTCTGGGGCAGTAGACGCTCTCATGGAGTCTATGGACAGATCCATTCTTCACCAGCTGTGTGATGCTGGGGGGACAGCCTTGCCATGAACTAGCTGGGCCTGAGAGCTGCAAACAGAAGGGCAGACACACTTAAGTGAGAACACACTAGAATGGCCAATGGCACCCTCCTTCAGGCTTTTCTGATACCTTAGGATACATCTTGCTATGGGATACACGAATTCCCTGGAGATGAAGCTCAGGGACCCAGGTCAGAGTTCTAGCAGCTTGTGGCTGAGACACTGAGGGTGGGTCCCAGGAAGGAGCTGGGTGGTGCCCCTTGCTGCCCAGGTGCTCACTGCCCCTGTAACTCTTGCTGCAAAGCCAACGCTGAACGATATTTCTGCTTCCCACCTTTTCTCGTAAAAGCAAAAATCCCCTTCGGATTTCTTTCAGTTAGCAAAAACAGGCACTAACGTATTTCTTTCCTAAAAGCGAAGTGGCTCAATGTGAATTTTTAAAAAGCGTACCTGTACCTCCCTGGGTCCTCGGCAGGCACCCAGGGGACAGCAGGGCCACCCGAAGGACCAGGTGAAAGCTACCTGTTGGAGGTCTCCTCCCTTCCCCAGCAGTATGAACTGCAGGGCCGGTTCAGAGACGCCTTTTTTTCTAACTCCAAGCCACATCTGTCCCTGGGAGTTTAACTCTGCCATGTCCACAGCAGCAGTGGGAGGGTCCCTACCCAACGTCCTCCCTCCTGCGTAGAGACCTCAGTACACACACAGTTACACTGCAAAGCAAGGTCCCAGGGAAGGCCTGACTCACACAGGCAGCCCTCTGGGGATCAGCACAGCTGGGCCAAGGCTCACAGAAGCCACATGCTGTGGTAGAAAGAACCCAATCTGGCTTTAGTCTTGACTCTACAACTTACTAACTCTATGACCTTGAGTACTTAACCTCTCTGTGCCTTGGTTTCCTTATGTGAAATTAGTACCTAATAAAAATACCCACCCCCTTCACAGGCACAGTTGCTATGAAGATTAGGTAAGCTGATGCTCCTGTAACTTTTTTTGGTTTTAACATTTATTATTTTTAAATAGGTAATGTGTTTTTTTTTTTCCACAGATTTTATTTATTTTGAGAGAGAGTGAGAGAGCGAGTACATGAGAGGGGGGAGGGTCAGAGGGAGAAGCAGACTCCCCGCCAAGCAGGGAGCCCGATGCGGGACTCGATCCAGGGACTCCAGGATCATGACCTGAGCCGAAGGCAGTCGCTTAACCAACTGAGCCACCCAGGCACCCGGTAATGTGTTTACAGTATAAAAATGCATCCGTAATATGTGTGTTATGATTCCCATATACTGCTGGGTCTTGCTCCCTTTCTTGTCTCCACACCCCTACTCGCCCCTCACGCCTGGCCTCTACAGGTAATCATTTTTATTCTTTGCTTCTTTATTTCCTCAGTGTTTCTTGAAAGGATTGTTTCAAATGTAAAGTGCTATATAAATTAGTGATCATTGCTGTAATGGGAAAGAAGGTGGTGAGGAGTAGGATGGGGATGGATGGTTGTGCTGTCTACAAGGAGCCCCGTTGCCTCCAAGGAAACCTGCCTCAGTATTACCATGGTTCACACTGATCCCTTTCATCCACCCTTCCACTCATCCATCCACCCCTCCCTCCATCATCCACTCATCCATCCA
>NC_058408.1:8118482-8209765 GCF_002201575.2 Neomonachus schauinslandi | reverse complement strand
TCCATCCATCCATCCACCCCTCCCTCCATCATCCACTCATCCATCCAAGCAATATTTGTTAGTGCCACCTATACTCAAGGCTAAATGACAGCATAATTCTAGGATTACTAAGATTAATAAGTGCATCCATAGCACTTTTGAGTTCATACCATCCATCCTCTTTTATACTTATTCTCACCCTCATGCGAGTTTTCGGTCTGGGTATAGCAGCCTACGGCCAGTGACCATACACCAAGTAAACTTTTTATATTTCCCCTAGCAGATGGTGTGGCACACACAAATGTATACAGCAGATGTTCAAACAGACTTGAGCTGGTCATGGACAAGAAGTCCCACTGGATGGTGGTACAACAGTCAGGCAGGCATTCTGGGGTCCAGCAGCCTTTCTGTCAGCTGTGGGAAAATCCAAGATGGCCTGCAGGCCCTGGAGGGAAGGGTCTGCCTCAGCCTCAGATCGTGGCCAGATGAGATTGAGAGGATGGGTCCTCACTCGGGGAGCAGAAGTGACAGAGCGGGAAAAACAAAAGGACAGGAGCTGAGAACAGCTTCCAACATGGCGACATGATCAAGGCGAGAAAACTACTCCTCAGAAGGAGGTGTTGTGGTCAGCTGTTCTCTGCCATGAATTGTGCTGTGGCGGGACACGATATTCCAGTCACTCCTGCCCCTGCCCCCAATACTCAAAATACCTCCTCTCTTTTTGGTTTTGTTTTTAACAACTCTCAATCACTTCATAGCACATCATCGGGCCATCCTTCAGGCTCCTCTGCATTTTTAAGGAGTCCTCCTCATTTTGCCACCAAATGACTTTGTGACCTTGAATTATGATGTCATGTCATGTCTCTGTGTCTCCACTGCTCTATCTATGGAATGGGGGTGACCATTCCGACTCTCCCTGCATTGTCAGGTGCTGATGAGAACCCCTGTGTCAACGCACACTGAATACAAGTGTGCTCTAAGAAGAAAGGCTATTCAAGATGTCCATCGACAGATGAATGGATAAAGAAGATGTGGTATATATATACAATGGAATTATTATGCAGCCATCAAAAGGAATGAGATCTTGCCATTTGCAAGGACGTGGATGGAACTGGAGGGTGTTATGCTGAGCGAAATAAGTCAATCAGAGAAAGACATGTATCATATGACCTCACTGATATGAGGAATTCTTAATCGCAGGAAACAAACTGAGGGTTGCTGGAGTGGGGGGTGGGGTGGGAAGGATGGGGTGACTGGGTGATAGACACTGGGGAGGGTATGTGCTCTGGTAAGCGCTGTGAATTGTGCAAGACTGTTGAATCACAGATCTGTACCTCTGAAACAAATAATACATTATATGTTAAGAAAAAAAAAAAAGAAGAAGATAGCAGGAGGGGAAGAATGAAGGGGGGGAAATCAGAGGGGGAGATGAACCATGAGAGACGATGGACTCTGAAAAACAAACTGAGGGTTCTAGAGGGGAGGGGGGTGGGAGGATGGGTTAGCCTGGTGACGGGTATTAAGGAGGGCACGTACTGCATGGAGCACTGGATGTTATATGCAAACAATGAATCATGGAACACGACATCAAAAACTAATGATGTAATGTATGGTGATTAACATAACAATAAATAATTTTTTAAAAAAAGAAAAAAGGGTTTTGGTTTTAAAAAAAGGCCCGCCTTCCCCCCGGGGGGGGGGGGAGGCATTATTTTTAAATGAAGAATTTTTAAGGTAAGGACCAACTATCACACACACACACACACACACACACACACGAGCCATTTCACAGTCTTTTTTTTTTTTTTTTTCTTTTCTGATCTTCCAACCCTAGAGAGACCTTTCTGGTCTCTTCTCATAGTAGGCCTGACAACTGCTTCCAAAGAATATAATTTTAAAGGTTAATTCCCAATCCAAGCTTAGAGTCCTTTCTAGTCCTCCGCCAGCAACCTTTTTATATCTGTCTGTCTGATGTGCCCTCTTTCCCAGAGACCCATGCCCCCCTCCCAGCCCCCGCCCGCACCCAGGGTGGTGGCAATGATAACCAACAATGAAAACCTGCAGCCTGCAGACACTGGAGCGAGCGGGTGCATGGAGGGGAGGCCGAGGAGGAGCCGGTCAGGATGCATGTAATCAGAAGGGTTATCTAATGCTAGTCTCATTCTAATTGAGTCAGTACCATATGTCACTCTGCAATAACATCGCAAGCAGCATGCAACTGAATACATATTTAATTCACATAATGGGTACAGCAGTAGAAGTAATCAAGGCAGTTTGCCATAAGCCATAAAGAAATGTAGCTTGTTCCTATCAAGAAACATTTGGCACTTAGGGAGAGAACTCTATCACCAGTGAGAGAGTAACTGTATGACTGTGAAAGCTTATGGGGGGAGGGGGAGGCATGGCTGTGGGGAGCGGGGGCATGGGGAGAAAGAGATGAGGAGAGGGAGCAAGAAACCAACAAATGAAAACACCAAAGAGATTAAGGCCAGAACGATTCCCCGCGAATGAAAATCAATGAAGGAATATTGTCAGTGGATCGTTGGCCATCTCAATATAATTAACAGTAATGGATTTATTGGCACTAGCTTAATGATTTAACGTTACACATGCCCCCAGAATTTCCTGTGCTGTCATGGGTCCTTCTCGTTCCCTCCTGGCCCCATCCACGTCCCAGGAAATGGATGGGGCTATGGAGGGTTAAAAAAAATTTTTTTTTCTCATCTCTTCATCTGGATTGGCATCTGACAGAAAGCTGCTCGCCCATTCCCTCATTTCCTCCCTCAAGGAGATGATTAATACAGCTGGGCAATGCTCATCAATATCTTTGGACAGATCAACTGGAGTTTTCATTAAACCCATATTAATGTCCTAGATACACAGCTGTGGACAGGTTATTCTAAAAAAAAAAAAGGAGAAGGAGAAAGAGAGAAAGAAAGAAAGGAGAGGAAAGGAAAGAAAAAACCCTCCACTTGGGCTAACTATTCTCCTGGAATTAACAGAAACCCGGCCCCTTCCCTCATTAGGGCTTCTTCCACCAACATGTTTTGATGTATATTTCATGAGGATAAACAAACATTCATTTCACTTTGGGAAGGTGTTTGCTGTAATGTATTGTCAGCCTAGCCAGCAATGAGGGGACATTAATTTCAATTCTGGTGTTTAAACACTTTGGCGAGTCCCAATTACTCATTCCCCAGCTCGATATCAGGAGCCCTGGAGGAAGGTCGCTGGCTCTCTATGCGGCCCCTGGTGCCGGCGGGGGCACGGCTCCACCCTCCAAGGGGCAAAGCTCTTCCCAAGTGGGGAGAGCAGGACGGAGGGGAGATAGATTGTCACCGCACCAATCCTCGGTCAGACCTCGACCAGGGGGCCCACTTCAGGGAAGACCCAGCCTTGCGCTACTGCAATTTCGTGAGAGGCCGGGTGTGTGCCCGAGTTCGAAAAGGAAAAGGAAGTCAGATCCTATTTTTTTTTCTTGGTCCAAATCTGCAGATGCCAACCATTTCATGGAGAAGAGCAAAGCCTTGATATCTAGAAAGGTAAATACCGGGACAAGAATGGGAGAATGGAGAGGGCCATGGGTCATGGATGAAGGCCTTAAAAATGGATGCAGACACGTGGTCCTTTTGCAGCTGGAGGGGCTCTTGGTGACAGCTTCTGCCCACCCACCCCCCCAACCCTGTCAGAAACATCTGCAGCAGCCTTCCTTCCATCCTGCAAAGGATCAGGGATAGAGAGCTCCTACACCCATGAGAAAATGTGTGCACGAGCTTTGCAAAGGTAGAGGACTCAACACATTTCTATTATTATTATTTATTATTATTATTATTTATAATTCATTTCTACCTCCATTTCTGATAGCACCTGCAAGTTTAGTGAAAAGTTCCTTAGCAAAGTGCCACACCTCTCTTCAAGCTGCCAGTAACCTGCGTGCACACTCAGACACACCAGACAATCTCTACTCATGGGAGCCGGCTAGTGAAGACCACCAAACAAAAAAACTTCCTTTTTAATAACGTGAAGAGCTACCCTCAGGTCTGTCTGAACAGTTACTTCTGGTTAATGATAAACTAAAGGCAGGTGTACTTGTGTTCAAAGACGCAGCCGTGGGGTGCCTGGGTGGCTTAGTCGGTGACGTGTCCGACTCTTGATCTCAGCTCGGGCCTGTGACGGGCTCCCCACTGGGTGTGGGGCCTGCTTGGGATTCTCTCTCCCCCTCTCCACCTCCCCTCCAAAAAATAAAGGAAGTGCCTCAGCTTGTGTGTTAAAAAAAAAATAAGATACAGATGTAAGGTTGAAAAAAATGAAGACGAAGAGATGACATGACATGCATGTGTCCTGGCAGGAGTAGGAGAAGCAGGGACAGGCAGGCATTCCCCAAAGTCTGTGCCTGGGGTAACACCGTAAGTCAGAAAGGGGAAGAGCCCAGGGCCTGGGTGGCACCTCGGGGATATCACAACACACAGGGTCTCAAACACGCACCCACAGCACGTGGGAGAGTTAGTGAGAGCTGAAAAACACGAAACCAATAAGGGCAAAGAAAAACCCACCTGGTTCTTATCAAAGTTACTTTTTCCTTAAGTGAGTGCTAAGTCCACAAGTTTCTCCCTACAGAAGTTTTTTTAAAAAGAACACAGCACAAAGTACCAGAAGTCAAGGCTGGGTATGGTTCCTAGATGACTCTCCACTGCATATTGCCAATAAGACGTACAATGTGTTCTTAAAACCTGGCACGAGCTTTTGGCTTGGTTCCGAGGTGCCCTGAAAATCCCTGTCAGCACATAAGCGGGGCTGATACACAGTTAGATACCAATATGTGGGGACCATTGATTTAGACCCTGAAATGCTTCTACGCTGGTTGATCAACGGCTACACCTTAACCAACCTTGCCATCTCCCGGGGCCACTCTCTCTCTGCTCCGTCTCTCCCCTGCACTTTCTGAGAACCCAGCAGCTCCAGGGTTAATACCCAGCACACAGAAAGTAGTCTTAAAGGGCGTGCTCCAGCACCATGGCCGTGTCCATCCTGCCTGGCCCGTGTCCGCGCCATCCTGCTTGTCATTCAACAGCCTGAATACACTTCTGCACCCAGCCTGAGGAACTGTCAAGGCCTCCCTAATGGGTTCAACACACTTCTCTGAGGCTGAGGATGTAGCTGGCCTGTGGCCAGGGGACCAGGGAAGTTAAGTGGCATCCTGATCTCACTCACTGACTCCCCTCTGTGAACCCAAGGAAACATCACCATTCCTTTCTGCCTTCCGACATCTTCATGGCACTTCCTTCCAATCATTCTGGGGCAGCCAAGGCTAGTATGTGGCCCAGGTGTTCCTGATGCTACCTCTGTGGCTTCTCACCTGCCCTGTTCCCATCAGACGAGCCAGGGAAGCTGCCCAAGAAGCCAGATCAGACAGGTCTGGCACAACAGAAGAGCCTGGTAAGATCTGGATCGCTGGCAGAGAGGAGAGGCTGGGAAATTGTCAGATTGTCGGAGATCAAGAAGACTGGTGAAGAACACACCCTCGCAGTCTCCAGGGGACCTACCACTGTCAGCTTTAAAAAGTGTAATAGGACTCACAATAATAATAAGGAGCATCCTTTAGCGAACGCCTGCCTACAAGGTCAGGGCTCTGCCCATACCCTCCAAACCAATCCTCATAGGTCCCCTGCCCTGTAGGTAGCTTTCCCCTTCACCAGCGAATAAAGAGAGATCTGGGGAGGTTACACCGCATGCCAACGCAATCCACAGTAAGTGGCTAACACAGGATTCAAACTCAAACCGGACTGGCTCCCTAGTCCAAGCTCTTCCCACTGGGTGGTGCTGCCCTCTGTGACCCTCCATGCGATGGGCACCTAATGGGATCCACTCAGAAGGCTTCAAGAAGCCATGGTCTGAGGTGTTCTCCTGCACGAGGGAAGGTGCCCTATGTAGACAGGATGCACATAGGCTTTGGACTCTTACTCTTTGGACTCTCTGAGCTCCCATCCAGGCTTCAATCTCTCACCCGCTGCGCAAGTGTGGGAATGTTACGCAGGTCCCAATTCCCCATCTGGAAAATGGAAATAATGCCTACTTCCTAGAACTGTTGTGATAACAGCGAAAACGTGTATCAAAGTCCTAGCATTGTTCCTGGTACAGAACCAATGAGTAGTAATTCTCCTCTGGTCTCCAGAACCCCCTTCCCTTCGCAGGGAAGCTGGAAACACTTCTCCATTATTTCATGCCTCTATGAGGTAGGACGGAAGAAAGAGCAGAGCATGGGGTCCAGGAGGGGAGGAGAGCCTGCTGGCTTTAGTTGTTCCCTGGGGGAAAGTTGGCTTTGCCTCCTTCCAGGAAGCATGAAGGTGCCCCTAATTTGTAGGTGAGATAAGACCTTCCCGTTCCGGAACACTGTGATAAGCTGCTGCAACGCTATTTTCATGAGCTAAAAGTACATTTTTCATGAAAATAGAACTAAAGCTAACAACAATAATAACGCAGAGAGATATAGAAAAAGCCATCCCCATCTCCCAGGAATAGCCGTGACAGTGGAAGCCTTTGGGAAGTGGGCTGCAGAAGAGTCTGAATCACACTGGAAGATCCTGCCAATGCCTTTGGGTTATTAGACATCCCTTAACAGACAGAGCTAGAATCCAGATTCAGAGAACGAGGCTCAAGCCTTGATCCTAGCATGGAACAGCCTTCCTTGTCGAAGTCACTCAACCCCTCCAGGACTCAGTTTCCCGACCAGTACCTGGCTCTAGTAATTTATGTCGAACTCCTGGTGCCAAGGGGATGATTGCCACAATATACCTGTAAGTGCGTTTTTATTTCTTACTCAAGCTCGACACATGAGACTAAGTGGTTCTTAACCACAAATGCTATATAAAGTTTATTTATTTACTTTCTGTATGATAGGTAAGACGACATATGTATAAGAACAAAAAAGTTCCATTATTGAGCCCAATGCCTCAAATCTCTTTTGCCAATATAAGAAGGACCCTATCTCAGGAAGCTCATAGGAAAAGCACCCCCTTCCCATTTTAAGTGACTTCTGGATACGTGAGGCAATAATTCTCTTTCCATATTTATTATCCTTAGGAAGTAACATCTATATACATTATACCAGAGAAGCAGGTCTATGAATCTAGGACATGTAAAGAAACATTTAAATACAGTCTTCTCAACCCAAGGGCTGGGGTCAGAGAAGTATCCTTGTCTGCCTTGACCAGACAGGATCCTTCTTTCTAGTGTCTGTCCATTCTGGTTTCCAATAATTTTAAAGCATTTTTTTAAACCTGCTTCTCAAAACTTAGGGCAAGCACTAAAGCATATATTTCCTTTGTTCTCCCTCAATTTTTCAGAATTCATAAAGCATAAGAGAGATCAAAGAATAAAGACAGTTCTTTTATTTCTGCAATACTTTCACAAAGTATCAAGAAACAGGGAAAACATGATGAAAATGCTATCTGCCAGAGATAGGTAGATCTATCTATAGATTCATCTACAAAAAGCAAAAAGTACGCTTGAGCTTGAGGAATTCACAAGGATATTCATAAGGCTGTTTTAAATGTAAGTCTAGCTGTTAGATATTCTGCACATAAACAACAGAAAAGAAATCTTAAAAATAACTATAAATCTTAAAGTGATCCCCCCATTGATACTAAAAAGAAGAAAATGGTGCACGGTACACAACACAAGCACACATCAAAAGCAAAACTTCATTTTACTATCACAGTGAGTTTGCAGACCAGGTTCAGCAGCCCTTAATTAGCTTACTCAGTGATGGATCCAAACTAACCATGTGTGTGTGTGTGGGTGTGCGCGCGCGTGTGCGTGCGTGTGTGTGCGTGCGCACCAGCAGGTGGGGTGGTGATTCCTGATACATTAAGCAAGATGACAGAGCAGAAAAGCTTTGATTTGATTCACACAATCTGGGTTTGAATGCAAATTCTACTCCCACCTATGCAACCCCAAGCAAAGCACTGAGCCTCTCCACTTTGGCTCTCCCATTTGTAACACACAGAAGATAATGACATGAACCCTGCTTGCCTCATTTGTTGTGTGAGTCAAGATAACAGAGGTGAAGCAATGTAGCCAGTTAGAAGGAGCACTGGCTTTGGGATCACAGGACCAGGCTTAAAAGTCTTATTTCAGGGGCACCTGGCTGGCTCTGTCAGTAGAACATGGGACTCTCGCTCTTAGGGTTGAGTTCGAGCCCCAGGTTGGATGTAGAGTTGACTTAGAAATAAAATCTTTGAGAAAAAAAAGTCTTACTTTGGACACTTTCTATAGGAAGCCAGGCAAATTCCTTGAAATGCTGGGTTTCCTCTTCTATAGAACAGGGCTCTCTCTTCTGCCTCAGGATACCCTGATGGCACTCAAGTGACAGAACACCTGATGGGACATCTGGAAGCTGCACACCACTCCACAGATGCTAATCAGGGTCATGCAAGTGTAAGTTATTACCATCCGCTTACTGATTTATATCCGGCAACCAAAAGGTGACGAGGGTCGTAGAATCACCACTCCCTTAGAGGCTTTCCTCCTGCTTTTACGCTCTTCCCCAGGACAGGCGTAGTGAACAGCTCTCCACGTTGGAAGGCTCACAGCCTGGCTTCTGAGCAGAACTGAAGTATGGGAACACAGCAGCAGGAAGAACAAGACTCGAGCCCCTGAGCTGCTCTGTCCTTGCAGGGATCCCACCAGTGAGGAAGGCGGGTGTGAGGTGAGCAGAAAAGGAAAGGGAAGAACTTCTTTCCTCCCATTCAAGTGGTTTCCCGGTGAGGGGCTGCTGTCCATGGTGGCCCCTGCCCGGCAGCCACCCCGGCGTTTACACCCTAGAGCACCCCCTTCTGATGCCCCAGCCTCCAGTTCCACCTGCAGCATGAGGAAGGAGGGGGCTCCCTAATAGTAGCAGGAAAATGCATATGGGACATGGTTATCCTTAACACACACAATTAGTTTTGCTTTTTTTGTCTTATATCCAACTTTGAGAATTGATAGAAAACAGCAGCTATGAAGTGACTAGAATGATGACTAGAAGTCATCATTCCGAAAATAAAAGTTCCTTGAAGTCAGGCTTTTTTTCTTCCCCTGCTTTGTTTACTAATGTCTTCCAAGCACTGAGAACAGTGCCTGGCAGCTAGTAGATGCTCAATAAATATTTATTAAATGAACAGATGATAGATGGACAGACAGATGGGCAGACAAAGGAGAGGATGGATGGATGAATGAGGTCCTTCCTGTGGGTCCAGGAAGAGCGGTACCAAAACCGTTCTATTTCTAACCACCTGCAAAGACAGTGAGTGATCCCCAAATGCAATTTATGAGCCATTTTCTCGCCAATTCAGAATAATAAGAAGGGCCAGTTTGAATTAGGGATGACTGTCTAAGAGAGTATGTTCATAGAAAAGTCAGATGATTTCTTCCCATTTCTTTTCATTGGGCTTACAACATCCATGGTGGAGCATATCTGTTTTAATAAATCTCTAAGAAAGAAATACTGTCCTTGTATGGAAGTGACATATTAACACATTTTTATTGAGCATCTACATTATATACCAGGAAAATATGTGAACGCATTCTTTTGTTTGCCTGGACACTTAAAACATTCCCCCCAAAGTCTTCCTAATAGTATTAATTTATTTAACAAGTCTCTTTATTTCTGAGTCAGTATTTTTACCAGCAAAGACAAAGGTACATCTGAGTTCCTCAGGAAAAAAGATCAAAACTTTGTGAATAGCAGAGTTTAAATGAATGCGTCTCTTGCCAATTTGGTTTTTGTTGACTTTGGAGTTTTTTTTCCCTATCCTTGGCTACACCTCATGGTTCATTTCATTACTTCTTCTTTGTCCTTAAAGCCCTTTGTCACCCGTCTTGCAACCAAGCATTGGCTTCATGCAATCACTGAGTTTCTGTCTGCCTGTTCCCAGCCTGCTGAGGAAAATCACACAACCAAGTCTTCACTTGTATTCTACATACTGGTCTGGAACGAAACCTAGCAAGCTGCTGAAGGTGCCGAAGCTGGAGTTCTCCCCTCACAGGCATTGAGCCTTGATGAGCGACTGTAATGTATCTATGTACAGCTCTGTCTCTAAGAGGCAGCTATAATTAACTCCACAATTAATATTTTATTTTATTATGATTTTTTAAAGTTTTATTTATTTAAGTGATCTCTACACCAAACGTGGGGCTCAAACTCACAACCCCAAGATCAAGAGTCGCATGCACTACTGACTAAGCCAGCCACACCCCTAACAATTAATATGTTAAATCATCTAAGTCAAAAGATTTGGGGCACCTGGGTGGCTCAATTGGTTGAGCATCCGACTCTTGGTTTTGTCTCAGGTCGTGATCTCAGGGTCATGGGACTGAGCCCCGCATCGGGCTCTGTGCTCAGTGAGGAGTCTGCTTGAGATCCTCTCCCTCTCTCTCTCTCTCTGCCCCTTCCCCTGCTCATGTGCTCTCTCTCTCTAAATAAGATAAAAAATAAAATAAAACAAAGTCAAAAGATTTATTTTAAATGCCTAACTTTTCAACTTCTTTCTCATTTATTTACCTTCTGATTTTTATTTCCTATAGTTAAAATATACACATGTATGTATGTGTGTGGGTATGTGCATACACATGCGTGGACACACACGTGAACACACACATGGGGACACACACACACACACACACACACACGCACTTCATTTTCTATTCCCTGAGCATGAAGGAAAAGAACACAACCAGTTTTCTTTTTCCTAGTTCTCAGGTTGTAAGAGAAAAAGTTTAAATTTTTTAAAGTGCCGGGCCCGCACATAGCAGGTGCTCCACAAATGTCTGTGGAAGGGTAAAAGAAGCACAAAGAGAGTGTAAGTAACATATAGAAACTCAAGGAATAGAGTGTTCAATTTAGGGAAGAGAAGATGAAGGGATAAAAACAGTGGTCCTTCAGGGGCGCCTGGGTGGCTCAGTCAGTTAAGCGTCTGCCTTCTGCTCAGGTTTCGTATAATCGTATAATCCCAGCGTCCTGGGATTGAGACCCACGTCGGGCTCCCTGCTCAGCAGGGAGTCTGCTTCTCCCTCTGCCTGCCCTCCCCCTGTTCATGCTCTCTCTCTCTCTGTCAAATAAATAAATAAATAAAATCTTAAAAAAAAAGAAAAGACAGTGGTCTTCAAATTATTTGAGCGGCTGTCGTGCAGAGGAGCAAAGGATTTGTTTGACACAATGTCCAAGGGGAGACCTCAGAGAGATGAGCTTAAAGTTTCACTGAGGGAGATTCAGTCCATCAGGAGAAAAGACAGCCTGTGTGATGTGCATAATATCCTAACGACTTTCAGTTAAATAATAATTATCTTGAAGACTCCTTAATTTGAGATGGAAGAATTCTGTGCTCTTGCTACCGACCTCTAGGAGGATTCAGGCAAAATCTAGCCGACATTAGCCAGTCCTATGGCAACTGGTTGTACTGGGAAGTCCACTCCCTGGGTAGGAGTTTAAAATTGGATCTCTTCTGACTCTGTATTTCTAAAACTGTTCATGTCCTCTCTTCCAGGTAACCCCCAAACAAGCTTAATTTGCTTAAAAAAAAAAAAGCAAATGAATATAATAAATGCTTGTTTTATGAGCTTCTAAATATAATTTTTTAGTAATTAATTTCTAGTTCCTTATGGAATATGCATTGGACCCTCTGCCTGAGAACAGGCTTTCCTTCTGCATTGGGGAAACCATCCAGGTCCACCCCACCACCAACATACACACAGACAGGTAGGGGCCAGATCTCCACATGCGATGAAGTAATACATCTGCTCTACTCTGAGGTCTCATTCCCACCAGGAAGGAAGAAACCACTAATTGATTTCACATCATCACTGGTATTTCCAATGACACATTCCTTGCCCAACTAAGATCAGATCAGTTTGTGTGTGTGTGTGTGTGTGTTTTAAGCATGAGCTTGGAGTCAGAAGACCTAATTTGTGAAATCCATCCATTATTTCCTTCCTCTGGGCCTCAGATTTGCCATCTTTAAGATGGGGTGAGATCTGTGTCTGTCCCAAGAACCTACTTCACAGAGTTGGTTACGCAGATCAAATGAGAACACAAACGTTAATGGAAACCCTCTAGTGCTATTAGTCACAGGTGGGGGAGTGTTTTTCAGGCAAATCTTGAAAATAACTACAAAAGTAGCAGTAAATTTCACCTTTTAATTACTTAGACAATAATTACATGCATATAGGCAGTCTGCTTGACTTTTTCTTAAAAGGCAATGTGAGGTCTCAGATCCAGTGATTTTCAATTTTCTTCTAGAGGCTGACAATCTGATGAGCTCATAACATGACCTTAAAAATAAAAAAGGTCCCAAAGGACTGCCAAGTATTAGTGAAAACCAAGATGACCGCATATACCGTGTCCCATCACGCACTTCTGAAGGAGACCTTCGACTACCTCCTACCTCTACATGTCTCCTACTGAGGTCCCTAAGTCCTAGCAGTGACCACCTGCCTCTCTAGTGGCCACCGCACTAGACTGGCTCCCTGCTTGCCTCATGAGTCATTTTCTCCCTTTCAAAGTGCCCACAGAGTTCGACAAGGGCTTTTGAGTCCTCCTTCTCCTCACCATCATCTCCTGCCTGGGTATCATTCATCAACCGAATAAAAAGCCCAGCCCAGGAAACAAAGCATTTGATGTGGTTAATTAAGAGCATGGAAGCCATGTAATCTTTAGGGGGAGGATGAGGAGTGGGAGGAAACCCTATGGAAGCTTTTTATAGTTATTGGCAAGCCAGTTTCTCAAAACATTGGTCTGGGCGCAAGAAGATACACGAAGAATGTGATGTAGTTTATTTCTCCCCCAGACTACGTGAAGACAGTTCCCTTACCATTGACTCGATTTCTTTGCCATTTTAGATAAATCTGAATTAAAATGACCTAGCGCTCCTTCTATCTTCAGATAGGTACCCCCCCTGGAGTCTGGAAGACAGCAAGTCCTAATCAACAGAGGACATCAGCAGCAAAAACAGTTGTCTGTAACACTGCAGACCAGACTCAAGGGAGGGGCTTGTGGAGATGGTACCCTTAACTTTGGTCTCCTTAGCGCTGTGTTGGTAGTAATAAAGACTGAAGAAAAGGAAACAATCTCTGGCTGATAAAGTATCTCCCACTGGTTGAGCTCAGAGGCAACTGAAAAGAAGAGCGCCACCTCTAGGGGGCCACCCAGCCAGACCACCAGGGGTTAAGGGAACTAATGTCCTGGATTGGAACTAACCAGAACCCACCCTATAGAGAAGACACAGAAACCTGTCCTCTTCCTTGGAGCCCCTCTGCCCTCCTCCCAACAAGTGCCAGACAACCAGGTTGCTTTAATGCCCCTTTTCACCCCAAAAACCATGAGTGTTGAGAAGAATCACCCCTTCAACAACCCACAACCCCCATCTCCCACTTTCTGACAACACACTTTATCACAGGAATCTTCTTTAAGAAATAGTTATTTTGCTCCGATAGTTATTAGTGTATACATCAGCTACTGAAAACCAACAGACTACAAAACATAGCTTAACGTATGGCAGGGATTAAAGTCCGCTTCCCCCTAGATGGCCTGTGGCAGAGGGGTGACTGTCCTGGGATTTTTCACTCAAGGCCCTGGCCACCAGCTCACGTTCTCAACCAGGAGTATGAAGAAGGCCAACAGCTTTGCTCATCAAAAATGCAACTTCCCATACACGAAGGCAATATCACAAAACTATTTTCTTTCATTGCCAAACGAATTGTGTTTGGTAATCTGAAAGCATCATAAATTGTAGTCACAGACCCAAAAAGGATCATGCCTTAGATACAGGCTGTGATGCACAGAGAGCACCAGGTGGATATAAATGGGCTGGCTCCTGCCGGGACACGGGCAAAGGGGTGCAGATCCTGGGAGCTGAGTTCATAATCTCACCTTCGGGTCTGCCTCCTGGATTGCTCTGTATGTTTCACCAGCCCATTTCCTCACCCTCTAGAAACAGACGCATCCATGTGCGGTAAACAACTTCACTGGTTAACTCCCCTTTCACTCACACTTCCTCTGTAAGAAAGCCGCAGAGCTTCCCCACTATCAACCACATCTAGCCTGCAAGCCTGCCTTGAATGAATGCATGCTGGAATGGAAAGAGCACGCCTTCACACAGACGTAGGTGTTATCCATCATCACGTATACTTTCTATAAAATGGGCCAGTACTACTGAGTGGATAGGGCTGTTGGTGAATTAAAGGACAAAATACATATGTGAACTACCTACTTTAAATTCTCTTTGTCTCCTTTCCATAATTTGACCCTATTCATCTTATCTGCCTTAGTCTATTCGAGCTGCTATAATGAAAATACCATATACTGGTAGCCATCAGTCTACAAACAAGAGAAATTTACTTCTTACCCTTCTGGAGGCTGAGAAGTCCCAGATCAGGGTGCCAGGGGATTTGGTGTCTGGGGAGAGCCTGCTTCCTGGTTCACAGATGGATGGCCATCTTTCCATTCTGTCCTCACATAGCAGAAGGGGCAAGGGAACTCGCTGGGGTCCCTTTTATAAAGGTACTAATTCCATCCACGGGGGCCCCACCCTCATGACCTCATCTCCTCTCAAAGGTCCCACCTCCAAATACCATCACACTGACGATTAGGTTTCAACAGATGACCTTTGGGGGGCACAGACACTCCGTCTACAGCGTCATCTTAATCCACGGCTACGCTAACCCAAATCCTGCACAACACGCAGGCCCACTTCCTAGCTGTCACTCCCTTCCCATGCAGAAGTAATTCCTAACTCCAATAACCTCCTGAGAGCTGGCGACTGCCTCCCCCCACGACCCCTGTGCCTCCCCCCCATTACCTCATCCCACCCCACCCCCTCTCGACGAAGCCAACTCTAATTGCCACGAACTCGAAGCCACTGCTTTTGTCTCTGAAATATCACTGTACTTTTAATCCATGACATCTAATTACAACTTCCCTGAACATTATCGTCTGCTGTTTATGTATTATAGTCTTCTCTCCCGAACACTGGAAGCTCCGCTAAGGCAGGTATCACTTCTTAAGACCTCACAGAACCTTAAAGACTGTCAGTAAATGGTGCAAATGAATGCACTTTGTAAATATAAGGCAGTATATGCACGGAAGATATTCTTCCTTGCCATAAACCATGAAGGCTTGGCTACTGATTCAAGGTGAGACCTTCGCAGTACCTTCCAGCTGGGCAAGGGGTAGACACTAGGCCAAGAATCCTGATGGGTGTGACAGTGATCAGAGAAGCCTGACACGACAGTCTTCTGCAAAAGCAAAAAAATCCACCCAGGCCATCAGTGCTATGAGGAGAGAGGACTCTGAGGCAGCAAGTCCCTTTAAAGGCAGACCTCAACCCCCGGCTTAAGGTCAAGGTTTAAGCTTTGAGAAAAAGAACTCCCAGCAGCTAAGAAGCGAGTCAGGCACGGCTCTTTGAAAACAACAATGCTAACACATATGAAACAGGACAGTTAAAAACAAAACAAAACAAAACACCTCACCATCACGTAGCTGGCCAATTGAGGGGCCAGGCTTTGAACTCAGGCAGCTCCACTCCAGAGCCTATCCTCTTAAAACCCTTCACTATAACCCATTTCAAGACCTGGTGTCAGAGCCCCAAAGTCCTTAAAATATCCCAGCACCCAGGGCAGCCATGCTCCAGGGCCTGAGATTCTAGATCCTCTGATGCTCAGGAACGACCTGCTTTCACAGCAGGGTGCTCTAATTTCCACCTTCATATATATACCTCTTCGTCTTGCCTTCTTGGTTTGACCTTTGGGCCCACCTGAATTTGATTTTCATTTCATATTTTTGTTCGTCCTTGATTCCATTCTCTGTTGGTCTAGAGCCAACCCTACTCTACTTTGACGATAAAAATCCAGTACCTCAAGGGATCTGCTTGTTCAGGAAGGAATCTGAAAGCAGAGAAGGCATTTCAAGTGGAAACCCAGGCAGTCAGCGGCGCAAATACAACATGGTTATAAAAACACTTCATGGGCCCACAGAGGCCCTGGTTTATCACAGGCAATACAGAGAATGACCTCTGGCAGCACAGAGAATACAAAACCTCTCCTTTTCCTTCTTGCTCCCCTCTGCGCAGCGAGCGACTGTGATCCGGCCTTCCTCTATCAAGGTGGGCTCAAGAACTGCAGTGAGGCGACTGAGTCTGCAGACTGCATCAGTTCATGCCAAATGGAAACAGCACAGCCCTACCAGCAAGGCATGAAGGGGCGGGGCGGGGGGGCCAACTGAGGGAGAAGGGGTAAGAGATAGCCGGACTCCAAGTGCAGAAATGGAAGGAGACTTGGCATACAGACTACACCAAACATGGCCCGCACAAAGTCCAAAACCTAGTGTTCTGGACTGAACGTCTGTGTCTCTCCAAAAGGCACATGTTGGAGCCCTAATCCCCAATGTGATGGTAGTAGGAGGTAGGTCTTTGGGAGGTCATTAGGTTTAGATGAGGTCATGAAGGTGGAGCCCCTCACAATGGGTGAGTGCCCTTATTCCAAGAGGAAGGAACAGCAGAGCTTCTCTCTACCACTTAAGGATACAAGGTGAAGGCGGCCATCTGCAAGCCAGGAAGGGGCCTCTCACACAGAACGGAATCAACTGGCACCCCGATCTCAAGCTTCCCAGCCTCCAGAACTGGGAGAAATAGATGTCTGTTGTTTACGCCACCTGCTTTATGGCATTGTGTTATGGCAGCCCGAGCAGACGAATATACCCAATCTGACGAAATGTGGAAATTTCATGTCCAATCCACACCAGGGTCTGCTTAAAAGGTTTCATCCAAGCATGTCCAGTGGGAGATAAACACAGGAAGACCGCAGTTAGTCTTTAGTGTCTGACGGGGGTCCTGGAGTTCATTCATAATGATATGAGTAATACCAAGTGAAAGGATCTTGCAACTACAAGGGCAGAACATGAAAGGAAGAGCCAGTCAAGTGCATGAACCCCTCATCATGATGGGCAGCTGGATGCATGGCATACAACAGAACAGCTTCTGATGCCCTCATCGGAGGGGAAAGCCCACTCGCCAAAGCTGGTTCTGGCTGGCTCGGTCTCCGTCATGCTCGGCATGAGGGTGGTGGACGATAAAGCAGAGACGGCTCTCTCCCCCAGGGGGGAGCTTGGAAAGCAGAGAATGATGGCTATTACTATTAATACTTGGTAAGTGAATGGTAAAAGGAAGGAATGTCCTATTCTCTTCAGTGCTAAGGGTTGTATGCCAGAGGTAGAAAAAAGACCCAGAAGAGAACCTTTATTTCTTTTCCATTTCTATGAATGAAATGGTTTTATGATTTTTTTCATGAACGCTCCTGGGGGAGAGATCTGTAGACATCAGCCCAGGACGAGGAATTCAGCCCTGGATGGTTGTCCTGGCCCTGACCTCTACCAGCCGTGTGACATTAAGTAAGCCATTCTAGACCTCTAAACCTCGGCATCCTCATCTTAACATGGAGATAATTGTATTTCCCTCGCCAATCTCCCTGGGGTGTTTTGAAGATCAAGTAGGAATACAGATGTAAAAGCATTCAGTAACCCATAAAGTATCATGCAAAGAAAGGGGTTACTTTCACGGGTACCAGAAAATCCTAACACCATCCCCTCAAGTCTAAAGACCCTTTTGGTAGGGTGAGCCTATGACTTCTTCGACCAACCACCCGGGATGACCTTTGGTCTCTGTTCCCCTAGGATCAGTGGTCTCCAAGGCTCAACTGATTCAGACTTGTGTTTCTTCATTTTCCCAGTTTGTTAGAGTTAGTAGTTTTGCTCCCCTGAAGCTATGGCACACTGGGTGGCTTCGAAATTCTGGCAGCATCTGTAAAAATTTCTGCCTATTTAGTTGGCATCAAGTTCTTAATGGTACTTAGTGGTTCAGAATTAATTTCTCCACCACAGAATTATCCAGGACATTCCACGCCTATTTATAGCTTTCTCAGGCCTCCTTGACTGCTGGCTTTTACTCCAAGTCCCTAGGCTATGTCTTTTAACAGGAAAAAGGGTTTTGGTGGCAATTACCAAGGCCTAGCATTCCAACTTAGCAAAGAAATGATGACCTTAGCAGAGCAGAGCAAAGTCAAGGACGAGGGAAGAAAACTATTTGCATACCTCAGCCACAGAATCAACTGGAATGGTACTGCAAACAGAAAGACACTAAGGTTCTCTGATCTAGAGTTCAACTTCTCATTCCCCCTGGTTCATGCGTAAGTCATGACCCCACGAAACCTAGACTTGATACAATGAAAGTGGATCTGCTTCAGAAATAAGCATTTCAGGGACACAAAACAATGCCATCTCATGTAAAGGTAGGAAGCCCCAACCTTAATGAACTTGAGAAGCAGAGGTGGACGCTGACCGGTGACGGACAGGTTCAAGGTAAATAAAACCTGCCACGTGTTGAAAGGTCAACTGGATGGGGAAATCGGCTCATTGTTGGAATCCACAGATGCCCATGTCTTATTTTCAGCTCAGGTCACTGCGTCACTGTGCCCATTTCCCAGTGTCTCCTCCTGAGACCTTTGCAAACCGAATGTCTGTCGCTTCGCCCCCTAGTGGTTGGTGTGGCACGTTTTAGGATCAGTATGGAATCACACCACATTCCCTTAAGAATGCCAACCAGTTGGGAAGTTTAGGGCGGAAAGAAATGCTGTCTCTACGGAGTCTCCAATGCCAAAATATAAGCAGATGCATAGGAGCTTAATGTCCTCAGGCAACTTAAAAATGTCAGCAACTTTTCCAGAAAAAAAAAATGCCAGAGAGGCTGGGCTGACAAAAGTATAGAGAAGTGCTGGCCCTTAGAGCTTGGGTTCCCTGGAAGACAGCTGTACCCCCCTTTTCGGGGATTCGCAGCCCTGCTCTGACCTTCTGAGGATAGCACTGATTACTTATTTGCAGCCTTCCATTATTGTAGCTGATGAACACTCCAGTGACCAATCGCACGAAAATCCCTCAAGTGAGGTATGCCACCCCCTTTCCCCCCTTTTCAACCTTAATATAAAGTGTGTCGTATACTATGATCACTTTCACAGCATTTATCTGTCCGGTTAATATGCATGTATTGTAATAATTTGTTGGGGTCCAAAGAGGTTTGCTGGAATTCCTCAAAGAACGACTGTGGATAAGAACCCAATTTATTACATACACATGCACAACCACATCTGAGGGAGTACAGTGCTTTGGTGTCGCCCCTTTCCGTCAAGTACAATTGTAGCTTTAAGACAGAGGGGAGAAATTAGACAGAAAATAAAAAAGAAAGAGAGAGAGAGAAAAAAAAAGAATGACATTTCCCCCTGCCTTTGAAGTGCCCGGGCATTTACCAGATGAACTGGGAAAAGGACAAACCATAAGTAGCCCAAAAGCCAGGACTGAGTGCCTGAGGATGCTCCCCAGATAAGAACAAAACAGAAGTCTCTATGTGCTTCTGTGTGGGTCCACATTTGCGAAAATCACATGTACACACACGAGGCACAGGCTTGCTTCTGCACATCTATGTGCCGCAGAGACATATGTTCGCAGAGATGAGGCAAATATCTCTTTACAAATACAATTCAGCAGGTAGAGGAATGCTGATCGGCAGCAGCTTAAGAAGAAGGGGGAGAAAATCCCGTGGAAATCATTAATACTCCAGGAACCTCTAAGACTCAACCTGAATGCAGACACTTAAGCTCTCAGCTTTGCCATTAAAGCTGGGGCCTAAATTATTGATCTCTTGCCTTTATCAGCATAACAGTCACGTCCCAGTATCGAGATCTAAGTACACTGCAGTCCCTCTGCTGTAGCCACTGAAATAATTAGGAGAAATTCTCATTAAAGGAGAGTGAAAGGTTCAGAGACGGAGGCAGAGCAAAGGGTCCGGGAGGGTGTTTAATGTCTTCCGCGGGGTCGAGAGATCACTGGGATCAAATCCCCGAGCAGTGCCCACAGATGACAGCTTATCAAAAGGAGGAAGTATAAACAATTCACACATGCAGTGGCCCTCTGTGGTGTGTGGAGTCACACACAGGCTGCAGAGGAATCGCCGTCCCTGTTCACGGGGGTGAGGGGGCGGGGGGGCGGTGGGGGGCTGGATGGCAGGGCTGGAGTCTTGGTGTGTCAACGGGGGAATCGATCGGAGAGCTCAGAAAAGAAAAAGGAAGAAAAAAAAGAAAAACAGAGTGAGAAAAATACATGAAAAATAAATAAAAAGAAACATATTAATAATGGAAAATCCACTGCGGACTCTCTTCAATTTAATTTATTCATTCTTTGAAAGTACAAGGGGGTCTGGGGAAGAAAGGAAAGGTAAGGCATATGGGCAAGCCAGCACTTTCTGATGAGCTCCCAGCTGGGTTGGCAGAGCCACCAGGATAATATATACCGTGGATTCAGACACCCACACTCACAGAAAACCTTTTACTCCCCGGTGGCGATGGCGAGCGGCTTTCCATTGATTCGAATGCAGATTTAACCAGCTTCTCCGGCCCTCCCCCACCACTTACAAAAAGGGAAAAAAAAAAAAAAAAAAAATCAGCCCTTCACACATGTTCCCAGAAATGGCCCAGACTTATAAGGAGGGAGCGAAGGACGGAGAACAGCCTTTCAGAAACGGTACTGGCTGAGGAACAGGGTTACGACAGGGGAAATTAAACATGAAGGAGGCGGCAAAGCAGCGAAGGGAAAGGGCAGATGAATGTAAGCCTCTCGAGCAGCTCCAGGCAGGCACGGAGGCCGGCAGGTGAGCCAGCACATGCACACGTCTGCACGCACCCCCGAAGTTGGCCCATATTGAACGTCAGCGTGCAGTCATTTAAAAGAAAAATTCCATCTCACACGGCTAATCAGAATTGTTAGAGAGACCATTACCACAAACACTGGGAACATCTGAAATTGATTATTTTTACTTCATTCCGTTAATGAAATCCTCCAGCGACCAAGCACTAGCCCTGGACAAATTTCTACACAATGAAAAGAAAAAGCAAGAGTAGAACTTCACTGACTTTAAAAAAAGAAAGCGAGAGAAAGAGAGAGAGAGATCTATCTGTGGATGTGAAATATATATGTATTTACTTTGTGATTTCTACTGGTGCAGAATAATTGAGCCGGGCGGAATCTGTTCCCACCATTTTGTGCAAGAGAGGTATTAGTATGGACCTCACATCCCATAAGGAGCACCACATCATTAAATGTCTTGGGCTGGCGCATAGGGAAGAGAAATGCAGGATGTCACCGGCTGATAGGGAAGAAGACTTGATGTTATTTATTAGGGAACACTTACCAGAAACTGCATTTTCTCCATTTGCATTAGATACGGCACCGCTGCCTTTGCAAAGTGCACACAGGCGTGCGGACACAGGCAGACAGAGAACACTCCTTGGGATCCTCCCCCCCACCCCCGCGCTTTGTTTCCTGTCCCCTCCATCCCACCCGCACCCAGGCCGCGGTTTCCAGGCCACCTTGCCCTGTCACTTGCTGCCCCTCTCTCTGCCGTGCTCCCCACCCCGTTTTTCTGTCCCAGAGTGGCTTTGTGGCTCGGAAAGCCCCAGTCCCTCCCGCGCCCTCCACGCGTCAATATATGCCGCTTCAACCCCATCTTCCTTTCAATCCTGACCCCGATGCCTTCAGCCGGCTGGCTATTGAGATGTCAGGACGCGTACAAGGAAAGGCCATCACGGCAGTGCCCGTAGGTGGATTTCCCCTAAATTCATGAATTCTGGGAGTCGCATGGGGTGGGGGAGCAGAGGGGGACAGCTGACACATATTTTTTAATGAGAGTAAGGGGAAAACAGAGTTCAAGCTTCCAGTGGAAGTGCTGAAATTTCCCACCAGGGGATTCTCCTGGAAAGGACTGTGTGGAAGCATAATTGCCACCCGCCTCCCCCCACTGGGCCCCCAGGTTCCTCCCCAGCATTTCTCCGCGTGGCAGTCATCAAAACAATCCGGAAATTTGCTTGAAAGATGCAAGCCTCAGGCCATCAGCTCTAAAAGAGGTCCTAGGCTATTTCCCCTGGATCTCCCCGAGGGTATGTTAGGGTAAGGGAAGAAAACCAAATAAGCCTTTGCTGTCTCGGCAGCTCTCAGGAGTCCATGCCTGGGGCCTCAGTCACTTGAGGGCAGAGTCGGGCTTCCTCTCCGACTGTCCACCACCTCTTGCTCTCGTACTCTCGAAGCAGTCAGAGGGGCAAGAAGAATTCTCTCCAGCCCCCCCCCCCCGCCCCGGGGAAAGGCAAGCTGGCCGTCCCATCTCCAAACAGGCAGCAGCTTTAGAACTCAGCGGGGAAAGGCTTCCAGAGGTCCACCCCGGAGGGGCCAGGACAAGCCCCCAAACAGGCACACCCACAGCAAAAGCCAGCAGGGAGACCGGCAGTATCCAGGGCTGGGAGCATGTGCGGGGGCGGGGGGGGGGGGGGGCGGGAACAGTGGATTCCCCAAGAATACGGGAATTCTTGGGGAAGAATTCTCCTCATGAGCTCAGGAGAGGGCAGCAGGGTAGACCCCCCAGGCAGAAGGTCAGAGAGGCGGTGCATCTACTCCACAGAATCCAACTTCTGGAAAGGCCTCCTCGAGCTTGAACTCCATCCCTACTTGAGACTACTTCCAGGGAGAAGGAGAAGGGAGGAGAAGCAAAACAAGTTTTGCTCACCTGCCAACAGCCACATCTACTAGGAGAGCCTGCCCTGCCCCCATGTCCTCTGTGCATTGATTAGGGGGCACCCCTCACCCCGATCCCTTGTCACCGACTCCCTAATGCAGCGGCCTCTCCCCAACCCAAAGAAAGTGGCCGAGTGTAATTATGCAGAAAGCACCACTGGAGCTATATCAATAAGACAGACGTCTGTTGTATCATTCTCTCTCAGTAAGGCATTTCTTCTCCCCAATTGCTCATATAGAATCATAGCCTAATAGCATCCCATTAACATAATTGCCAACACAACTAGTGTTCCGTGTCTCAGAGCCATTTACTTACTTTACCATAAAGAATACCAAAACAGCCCTAAAATCACAAAGAAGAGGAAAGAAGATGGGTGGGTGTTGGGGAAGGCGAGAGGAAAATTGTACCCCTTTTATATTCCCTTTACTCCCCGGAATGGGGTTCCGAGATGATAAACACAGGAGTGCCTCTCTCATCTGCGGGAATCGTAACACAGAGCCTTCCTACCAGACTCCCAAGCAGACGTGTGCTAAAATCTAAACGGATTCTGCCAGGCGAAATGAAATTCCCATTATTTTTAATTAATCCTTAATTAAAATATATTACTCCGCAGATTCCGCAAATCTCTCTTAATATGCAAATGCGGCCCATTCAAGGATATTTACATATCATTAATTAAAACGGCACATTCTTTCAGTCTAACAAGCTGAGGGGCTGTGGATGCTGCCACGTTGGCGCGAGGAGCAGGTCCTGGCAGTGCCAAGCTCATCTGATAAAAAGACGTCAAGTGTTGGCCGCGCTGGGGGAAGGTAAGGCAGAGGGGGGAAGAGTACATTATCCTTTGACACTCTCTCGCACAAGGACTTCAAATATTATCTTGGGGCCATGGCCAAGTGATGCTGGCAGGGCTCTGAGGCTCCCTGTTATCTACACCTACCTAAAGACCACCTCGGGACCCAGCCTTTGGCTGGGAGGCTGTGCGTTTCTCACCCGGGCAACCCTGAGTCTTGGTGGAGGCGGGCTGGGTGCAGGGGTGCTGGCGTGGGAGAGGAGGGAGGATGGGTACACACCTGGCTGCTTTTTCGCTACAGAGGTGAAACCTTTCTGAACCTCAAAGGCAACCACCTGTCCCATCAAGACATGATCAGGTTTGGTGGGAAAAGGAAACCGGACACAGTACACCAGTCCCTTTATCAACTGCCTAGGTTCACAACAAAGGGCTCCTAGGGAAGAATGAGTCTCTCGGGGGGCTCTGTGCTCGATTTCACAAGAATCCAAGTTCAAGACCACGGAGCAAAGGGTTGACTGTTGGGAACAGATGATAGGAGGTGGTGATGATGACACAGTTCTTGACCAAAAAACATGAAGGAGGAGGAGCTCCCCTAGGAGAAGCAAGTGGAAGCGGACATCCATCACCATTTCTGCAGACAAGCCCTATCAATCAGGGAGAGATCTGCGAACACCATTCCAACCCACCCTCACTGCGGGAGGAAGTGAGGAGCCATTTACATCCAGCCAGAAGGACAGCCTGCTGGCCTCAAAGTCTTTCACTGTCTGGACAGGCCAGGAAACCAAATGCGGGGAGCGTAGACTGCATTTACAGTAAGCCTTGTTGTCCGGAGACCTCTGGGAGCCCTCACAGACGAGGATCCCACTCCGTGGAGATGGGGCTGCCTGCAGCCACCTGGGCCCTCTCCCAGGCTAATGACTCGCTCTCACAAAAGTCCTTCAATCTGTGTCTCAGCAAACTTACGCTGACGATATCCCATAGCATGTGGTCATTTTAAGAGCTGAAACCAAGAATATGAACTCTTTGAATACCAAGGGTCTAGCCTTGCTTCAGTGAAAAACTACTTATCGGTTTATGATGGAGGTCTTGTCCGTAAGATGCCTGCAGCCTGAGATGGCTACCCACGGGGTCTAAGACACAGCTCACTGACCGTGACCCAACACTCCTGTCTTGGCCCAAATGTCTTCTGTTTCTTTGTACTCTGCAGTCCCAGCAGAGTCAGAGTTACTGCTCTGCCAATATTTATTTTTTCAGATTACAAACTTCTACAAGGCAAAGACCTTAGCTCAAACATTTGCATTTCTTTTTTCTTAGCTCGCTGCCATGTAAGAACAGAAACTAAATACACACACACACACTGGATGATCAAAATGAGCAGTAAGAGAAAGGGACGGTCGCAAGGCCAAGGGTTCATGAAAATGGAGCAGTGGGTCTGAAAAAGCCTCCAGGGGCAGCGTCAGTCTGGGTGGAGAGTAAGGAAGCTCACAAGGAATCGCCTAGAGTGCTAGAACCATCTCAAGACAGACGGGAGCACAGGCTCTGTTCTGCGGGTGTGGCCTAGTGCTTAAAAGCAAATCCAGGTTCAAACCTCAGGTCTACCCAGGACAAGCTGTGTGACCAAGACTGGTTATATAAAATTTCCAAATCTCAGTTTATTCATCCGAGAAAAGGAGGATCAATGTCTTCCTTTACAGAGTTCTGTGGGGGTGGGGGTGGGGGTGGGGGGCACCTGGGTGGCTCAGACAATTAAGCGACTAACTCCTGGTGTTGGCTCAGTTGATGATCTCATGGTCATGGGATCGAGCCCCACATCGGGATCCCTGCTCAGCAGCGAGGCTGCTTCTCCCTCTCCCTCTGCCCCTTCCCTCTGCTCGTGTTCTCTCTCACTCTCAAATAAACAAATAATCTTAAAAAAAAAAAAAAAATCCAGGGACTCTCAGGAATCTTCTTCCTCATCCCTATCCCTCATCCTCTATCTCTTTCAGCCCCTCTCCCCAGCATTACTAACTGATAGTCTCTGAAACCAGTCGAGGGACATTTCTATTATTGGAATAGCAATAACGCAAGCCCCACAGTTCTACTGAGCTTATCAAGCTGCAGAGTATCTGCTCCATCAGCCAGAATCTGTTATCAGGCGTCTTCGAGCAGCTATCATCATTTCATTTTTCTTTCTCAGACTAATCTGAGAAGCGAACACACGAGTACATTATAACAACATAAGCATTAGCTAAATACATCATGGAATCTCTGAAACCTTAGGCATATTTATATACAAAAGCATCGAATAAGAATAATGATAATAATGGACCTAAGTCCCCTTTTAGCATTCAGAATGTGTCCACTGAATGCAGAAATGAACAGAGCCTCCTCTCCTTCCATCCAGCCTTTGAAGGTATTGGGAGGAGGAGCTGAGCTGCCATGGGCAGCCAAGAAGGCCACAGAAGGGAGCCACCAAGTTAGACGTATGCCCCAAGAAGACGGCCCCCGGGGACCTCCTCTAAGGGTGAGGCCTTCACAGGACAGTGAACGGCACCCCAGAAGCACATTCCAGAGCTCCCCGATGCCATCCATCCAGTCTGGTGCACCCCTCCCCTCCTAGAGTGGCTCCAAACTGAGAACCCCATGCCTTCCGTTCTACTGTTGTCAAATGTCTTTGAGACATTACAATTTTGATCATTTCCTATATTAGGAGTCCACCCCCCCAGGCCAAACCACAAGACTTAAAACCCCAGACACCCTTGCAGCTAGCTGCAGGCAGATAAAATGGGTCCCACCAATCTGATGAGGCTTAGATTTCAAAGAGCAGCAGCTGAACTCAGAACACTGGGTCTTTTGGCAACCACGACGACAAGGCATGTGGATCTTCAGGAGCAGAAGTGGCCGAATCACTGGCAGGAGCAGGGGCAGGGCTGGCCCAGGGCAGGAGCCTCCCTAGTGCCACGGGGTGTAGTGGATGCCATCCTGAAGCTGGCCAACAGCGCAGAATGGCACCAGGACCTGTCTCTCGTGATGGGGGTTTAACTCTAGCCAGAAACCCTAATGCATGGTGCTGGTCGATGTCGTGACCCATGTTGGCACCACTGCTACCTGAACACATGACGAGAGGGACAGGCTCCACCTATAAGAGAAGACACAGAGCCTTAAAAGGACCCCTGGACAAGGTTCCCCAGCTGGCTAATGTCCGATCCTCATGAGGAAAGACTTCCACATGTGAAAGGAGGGAAACTTACACTTTCTGAGCTCCCTGACCTCAGTTCATTTACTTCAGCTGAGACATCTATGACCTTCTCACTGACAGACAGCTACCTCCCTTGCTTACGTGGATTAATATGAGTAATTCAATATATTCACCACATGCAAAGTGCCTGCCAGTTTCTGACTGACAAAGCAAGCATTTTTCCTCATTCAGGATTTACCTGTCACAAACGGGGAGGCTGCCTGAAACCCCTTAACAAAATCATCAGGTACCATTCGGCAGGTGCTTGGATTCCCGCACGCAGGACCACCGTCTCTGACTTTCTTTAACACTTGGCTTCTGGGAAGAGTAATTAACTGACACATCATCTGATTAGTCATAGCTGTACTATGAAAGGTGGCCTAGGGTTCACCCCAACTTACCTGGCAATTGATATTTTACTTAAGGCGCCAACACTCTTCACCATACTTTGCTAATGTAATTATTTGCATAGGACTATGATGGATAGGATATCATACCAAGAGCAATACATTGAGGAGCGCTCAAAAAGTGTTTGATGATCTCATAAATGTTTTAATTGCAATGACAGACAGGTGCAATCATCTCATTAAATGTAAGTATCTTTGATATGGCTTTACTTTTAAAGAACACACAGCGTGTCGATGATAAGTATCTTTACGTTCTGAGCCTAGATCAGGCAAGCTACGGGCCAGAGCCCAAAGCACATAATGTTGAACAGGTTCCATGATTCGTGAACGGTAACGTATTATTACACCAGATCATGTTGTATCCATGGGGAGAGGTGCCCCACTAAGATACCTTCTGCTCTGACCAAATCTCAAGATAAAAGACTTACTGGGGGGGAAAAAAAAAAAAGCACACTTTACCATTTTGCTTAAGTCATCCCTTTGGCTGACACATGTGCGCTGTGTTCAGAGACATCTGAAAGTTACAAAGCTGGGCGGGACATATTTGCACAAGTCATGTGCGTGTTAGCATCAATGCAATTCTCTGGTATCACAGTCCATTTTAAAACATTTGTGTTGTAGAGATGTAGTTCTTTGTAGTAACACTATCATAAAATAAGGGAGGGAGACGGTTCTAACCCAGGAGTTAGAAAAACTCATTCTAATCCAAATCCTGCACATTAACCACTTCCCAGCGAAAGAAAAATCAATATACGTGCGTGTTCATAGATATGTATAACCCAGGGTGATAAACCTTCACATCACAAGAAGGTAACAACAGGGGAGAAAGAGGGATCATCATAACCAAGGAACCGAACTCAGGAGATTGTGGAAAGCCCAGCACAGTGTGGGAACAAAGGCATCCCACTGCCAAGAGGCTGTGCAGACACTTTATTTATTTTTTTAAAGATTTTATTTATTTGTTTGACAGAAAGATACACAGCCAGAGAGGGCACACAAGCAGGGGGAGTGGGAGAGGGAAAAGCAGGCTTCCCACCGAGCAGGGAGCCCGATGTGGGACTTGATCCCAGGACTCCGGGATCATGACCTGAGCTGAAGGCAGATGCTTAACGACTGAGCCACCCAGGCGCCTCTGTGCAGACACTTTAATCCAGGGAAGCTCCAAGTCCCCACTCCCACCCTGTGGCTCCAAGCTTGCCACAAGTGTCTCCTCAGTGCCCCCTCTGACCCCGAGCCATCATGCAGGACGCCAAACCACCACATTTGGCTGTGGGAACTCGGGATTGACCTGGTAGAGAAGGCAGTGCAGAGCATGCATCCAGGCCTTCCAGGGGCTTCAAGGGATTCTGTCAGCATCCTATGAACTCTACCTAAACCATGTCTCCAAGAAGGCTGAATCATGTCTGGTCAGGCTGAACATTCCAAAAACAGACTGAGGAGGTATTTCCAAAAAAAAAAAAAAGGCTCTTTCTTCAAGTCTGAAAGGAATTGATTTAATAGAATTTAGAGAGTATTTAAGAAGAAACCATTCAGAAAATCAGTGCTCTCTCTGAGAGTATATATATATTTTTTTGGTCTTCAGGCTACCCCCCCAACCTTAACTCTATAACCAACCTCTCCACCTCTGCTTGAAAATATGAAATAAATAAAAAGCTGATACAACTTTTAACTTCCACTGAGGTGGTAATGCTTACATGCACATTCGTACCAAAAATAAAATCACAAAGATCAATAGAAGAGACTGGCTTACGGTGAAATTGCTAGTGGTCGCTAGGCCACACTGCGGGAAAGGTCTCGGGCTCGCCCTATGAACGTGGAGAGCCCTTGGACATGAACCACAGGTAACGTTACCCCTCATGCCAGGTGGGGCGTCCTCCAGACACCAGGGAGAGGGGGAACTCTGCTGGGTCCATGCACAGATGCTCAAAACACACGCACTCCTTTCCTTTCTGACCACTATGGATGCTGAAGAATTAAAACATAAACAAATGGCAGTGGGGGTTCAACTTACAAAGAATTCAGTCCAGGGGCGCCTGGGTGGCTCAGTCGGTTAAGTGTCTGCCTTCGGCTCAGGTCATGATCCCAGGGTCCTGGGATCGAGCCCCACATCGGACTCCCTGCTCAGCAGGCGGCCTGCTTCTCCCTCTCCCACTCCCCCTGCTTGTGTTCCCTCTCTCGCTGTGTCTCTCTCTGTCAAATAAATAAATAAAATCTTGGGGAAAAAAAAAAAAAGACTTTAGTCCAGTGAGGAAGAGTTGGTGGATACAGAGAAAACCAGACAAGAGATTTTCTTCTCTTGGCTGCTCCCAGCCTGCGTACTTCAGCACGGTGAACAGGCACCACAACCCGCCATGTGTCTGCCTCCAAACACGCTCGGCTAGGGCGGTGTGGTGATGACCTGGCCGCCCTCCCCGGCAGAAGCACAGGAGAGAGATTCCTGAAGACCCCTGGCTCCACAGGTAAGGCAGGTAATGCTTGGACTACATAGAATTTGTGGGGGAGGAACTCGTAAATCCTAGAAAGGGAATGAGTCGTATCAACAGTTGATGCATCATTGGTTTAGAGGCACAGACCGCAATCTGTATTATTGTTAGAAATACAATACTATACTAAAAAAAAAAAATACGCATCCTGGGCTTGGGTTTTCGAAGCTCAACGACTGGCCAATGCGCTGAAGAGCTTCAGGGGAGGGTAATGTGCGTAGGAGCAGCACTGTTTTATTAACCAAGAAAAGAAAGCAATGGGAGCAGGCGTCACTAGAACCACTGAGTGTGACCTCTAGACGAAACCACTTCCTTCTTCCTCTGCGGCTGGGGCTTACGGCTGACTCTGCCTTCGTCTAGCTGATAGGGTGACGAGGAGCAACAAGTCCTTCCCTCCACCCCAGCAGGAGTCCCGGATCCCCCGCCAACCCCTCAGAACAGGCAGGTGTTTTGAGTCTTCTCAGCTCTGCCACGTCAGTGCAGCTGAGAGGCCTCAGCCTCCTGGCAGCTGCATTTCGAGCCCGGTGTAAGTGCCCCAAAGCTCCAGGCCCCAGCATGTCCCATATAAGCCAGGTCCCCAAAGGCCTCAGTGCAAAGCCCAAACCAGTATTTCAGGCTTAGACAACATTCCCTTATATATTACAGCCAGGTGCAATCCTTCCCCAGTTTGCTTACACCTCCTTTTCTCCCAGAACTCCTTTGCTCACTCAGAGAGCCTTGTCCTTATCCTCATACACCCTGGAAAACGTGATCGGTTCCCGGCCCCTGCTCACTCTCCTCTGGGAAGCCGATTCCCACCCTCACCTCCTCCACCAGTCAAGGTTTTAGGTTACAAACAGCAGGAATGCACTCTGGCTCACCTACCGAGGGAAGGACTTTAATGGAAAGATATGCAGTGTCTCATAGAATCAACAGGAAGCCTGGAGAACCAAACTCAGAAAAGGAAAAAAAAAAAAAAAAAAGAAAAAAAAGCACAGGCAGCCGAGAACAGGGCCAGAGTGCGGTCGCAGGAAGTCAGGAGCCAGGCAGGGTGCTGCTGGCTTTGGGACAGCATCCCGCCACGGCCCCCTCTGTCGTCCTGGCTCTCTGCTCACCTCCCTGCCAAACTCAAGGGCTGGGCACCTATTTCCAATCAGCCAAGTGCTAGGTGCTCATGCCCCCGTTGCCAGGGAGACGGGGAAGCTGAGATTGGCGGGAGCCCCTCAAACGGCAAGAGGACGTTCTTCGCAGACTCATCTCCTGCTGGCTCGGTACAAACCCAACTTCCCTTGACTCACTCAAAGGATCCTGGTGGTTGGGCGAATAGCTTGGGAAGATAGAGCACACGCTCACTGCTGCAGAAGGTGCTCTGGGGACACAAGGGAAGTCTCGGCCATGGGTGCTGTTCTCCGGGAACTCGGGCCTCACTACCAAGGAGGGCGGTATTCCCGAGGAGGAGGTGGCAGAGAAATGCATGGCCCACGCCTGAAGCTGAGAGAGAAAAGGTCACTGGCTGCCCTCCACGTGCCCCCCCACCCCCCTAGGAATGAGGATGCGGGATCCCAAATCTTCCTGCGACTGGACCTTTGCCCCCTCCCCCCCTTCCAGCCGAGATGGCATGAACCAGGGTGTCGCTTCAAGTCTGGGCACATTCCCAGGCTGTGATTTCCAGAACCTCATTCATATCCAACTACTCGGGAAAGAAAGACTTCCTCTCCGCTGTCCCCGAGGAGGAGGAAGGAGGTGGCGACGGAAGGCACACTTGGCCAGAGCCTCCTCTTCACCATGCGCTGTGCTGCGTGAGGGATCGCCATGGCTGCCGTTAGTCTTCCCAATCCTCCGGGTGAGGGTTCTAGAAATCCACGCGTCTACGATCGAGCCACACGATCACTCTGCGCTGGGGCAAGTTACTCAAGCTCTTTGTCCTTTGCTTCCTCCGCTATAAAATGAGCAGAAGAGCTCCTACTTTAGAGGGCTGTGGTGAGTCTTCGAATGGACAATGCATGCAAAGTGAGGACAACAGTCCGTGTTATGCAGGTGCTTCATAAACACCGCCTATTAGTATTATAAGGTAGCTATTAAAATCCCCATTTTACAGATCAATAGCCCGACGTTGGAGAGGTGAAGTGGCCCATCCAGGGTCCTAAAGCTGGCTCTTATCTGTAGACATGCAGCAGAACTGGGACGACTCAAAACCCAGTGCTACTTCTATGACATCATGCTGTGTACTTACTTCTGTACTATCAAACCTGCAGGGATATCGAGCTGCTGTCCAGGGCAAACGCTGTGGTTCCAGCACAGGCATGATCTGTCTGAATAGGTCTCCAGTATTTCATCTCCAGTAATACCCATACAATTTCGGTCCTTCTTACGCAAGAACTGAAATTCCCAGAAACCCCTATGACCACAGCGGACACAGTTTTCAAGTGGCTGACCCACACACCAGACTGACGTGGACCTTAAGAAATGACAGCACTTTCCCGGTGTTTGGGAACAGGGTCACTTTGACAAGTGCACTAGATCACGGCCGCATGACTGGGCTGTAAGGTGGAGGTGGTTTTGTGTTTGTTTTTCTACGCTTGTTCTCCTTCTTTTTGTTCTTCCTTTTTTTTCTTTCTTTTTAATACTTGAGAAATAACCACAACTCCTGAATGCCATCGTGGTTCCAAGAGAAAGGGGACCGACTTTTGAATTTGAGGTCTCCCCACCTGCCCCACTCCCACCTGCCATCCATCACTCTCCCCCCTCGTCCCTGAGAACCTGCCTGACGTGAGGGCACAAATATCAGCAGCCATGACACCAAAGCCACCAGGATGACGAAATGGCGAGTCATCTGGAAGAGGCACCTGGACTTTGTTTACCTCTGTCCATCACCTTTCCTTCCCAAACAGCACGCAGGTTACACGGGCTGAAACCGCAACAGTCAATAAAGCCACACAGATCAGGGTGAGTAAAGGAAATCTAACTCAGGAAGGAAAAAGCGCATTCCTTTCGTTGACCACCCTATCAAGGTAAAAGCAAGCCTCCTTTCCACTCGAGTGGACCAAAAAAAGAAACCAGAGGTACACATGGATCACCTAGCATTGCACAGAACGGTGCGATATAAATGTACTTCGCCATCCCACGTTCCCTGGTTCAGGACCAACTGAGTTATTACTAGCATCTTGTACGGATTTCTCATCTCATTGCTGCCCTCATAACACAGGTATCATGGAAAATGCTAGAATTATGAGATTATTGTTTTATTTCTGATAGTGAGGTAAACTTTACCTCACACAGTACATAAGCGTTCACTGTTGTTTTGATTTTATTGCTTCGATTAATCCCAGCTTTAATACATCAGTGATAATATGAGGTTTGGTTTACTGTATTATTATTGTCTACTGTCGAGATAAAAGTCTCCCAATTACATGACAGACAGCAGATGTCCCCACCTTCTGAACAGACACCAATGCATGACACATTTCCCAAGTCCTAAAAATGTTTAACTAGAGCAGGTAGAACTACCCAAGTCACTGAAGAAAAGGGCTCCACTCTGATGTCCCTCAATTGCCACACATTTCAGAAGCTTGTCTCTTGGAGTCAACTATTGTTTATCATCTCTACATACGCTCTTGGTATTTTTCCACCCTGTGGAAAACAGCACCAATACACTCCCCATTGTTTCGTTTTGCTTATCAAGCAGCAGCTGATTTGTGTAGTGAGACTAGAATATGTTGTCTTAACATCACTGCATTAGTCAAATACCCCCCATCAGGTGATTTTTTTTTCCATTCTTAACACAGGCTTGGTGTCATACAAATAATGCCCAGTTCACCCATTCATAAACTTACATGGGCAAAACACATTATCACCTACCTGATTAAGGATACACATACAATATAGCATATTACACATAACATATGAAAACTAATATCATAGTACAATGGTAAGCCATTTCTAGAACATGAGGACACCAGCAGGAGAACTGGTATCTACGAACCTCATGCACAATTAGTCATATTACAAGAATTTCCTGAACGTTTTGGCATTTTTCTGTCCTTCTACTTTCCATTTCACATGGAGCAGGGTTTTTTCCTTCATTTCCTCAGTGTCCATCACTCAATCTTACATTGACACAGCAAATCCTCCAGTGGCCTCAAATGGCATGCCATGTTGCCGCCAAATTCTAGACAGTTTTCTCCTCATAATTTATCCAAGACGAAGGGAATAAACATGTTATGGTCCCATACAAATCTGAGAGCCTACTTAGTCTTGAAATGCTAATGAAGAAGTATTTTTTTATAATTTAGTTTCAGGGAAATGAAAACACTCAGCATTACCGGCTTATTGATCTAAAGTAGCTCAGATGAGATGGACTATTATTTTTTTTAAATTTTCTAACTCTGAAACGGTTTGGATCCATTAGAAGAACACAGATTCTATAGGCAAATATAACTGGGACAAAAATTTCCAAGAGACATATGAAGCTTTTGTCCGTTCTGAATTACTATTTACTTGAGAAAGGTTATTAACTAGTCAACTATAACAGATTTCATCAGGACATCACTGCTTCTGCTGCTGCATTCCTCAGTCTGTGTATCTGCCTAAGCTACGTGGCCACAGGTACTTAATTACTTATGTGTTAGGCCAATATATATGTGACATTTCTCCCCATTCAGGATCTCTACTGATAGATCCTAAAAGTTATTCATTTTAGTAAGCAGCCCACTTTCTGCTCAGTTAATCAGATAATGAGAGCATCTTATTTTGACTCTCTTAAAAAAATATCATGTCTAAAATATTTAAGAATATACGATGTTAATTCCACTCTCTACCTGCAGTCACTGAAGGTTAAATATTCATATATGATCCATACCATTCAAAGTGGTGTATGCTATAATGGTGAACAGTTATACCACCTTCCTGTTCCATATACCTACTGATTCCAAAGGCAGCCACTGCCCCATTTGTCATTTAAGTCCCCGTCAAGTCCTTCAACTGCACTAGACCCTAACCATATGGCAGCAGTTTCATTATAAAAGCAACCTTCCCATGCCATGTAAAAAGCCTATTCACTAAGGATTAGAGCAATTACATCACACAACTGTATACAGTGTTTTATAACTCTAAAGCCCAATGCAAACAAATAAACAAAACAAAAACAGATGACCTCCATCAAGGAGGTGAACTGGAGCTCCAGACCAGCAAACACAAAAATGGGGTCGACTGCAAGAAGAAAACTCACTGATCGTTATCAGAGATAGCCATGCTGTCTTGATCATCCCAATGGGTCAACACCCAAGGTAACTCATTCTCTGGGAGGTTAAAAGTGGTCCCAACACCCATGTGCCTCATCAATCCTATTTATTCAACATTGGACTTTTCTATTCCAGAAGCCAGACCGTACCCCATAGCATGGTGCCCTGCAGAAGACAGGTGCCCAAGAAAGAAAGATGTCAGAGATTGGGGGGGGGCGGTATGCTGAATTAATGAATAACTCCTTTTGGCTATATTCCATAAAACCAGTTCTTGCCCTGAGTTATCCTCGCCAAGATGCTGTCCGTGACATGAGCTACATGCCAGGGACCCTGCTTAAGATTCGGTTACCTGCCATGGTTCTTGCACTGACCCATAATAACAGAGTCCTTCCTGAACAAGCCTCTCTAACGCCATATAACTGAATATCTTGTGGATTTTTGTGTGCAGGGTACAGAGAAAGTAGGACTGCTAATGTGCTACTCCACACCTCTACTCTCAGACCATTCTCTCCCCATTTAGATCCGTGAGAAAGTATAAACATCACTGGGGAAAGTTTAAAGAAGGAAAGAATTTAAATTCCAGTATTTCTGGCTTTACTTGTCCCCATCTCTACAAACCCTTCTGGATCTGCACTGCTCCAATGGGCTCAGCAAGGCTGGGACAGTGGGTTATTAACAAGTGTAAGTCGATGAAACCTGAGAACTCGTGTCTTACCCTGACGTCAACTCTAACCAGAGTACAAAAGACTGTGGGCCGCTTTTCTGTCAGTACACGTGGCAATTCCCTGGAAACACACACACACACCCCTTACCTGTTTGATTCAAGGCAACAGTGCTGGGCTATGTCAGGGAACCTGAATTTTCTTGTGATTCTAAGTTGCCAAACAATCTGACAAAGTTTTCCAGGTTGTCCCTATAGCTAGATCTCTCCCATTCACTGTATTTAAAGAATATCTGCCAGCAATTTCTAGTTCCAATCAGTGATACCCTTGACTTCACTCTACTAGTTGGAAAGGAAATGGCAGAAGTTTCTCCAAAAAAGTTCCACTTTAATCTTGGGAGAAGGAGCAGCAGAATTCTAAAATCAACCAACACAAAGGGATAAAATGCCAAAGAAGGGAGGGCATCATTGTTCTGTTGCCACGTTTATGGTCATTAACAGCAAAGGACAACGAACCAGGCAATGAACTCCAAGCAAAGAGGAAAATAAGTCACAAGCCATTAAAGCACCAATTGGTGGGCCAAGGTTTGAGAAATGTGGCCATGAAGTCTGTGTGCTGTGGATCTCTGCTCTCCCATCCCTCTCACCAGGCAGCACGGCCCTGTGAATGAATTCAGGGGAGCCAGACCGAGGTGACCATCCTGTGCTCCAAAACTGTTTTTGAAAATCTGTGTCTTAAGCATCAAATTATTTCCAAACAATTTTTTTCTTAAGAAAAGTCCCGAGTGAGACTGGATGAACAAATTATGGTACATTCATACAACAGACTACCCACTTGGCAATAAAAAGGAACAAACTATTGATCCAAGCAATAACATGTAAAAATCCCCCCAAAATTATGATGAGCAAAAGCTAGGTACCCAAGGACAGTTAACCTTTTAACAATGTGGGGGTTAGGAGATCCAACCCTTCACATAGTCGAAGAGCCATGCATTAAGTGTTTTGTTTTTTTTTTAATTCCCATTTAGTTAACATACAGTATTATATTTAGTTTCAGGTGTACAATATAGTGATTCAACAATTCTATACATTACTCAGTGCTCATCAGGATACATGTACTCTTCATCCCCATCACCTATTTCCTGCATCCCCCCACCTACCTCCCCTCTGGTCACCTGCTTGTTCTCTATTAGTTAAGAATCTGGTTTTTTGGTTTATCCCTTTTTTCTTTGTTCGTTTGTTTTGTTTCTTTAATCCCACATATGACTGAAACCATATAGTATTTGTCTTTCTTTGACTTATCTCACTTAGCAACATACTCTCTAGATCCATCCATGTTGTTGCAAATGACAAGATTCCATTCTTTTTATGGCTTAGTAATATTCCTGTGTGTGTGTCTGTCTGTCTGTCTGTATACACCACATTTTCTGTATCTATTCATCTATCGATGGATACTTGTGCTGCTTCCATAATTTGGCTATTTTAAATAATGCTGCAATAAACATAAGGGTACATGTATTTTTTCAAATTAGTGTTTCCATATTATTTGGGTAAATACCCAGTAATGGGATTACTGGATCATATGGTAAGTCTATTTTTAATTCTTTGAGGAACCTCCATCCTGTTTTCCACAGTGCCAGTCTGCATTCCCACCAATAGCGAATGAGGGTTCCTTTTTCGCCACATCCTCGCCAACACTTATTGTTTCTTGTGTTGTTGATTTTTGCCACCACTAACTTTTTTGACTCCTCCAAAACTCAACGACTAATAGCCTACTGTTAAGCGGAAGCCTAACCAGAACATAAACGTTGATTAACACCTAGTTTGTACGTTATATGTATTATATATTGTGTTCTTACAATAAAGGGAGCAACAGAAAATTTTTTGAAGAAAATCGTAAGGAAGAGAAAATACATTTACAGCACTGACTGTATTTATTGAAAAAAACTTCATAAAAGTGGACCCGCACACTCAAACCCGAGTTATTCAAAGATCAACTGTATATATACTACATTACTCCATTAATACAAAGTACAAGAATTGGCAAAATTAATCTCTGATAATAAATATTAGAACAGTGGTTATCTGGGGTGGAGGCTGGGGGTAAACTGAGGTACAAAGGGCAAAAGGAAACTTTCCAGGGTGATGGAAGAGTGCTGGTTACATGGTAAACTGGGTGTTGGTTACACGGGTAAATTCACTTGTCAAAACACATCCAAGTGTATACTTAAGTTCTATTCATTTTACTGTATATAAATTTACTTCAATTTTTAAAATTCATCACCAATCTCCTCCCACCTTTGACTACATCTAGGAAGTTTTGTGGTATAAGGGGAAAAAACATGAAATTCTGGAAAGAGAAGACCTACACTATAACCTCTGTCACCTTCTAGCTCTACCATCTTGAACAAGTAAGGTAACATCTCCACACATTTACCCATCTGTAAAATGGGAGAACTCTATTAATGGTCATTCAAACAAAATACTCCAATGATAAAATGCCAGTATAGAAATGCTATATAGAAAAATGCTATAAATTGTATAATGTCATATATCAAAGGGGTGAAGGAAATATTCTTCCCTAGACTGGAGTGGGCATGGGGAAGGGGAATGTACCGGAGAGTGCCTCCACTGGGATTATTTTAATGTATGTGATGGTTTTCTCTTTCTACCATTTTGGTTTTTTTAAAGCAGGTTCCACCCCCAGTGTAGGGCTTGAACTCACGACGCTGAGATCAAGAGTCGAGTGCTCTACCAACTGAGCCAGCCAGGTGCCCCTCTTTCCACCATTTTAAAACATGGATTTCTGCAGCTGATCAGAGCCACTAAACCAGGAGTGCTCACTTGGCCTCTACTCTTACACACACACGCACACACCCTCCATAAACTGTTCTCACTTGGTGCCCAATCTGCATAAACCATGAGGATAAATCTATCAGGCAAAAAGAAAAAGGCAACAAACCTCAGCCAAGGCCAAGGTGCAAAACCCCACACCACGCAGGGTAGGTCATTCGGTCCCACCAAGAGTCCCGGATGTCACCTTGCTTAAAGTGGACTTGGTCCCAGGAAGTCACCCATTTGCGGCACTCCTCTTGTTTCGGCTCTCCCCACCTGCTCTTTTTGGAGGGCTGTTTGTGTGCTCCCCACACCGCCCTCTTCCCCTGCTCCGCCGTTCTCTCCCGCACTTTCTCTTTCTCTCTAGGCTGGGTTTAATTTGACACCTTGAGCTTTGGTAACGAGGTGGGGAGCAAAGCAGCCACAGTGGAATTCATTAGGCTCAACACTGCAGGGCCCGCTCTCTGTGCGTTAATGACATCGGAGAGTAGGGAAACGAGACAGCCACCACGCGAGATGAAATAAACATGAGGACTGTCAGCAGTGACAGCCTAAGCAAAGGGGACAAAATGAGCCAGGTAGAGACCTTTCCCCGTCCACACAATGCAAACCGACAGCTTGCAAAGCCCCCCTCCCCGCAGCCACCCCCCCTTACCCAAAGCTGAAGAGTGAGTAAGAGGTGGGGGGAGGCGGAAGCATGGATGGGAGAAAAGGAAAGAAAATACAATTAAATTATCATTGTTTTAACGTACAAATTTCATTTATCAGTTTAATGTTGGCGCAAACCAAATTCATCACCCTCCTTCAGAGAGGAGCATAGGGAGGCTGGGAGCGGGTTTGCGCTGTGCTATGCTTGGAGGGTTCTTTCCTCCCTCCTCCCCGCCTTAAGCTCTCTCGGCTGATTTTTTTTTTTTCCTGAGCAGCATCATCCATGCCACCCCCCCACCTCCAACCACTATAACTCTGTCTCTCCCTGTTGCTAAAGGCAGCCCTGGAAGGAGGAAAAGAAGGGAGAAGGAAAGCAGAGGTGGTGAGTAAGGGCTAGAGATGCTGGCTCCTGGAGAGGGGGGGTGGCAGGAGGGTGACAAAGAAAACTCAGGCAGCACGCACTAGACCACAGAACAGAACAGCATGGGCTACCTCCAGACGGGGTAAAGCTCTGAATGCGTGCCCACCGAGAACCCAGCTACCAGCTATCAAAAGGGTCAACTGGCAAGGAAGGTCTTAGGGACTCGATGGCCTTCTCTTCTCCACACAATGCAGAAGGAATGCACTGGCTCTCATCAAGCTAAGTCACAGGCCTCTTCTTCGACTAGAAATAATCCTGTCTGCACAGGGGCAAAGGGAAAGCCCCCCTCTGCTGCACTTGCCCAGGGGAAAGGTGACTTCCCCATCTTCAAAGAGGGCAGACTCCATACGGTTGGCCACAGCGTGAAGCCCAGGGCTGGGATCTGTGGTGCTACATTTTCCCTAATTTCATCTGCAGATCTCCCAGCCAGAGCAGCCCTTCCCAGAAACCTTCCCCTCTTTCCTAGCCTTTTTCAGAGACTGGACATAAGTGAGCCAGAGCCTATCCTTTAAAGTCAAATATCACTGTTTTCTTTGGCCGTGGACTTCTCCAGCAAGGTTTTCAAAGAACCCCCAAAGCTAGCAATATTATTATGAGAAGGGAAAAGAAAACCATCATACTTTTATTAAGCGGCATTAAAGGGTAAAGATGTGAAGGCCGAATCAATGACAGAATCCACACTTAGAAGAGACCCAACATGGGTCAGTCTGAGTGGCCTGAGTGAAAGTTTGCCCTATCAAACCCCTGGCAGGGTGGGTGGTGGGGCCAAAAAAAAAAAAAAACCTAGCTTGCCAACCTGCTCCAGGGATGTGAAGGATGCGGGGGGCCAGGTGTGGAGAGTGGGGGCTCCTGACGCACAAACCTAGCTGGTCATCATGTAGGAAGCCATGGGGCCATGACTCCAAGTCACAGCTATGAACAGCTGATACCAGAAAACGACCTGTTTCACATAATAGATCTGGGGTATCACAAAATAGAGGCCATGACAGTTTTGTCAAACACATCAAGGGTTTAAGGCCCAGAGACTCCCACGGAAAGTTGTGTCTACATTCAACACTGACAAAACCTTAATTTCCTCCTTGGAAAGCAGTTCACAGCTTCTTCCCTAGATGGTGTGAAAAGAGATGGGGTGGCACCTTATATGAAGCATTATAATCCCTGAATGAAAGCAATCCATTAATAAAAGTGCTGGGGAAGAGCTTTACACTTACGAGACTAATTTTGTTTTAAGCTAGAAAAATAGGATTATAGAACATTTTGTTAAGGGAAGGAGACACACACAGTCCATTTGTTCTGGAAGGCAGTCAGTGGACTGACTGAGTACATGGTTCTAGGAGAGGACTGAACTACATGGGAAGGCCAGCGTTAGCATGGGCCCCCTGAAGGTGGGTCCAGGAGTCTATCCGGAACACAAAGGTAACCCCGTGCAGGCCTGCCAGATCAAAACAAGAGAAGCAGAGGGCTTAAGTAATGTCAAGGACACCAAAGCGTGTCCACATTTGAACTGCCCCACCATTTTGTTTCTTGGCCAAGGTCTAATTTCAAGCTTGCCCATGACTAGAGGCCCCAGTGCATTTGCATGTTTTCATTACACTACATTGCCTTGCTCGGTCTCAAAGGTAATCCCTTCAGAAGCTACTTTCTCCCCTCATATTCCCTCACCTATCTGAAGGAAGAAAGTCAAAGGCCTTGCCCCCAAGAGAAGGCACCAATGGGACGAATTAACAAGTCCTGTGTCATCTTGAGAGACAGCAGTGGAAAGAGAGGGGTGTGTTTAGAGAGACATAAACAAGTTTGATCCCCTTCTCCACTATATCCAAGTTTGGGGACCCAGGGCAAATTATTTCGCCTCTCCAGGCCTCAGTTTCCTCCTCTGAAAAATGGGGAGTATAACACCAACCTTTGAGCTACACACAACTTACATATATATGGCAAGTGTCCTAGGCCTACAACGGGGCCTGGCGTGTGGTGGATGCTTTCAGGGGGAGCCAGGCAGCTGAGGAAGGGTTCAAAGTCGTGGCTGTGACAGTTCTGAAGTTCCCCAGAAAATGAGCTGCGTGAGCCAAAGGAACCACACTTAACTACCAGAATAATCTATAGCTTGATAACATCAAAGCAGAGTTGAAATTCCCTCCCCCCACTGTTTATCAGAGAAGCACTTCAAGCCATGCCCCCAGCACTCAGCCCTTCCTTGCCTTTCTCTGGCTCCTCTCCACCTCCCCGCCTCCTCTAGTCAACCTCCACCAGGTCACCGGAGCAGCTCCAACAACCCTGGGGTGCTCAGCGAAAACCCAAATGCTCCGCAACAGCCCCCGCCCCCCCTCCCCCCACCAGAGGTTGATTTCATTGTTCCGGGATGGAGCCCAGGCCTTGGTGGTATTTTGTAAAAGTTCCCCAGGTGACTTTAATGTGCAGCCAGGGTTGAAAACCACTCTGTAGCAAATATACCTGTTACTTAAAGGTTTATGCATAACATTAAAAAAACATTCTTGGGCGCCTGGGTGGCTCAGTTGGTTAAGCGACTGCCTTCGGCTCAGGTCACGATCCTGGAGTCCCGGGATCGAGTCCCGCATCGGGCTCCCTGCTCAGCAGGGGGTCTGCTTCTCCCTCTGACCCTCCCCCCTCTCATGTGCTCGCTCTCTCTCTCTCATTCTCTCTCTGTCAAATAATAAATAAAATCTTTATAAAAAAATAACAAATAAAAAAAGTTTCATTGGGCGCCTGGGTGGCTCAGTCGGTTAAGCGACTGCCTTCGGCTCAGGTCATGATCCTGGAGTCCCGGGATCGAGTCCCGCATCGGGCTCCTTGCTCGGCAGGGAGTCTGCTTCTCCCTCTGACCCTCCCCACTCTCATGCTCTCTCTATCTCATTCTCTCTCTCAAATAAATAAATAAAATCTTTAAAAAAAATAAAAAAACATTCTTATTACCATAATGACTTACTGGGCGGGAGTGTTAGGCCTCTCACCTAAAAAGGTAAGTGGTGCAGCCTCCAGGAACGATCACCCCTGGGAGGGGTTTGGGAGGTCAACTAGGCGGCCTCCATTGTCTGGAGGAGGCTCAGAGAGGTGCGATGACTTTCTCTGAAACCACAACTGACTGGCCGCGCTGAAGGGTTCCCCCCACTTAGAGCCCCAGGTCGTCCTGACCTGCCTCCTCCAGCTCCCGCTCTGAGGTCTGGGGGGCTGACACCCATTCTCTCCTTCTTCTCCTTCCTCTTTTCCCATCTTTCCCAATGCTTCCTCCACCACTGGCCTTGTTTCCAATCTTTAATGCTAAACATTATCAGCTTGAAATGCTCCATCTAGCGCCTGGAGCTTTGAGAGGAAAGGTGCCATGAAAATCTTAATAAACAAATAAATAATTCATACTAGGTATTGGTCTATTCTCTGCACCACTGGATTTCAAACATTTCTTAGAAACGGACTCTTACCCGTAAAGTCAAGCAAACAAAAATCATGAAACAGAAGCGCAGGGGTCCATGTTGGGGTGAGGGTCCGGAGCCCCATGGGCTCACCCCGCTGCTGGGAGGGCAGCCCCGGGCCACCCTCATACCCCTCCTGGGGCCTTGTGGAGGGCAAGGACCGAAGACGACCACAGCCCAGGATGCCCAGCTGGGTTGTGCCTTTATGATGGACAGCCCAAAGAATAGCTTCATGACATGACACATCCTCCTCCCCCAAAAATAACCAGAAAAAGAAGTCATTTGTTGTAAAACAAGTACACCTCTGTGAAAATTGCATGTGTTGCGACTGGGTTGTGAGAAAAATACAGAAACGTGGCCGTGGTCAGATCTGCTCAATCCACTCCATCCTGAAATGGGACTGAAGTCCCCCAAGACCATGAGGAAAAAAACCTCTCTCCACTCAGCAAGCAGGGAAAGCTCCCTATCATTTGTGCATGTGCGCGTGCATTTGGACCCTATTTGTTTTCTCCCCTAAAGACATGGAGTCTCCAAGCCCTGTTTCTCTTTGGGAGCAAGGAGTAATGGAGACCAATTAGGAGTGAAGAGACCGGTTTGGGCCACATTTCCAGCCCAGAAGCATCCACAGGTCTTTGGAGGCCAAGAATGCCTGCCTCCTCCTGATGATTTCTACAGAAGAAACTCTAAAACCCCCCTTCAGCTTGATTCCTTAACTTATGTGGCTGCCAATGACAAGCTTTCCCACTGCCTATCTAACTACTGAGGCAGCAACAACTACTAATTCAGTGGCTCAATTTGCCAAAAACATCAGGCTGATGATTTGAAATGATTTTCATAATATAGATGAGGTGAGGATTACAACAGATTTTTCTTTCTTTGCTTGCTTATTCCTTTTTTTTTTAAGAGTTATTTATTTATTTTATAAAACAGAGGACAGAGGAAGAGAATCTCAAGCAGACGCTGCGCTGCACATAGAGCCAGATGCGGGACTCGATCTCATGACCATGAGATCATGACCTGAGTGAAAATCAGGAGTTGGACACTTAACGGACGGCACCACCCACACGCCCCACGTATTCTTATTTCTTTAACCACCATGTGCTACTGAATCCATTTCCCCTTCATTCTGCTCCAAAGAAACTCTGGCTCACGTAAAGATTGGGTCTGCACCCCTAACAGGCTGTCAAGGAAAAAAGGCAGAGACAGAAAAATGAAATCTCTTCAGATTTGCATTTTGTGCTGCCGGTCAGAGCACCTTCCTTTGGCCCTCATCACGCTATTTGCAGGTGAGACACCCGAGGCCGACCAAGGTTAAGTGACTCCCCCAAGGTCACACAGTCTATGATCCCGGAGCTCGGGTCTGAGACTTCTACTTCTTTTTTTCTTTTCTTTTAATTTGGGGCTTGAACTCACGACCCTGAGATCAAGATCTGAGAGATCAAGAGTCTGACACTTAACTGACTGAGCCATCCAGGCGCCCCCAAGCCTTCTACTTCTAAATGCAACACTCCACAGGCCACACAATTCCTCCAATTCCAAGCCTCCATCATTAACCTGAAGTCAGAATCACTGCAGAACTGTAATTCACAGGGTCCTGTGACCACAGTGGCATCATTTCTCCCCCGTATTATCTTACCATCACCCCCAATTTCTCCGCTGACAAATCCATGTGTTCACTGTAAGTGCCATATGTATCTCTGTGGATGTGCTGGCAAGAATAATGGGCCATGAACTATTTTCAAAAGGCCACTTACTTTGTCCGTAAGATTTCAGACCCAAGTCCTCTGCCATTATCTGCCTCCCAACTCTTACTCCAAATTCTTTTTGATCACCCCCCCCAATACTGTTTAGCCCTAAGTCCCCCCTTCCCTCCTGCCTTAAAATCAAACATCCATGGAGTTTGTTCAGATTCCCTATTCATCAAGGAAATGAATTCCATATGCATAATTCATTTCTTTTGTGAACTTTTTCCCCTGCAGGGAGTTAATGCTCCCCAGTGCATTGGGAACAGAGGCAGTGGCAGAAGGGACAAGTGAGCAAGGGGGCAAAAAAAAAAAAAAAATGCCTTCCCCGTGTTGCTGGGACAGATAGGGGCCAAAAGGTCTGGCCTCTGCTGGCTGATACCTAGAGCTCCACAATTTTATCTCGCAAAAAGGAAGGGGGACCCTGTACTGCTTATTAGGGGACAATGGGCTTCGCCTTCAAGGGCGAGCAGCCCGGGGAGCCTGGAGGCCTTATTTCCAAGCCCAGTGGCTGCCGGTCGCCTAGAGAGAAAGAATGGCTAGGGCCCTCCCACTCCTCCATGTCTCTGCTCATATTAAAAACCCAAAACTAAACAAAGAGATATACACCGTGCCCAATGCACCATGTTGAACAGCTGCTGCATTTGGAGAAAAAGCAGTCCCTAGTCCAAAGTCAGATTTGAAAAACGGCTTTATTAAGAGAAAGATTTACTGTAGATGAACTCCAAGACTGGAAAGAGGGGGAGCAGCTGAGAAAGACAGATCTGCCAGACGGGGGGCCCAACTGACTCCACTGGCTAATGTTACCTTTTGGCACGTTTCTCTGACCCCCATGACATCCTGGAAGTTGCAGGGCCTTCGGTTATTAACTCTTTAATGACAGCCTAGAGCCCCGAAGTTCAGAGCTGGCTTGACAAATGGCACAAAAGATTTTAAGGCCAAGATGGAGTGGATATTCCAGCACGGTTTCTTTCAGGGAATTCGTATTAACCTAACATCTTACTTAAATTTTTAAAAATACATCTTTCTTTTCACTTATTTGCTTCTGCCTTCCTCCATCTCCGTAGACAAAGGGGAAGGGGCCGAGAATCATTTTAGATTTGGGAATTCTTGTGCCTCGTAGTTGAGGATCTGCATCTTGGGAAAGGCCAATTCGCTACCTCAACTGCCTAGAATCAGCACAATTTTGTACGCAGCTCCAACCCCGAAGAAGAAGAAGCTGTTTCATCAGTAATAATAAAATTTCACTTGTTGTTTACTTCTTCCAGTGTGTGGTCCGATATGGGCGAGATAGGACAAAACCAGTGAACTAGTAGGAAACAGAGCTGGATCCACCGATAAACTGAAAGCAACAGAAATCTTAACTGTGATTCCTGTAGGATTAACTTGTAAAGACAAATAAAACCGTCAATGGCTTTCATCTAATGTATGAAAACCAGAAAGCAGCTAGCCAGCTTTATTTTCGCATCCACTGGAAGCACCATGCCAAAATAAGCTCTCCATATAGAAGCGAGGGAGAGCAACAATGGATATGTGAGTTATAAAGTAAAGCACTCCATAGTGTCCGGGGACTAGAGACAGTGCCTTGCCCTTGGCCTCACAGAGCTTATGGTCTATTTAGGAAAGAAAGAAGCATGAAGGGAATTCTAAAGTTAAAGTAAAGTAAATCTGAAGAATATATAAATACGTAAGTGAGCCAAACTACTCCAACAGGCGGCAGAGATTCCCAGGGACACCTGCATGAGAGCCATCAGACCATGGACGTTTCGTGCAAAGGCTCTCAAGTTGGATGGACATGTGTTTGAATCCCAGTGATGCCCCTGGCCGGCTATGTGATTTCTGACATGAATTTAACCTCTCAAATCTCATCTGTCAACTATACCCCATAATTGTGCTTCTTCATAGGATGTTTGTAAGAATTTATTTAGATTCAAGTGTATAAAATAACTTGGTAGCACGCCCAATCACGTATGTAAATAATATATGCAATAAATACCCAATAAATTATAAACTTCAAAAAGGCACGAGCCCATTGAGCCACTGAAAACCAACATGGTGATGCATGACAGGTAAGCTGGTTTGGCACGATGTCTGAAGTAGCCATCTACCTGCTTCTTGTATGGATCGGCTACAAGGGGAGTCAAAGAGAATAAAGGGACCCACACCCTCCACCGAAGACCAAGCTTTTCCATCCCACTCTGGAGTGTCTACGTCTGCACCTTGCCCTTCGTTTCCGCTAGGTGGACCCTCCACCTCTGTGCTGTCTTTCCCCACGATACCAGTCAGCATCTCTCTCCCTCCTCTACTAAATCTGGACAGTAAGTAGTATCTCCCTGTCACGGGGGTAGGGAGAGCTTCTGCAACGCCCCATTTAACTGCTCTGTGCTCCTTTCTTCGGGCTTCATTAGCATATTTCAGCAGTGCCTTGATGGATGAAGATAGATGGGGGAACATCATCCTTGGTGAAATCACTGTTTCATCAAGGTTAAACCAGCCTCGAGCTTCGCCACCTCCCTTTGTTTGGCTAGGTCTCTAATAACAAAATTAACGGCAGAATTAATGCCCAGGAGGCTCCCAGTGAAATACACTGATGCTCCCAGAATGAAGCTTTATCCTGGACCTCCCAGTTTATAATCCATCAATCAGTTGCTTCCATACTTTATTTTAAAGTAAAACATCACCTCCATCACAGCAGAAGCCCGCCTCCCCATCCTTTCCTCTGGACCAGCTGGGCTGGGAAAAGGCTAAGGAGGAGACTCAGAGCCGTCACAGAGACACCAGTCAGAGCAGAGGAGAAGGTGGGTCCTCCCTCTACCACCAGACAGTGAGCTCCTTGAAGGCAGCTCATTTTTGCCAGATTTTCTGCTAACACCTCATCACGTCTACTGTTGTCTGAGCCAAGTGACACCTGTCCACTGCATCCTTGCTGGTGCTGAAGGAACCTACTGGAGTCCATAAATGCCCACCGAGCACTCACCACCTGGGAAGACTTCGCGAAACAAGGGTGCAGTGCCAGTCCTCCAGCCTCAAGACCAAAAGCACCGCTCCCGACAAGCTTCCCTGTCACTCCTCAAGGATTTCACCGCCGAACCAACCCCTGTGACATACTCGGCTGGTTCTGCATGTGAAAAACGTTGTGAGGCCCTCGATGCCTCAGCCTGAGCTCAAACCAGGGAATGATGCAGGTGGGAGCCAACTGAAGTATCTGGGGGCCATGTTTCGTTCCATCTCCTATTGACAGTCACATCCCCTTTGGCAGGACACATCTCCTGTCTGGGACTCAGGCTCCACAAGACGGAAGCAGCCTGCCCTCAGTTGCCTCAGTCCTGACTGTGTCACTACTGACTCCTCACGCAGTCTCTCAGACTGATGGCGACGGGAATGTGGGACATGCACGTGAGTGCCTCTGAGAGAAACAAGCAGTGCTAGGCATGGAGCTTATCACATGCAAGCAGGATCCTGCTGACCTGCACAGTCAAATAATTTCCTAACAAAATGGGGGAGAGGGGGAGGGGAGGAAGAACATCCCAGAAGCAGCATGTACGTTACATAACAGATCAAGGTACTTTATCTCACCGGACCTCGATTTTCCAGGGGTATTTGTGAGGACCAAAGGCTTAAAACTTATCAAGTGTTCTAACTTCCTTAAAGGAAGGGTGTTAGCTGAATACCAAAAGTCACCGTGACCATGCAAAACCGAACACAGTATGTGATATGTGTCATGAGGGGGAGGCAAATCCACAAGCCTGCACCACGTGGAGGGGCTGAAACTCAGCAGACAATGAAAGCTCCTTCCTCACAGTGTTTTCTGACTCAGACTGAGAGCTGAGATTCTTGAAAGCCCCGGGGAAGAAAAGCCCCGGGGAGTTACGGAAGCCTCGAAGCTGTTCCTCAGGCCTGGGATCCTGGTTTCTCCCTGGGTACCCACCCAAAGTATAGCTGAGGGAACACCACTGAGCCTTTCGTGGCAACCAAGGCTTCTGCCAAGTCTCACAGAGAGAACCACGTGGAACCACGGCACAAGAAGGCGGGTTGTTCCCACAGCAGCCAAGAGGGAGGGCAGCTGAGGAAGCGTGTCTGGTGGGGAGAAGGCCCAGTTGCTGTACAGGTCTACACTGAGTCCCTGGCTGTCCTCCTGGCCCGAGCTCGTCTCCGGGGTGCCATCGTGGGGGCCGCTGGACCCCTCTAACGACGGATAGATGGGTGAACGGACCCCGCCCACATCTCTCCCCTCCTCCCCCTCCCTTCTCCTTCCTCCCTGCCCCCATCCTCCAAGGAAAAGGCCAAGATGACTATCACGAGTGCGCCGTGGCCCAGGGCCATGGAACGTGACAGACGCCGCTCAGAGAGGAGACCACAGAAAGGACAGGTGGTGTGGAATTTTAGAACCACACTGCTTCAAGCATTCTGCCCGAAGTCCCGGAAGGCTGCTCCGAGGGGCTCCTTTTGAGGGATGGTGTCTCTCCCTGCACAGAGAACAAGAAATGGAGCAGGACGCTGGTATCCTGGAGAGGCCAGAAGGGAAAGCCAGAGAGGGTGCTGTGAGCCCAAGTCCCTCCCCCGACAGAGAAGTGATGCTATTAACGGTTGTTTGTCCAGAAGACTGTGCCCGTGTTTGCTTTCAGACCCAAGTAACCCATGAAAGGAAGTACTGACTGTCCTGCACGCTGGCGCTATCACATCCTTCCCAAGGACCTGCGCTGGGCAAGGAGCAGTCCGCTGAGTGGAGCATTTCCAGAGGGGTCAAAGCTGAACACTGCTAACCCTCAACTTACTCCAAGAAACAGGCCAACATCATCATCCATGCTGGGGAAGCTGAAGAATGAGCACGCTTAGCAGGTCTTCAGTGAGACAGGCAAGCCGAGGACCTACAGCCTTCCCCTCGGAGCCCCTGTGCCGCCCTGCGAACCAGGAGACACGCAAATCTGGACAGAGCGGAGAAGCCACACCCCTGATTTCAGCCCTGCTGAGCCCCCCAGCTCTGCTAGGCTTCCAGAAGCCATGCTGCAATCTGTCCAGAGGTCACGCACTGGTGATTGCGAAGTCTAAAATCCAAGTCTCAAGCTCCTAGAACCTTCTCACTCCACAGGGACTCCCCACACTACAGTCCATCCCCTTCCGCTTTGCCGAAGGCTTCACTTAGCTCCTCAGGCCCTAGGATTTTGGTCCACCTTGGAAGCAGTGGTCTCTAGGATCCCAAACAATGACTCTCCCTGTTCTTTACTACTGTCTCAGCATCTGTGAAATGGGAGCAGACCACCCTAACTGATGTAAGGACTGTCGAAGAAACCACAGAAAATAAATTAATACCTTCCGAGCTCCCCATGAACCGAGTGAAGCACTAAGGGAGGGCAGTTTCTAGTCTTCTCTGACCTAAATGGAGGAAAACGATGGCTCTTCCTTTGGAAGACTAAGACTTAGGACAAACCCCAAGACGGCGACGTTCGCACCGCCCGACCCTGCCTTTCTCCTCGGGTTTCCTGCTCTTTTAACCGCGGGGAGGAGGGTCAGGGCAACAACTACCTCACACCCGCTGCACGTCAGAGACACCAACACGCCTGTGCCTTCTGGAACCTTCCAACCCACTCTGTGGAGCAGCTCCGGCTCCCCCTCACACCCAAGAACACGAAGGCTCGGGTGGGACAAACGGCTTGTGCAAACCCACTGGGCGGGAGCGGGAAGGAGGACTGGACTGGGGTCACGGGAGGCCGCTTGAGCTTCGGCTACAATCCGGCTACAACCGGCCCCCCACACCAAGGCACCCAGGAGGGTGTGAGGGAGTGAGCACACGCTCCCCTTCTCTCTCGCTGCCGGGTCATACCCCCGACGCGCTCGGCTCCGGGAACTCCCGGGGCTGTCTCCGCACAAGCGGCAAGAAGAGCACAGGCCCGGACGGACTCGGGAGGCCTGAGCCGAGCGAGCGTCTTTAGAAGCCGCAGGAGGCAGGTGACCTCACTGAGGAGGGTCACGTGTGAGGGGTGCGGGTCAGGGCTGGGAGGGCCGGTGAGCCAGCAGGGACTGCGCGCCTCCCTCCCTCCCGACGGCTTTGTTCCTCAGACCCCGAAGAACAATAGGTAGTCGTGCTCTGCTCCTCTGGTCTTTCTCACTACGTGTGCATGTGCGCGCGCGTGCGTATGTGTGTCCTCATCAGAAAACTGACCGTTTTATATTATATTCGCACACGCAGACTGCAGAAGAGGCAGCACCCGGAGAAGTCTGGCACTTTTCTGAGCTTCCTCTTCTCTCTTAGCCGTCAACCCCCAGGGCCAGCTGCGCGCTAGAACTTCAGAGGGGAAACTGAGGAACGCTGTGTAAAAATGAGGGCTCGGCGCTAGGCGGTGCAGAGAGTGATCACTCTAGAGCATGTCCTTGTGTAGTGATCCGCCCCGGTTCACTGTTTTCCTACACCTCGTTGTGCCCAGGGCAGGGGGTGACCCACAGAAGCCATCCGTATTGTCCAGCAGACCAAACAGGAAGAGGCGCAGAAATCGGCGGGAGGGGCCACGCTGCAGCTGTTGCTAGGCAGCACGATTATGCCCCTTCCCCGCTGCTTGGCAACCAGCATTTCCCATCACACACACAGCCACAGCAGCAGCACAAGGGTCTTAGGGCTTGGAGAGAAAAGGGCTGAATTTCAAAGGAGCCTCTAAGTATGAATGGATGCCCTCCACCTTCCCCGGAGACCCAGACGGCCCCCAGAGCAAGATGGCCCCACTTACTCAGGAAGTGTCCCTTTGGTGACACTTGAATTTTACCTGATGGCTGTACAAATCTTCTACTGAGTGCAGCGACACGCCAGAAAGATGGGGGAAAGAGCCTGAGTCAGCAAGAGCAAGCTCGAGCTTTGGGAGAAGAAAGCCTGTCCTCTGGGCCCCATGCCTCTGAGGAATTCATTGGTGGAATGAGATTTTTCCCAGGATCAGCTGTGTGGCGGGCTGGGCCAGATACCTTCAACGGTGGTGTGTCTTTCTGTGGTCCCCGACCAAATGCCAGCGCAACTTGGCAAGGTTCTCCAAACTGAGGGCAAAGTCATCCCACCATCACCCTAACGTCATTGGTCATAATCAGTCAGCTCAACAGCAGGGCCAAAGTCATCAACTTATTGTTCAAATCAAAGAGGAGCCTACCGTATAACAGGACTCCCTCAGCCCACCTCCCCCCTTTGGGTGATAAACAGATGCCCCAAGTCCCACTGGAAGGTAGTGTCCTAGCAGGCACTTGAACTCAGAAGCCCTTGGCTTCTTCTCAGCTGTCTTAGGCACCATAAGACCTGCTCCGTTGTTTTCGGGCTAGACCCGCATAAGGATCATGTGAGTTCACTTTTTATTCCAATTATCTTTCAGTCCAACTTTTTAATATATTAACTGCTCTAATAGCCCCTGTAGGAGAGACCATACAGAGTTCTGTTCTGCCCACCAGGGGAAATACTCTCTTAATACCTTCAAGAGCATATGCATTCTCTTCTCTTCTAAATCTCTCTACGGGATTTTAGAAAATTCTCCAGCATCATTCCGATTCTACTCTGAATTCAGTGAGATCATCCAAAGTGATAACCTCATTGGTATTTCATTTTCTTCCCAGCCCCAGCTGGAGAATTTTTCCCCTCATTAAAATTAACGAGGTCAGTTTCCCAAGCTCAAGATACTGAGCACTCCTGTTGGTGGAGTTTTGTTTCTTAAATTGAGCTACAGTCTCTAAGTGCAAAGTTATACTAAGCGTCATTTACTTTATTGCTGCGTAATAAGAAACCAAAATGGAAGTACTAAGCCCTCCTCCTAGCACATCCTACACTTTAGCAGCCACATGCAAACACACACAAACCGCACATCCCCAACTCAGCCCATGGCTTCTCTGTATTCTGGCCACAAAAGGAACCTCCCTGCAGTTTAGGATCCACAGTGTGGTAGAAAAAAAAAAAAAAAAAAAAACTCGGGCCTCGTAAGTGGCCAGGGATCTAGGGTTCCAGCCAATTTGAGGAGAAAGACACAGTCACCCCGGGCATTTGACAAAGCCACGGCGTCCCCACGAAAGGTAATAGAGGGTAGACGGATCTGAGCAGAAGGGACAGGCTCCTCTCTGCAGCCAGTGAACAGGTAATTAGATATCCAAAGCTTGAGGTGGCTCTGTCCCACCAAAATTCAAGGGGACATACTACGTCACCAACTAAGAGACATACTTAACACTACATCTCCAGTGACAGGAAGGGGAGAAAACAAATAAACATAAAAAGCCAATCCCATAAATGAGGTGGAAAGGCACTCTCCCGGGCAACCATAAATACTCGTTATCTCATGTTAGACACAAGCTGGACCGTCCACCTTGTTCCAAGCTGGAGTAACACGCTCTCAAGACCGTCACGTAGCAAGGAGCCCAGTCCCTCTCAGACTTAGTCCTGTCCATCTTCTCCTCGGTCAGCCCAACCATCTTCGTGTTCCCCCTCTTTTTTCTCCTGACCCTGTAGACCTGTAAAACTAAAATCGAACTGTAACTTAGATCAAAAGCCAGGGGGAGGGGGGGATGATGCTGGGGGTTAAGAAGAAAGCCTCAGAAGGGGTCCCCACCAGCTAGGCCACCGGATTTGTCCAGGCCCGGGGAAGGGAAGGGAGCTCTCGGGTCCCACTGTTGGCTGATCAAAGTCCAATCAGAAAGTGGGGGAGGACCCCGGCCAGCCTCATGTGACCCAGCACAGACAGCCAAGTCTAGAGAGGGGCTGTGCGCGTGTGGGCAAGGTGCACCACCATATCTTTACTGAGCGTGCCAGGGAGAGAGAGAGAGAGAGAGACGGAAAGGGAGAGGGAGACAGGGAGAGGGGGAGAGAGGAGGACAGAGAGAGAGGGAGAGAGAAAGAGCAAGGGAGTCTATCCGAAGCTGCATCCTAACGAACCTTAATAAGTTAATGCAGAAATCCTCCCAAGGAGTCTGGCTATAGGAGACGCTGGTCTCTCCTGAATCAAAATCTGTTATGTTGTAATATAATAGATGTAAATTAAAACAGAAAATCTATCATGCCTCTAATGTACCCTGATGGCTGAGTGTGTGGATCCGTCCGAGGAGAGGCACCAGGAGGAAGGGTGATATATGGCGAAGCTGGATGGAGGGTGAAAAGCGTGGCGAGGTGCGCGGCGGAATGGCGCAGCCCGCTCATGCTCCTCAGACCCAAGGGCAAGAGACGAATAAATGTTGATTAGTGTTGATTTTGTCCGACAAACGCCTGTCGAGTGACAGTTGGGCTAAGCTGCACTGAAAGAGAACCATTAATCTTGGTCTGGTTTAAGTAGAGTATATTAATTTGTGTCATTTTTACTAAGTCGTACTGAGAAAGGCCTCTTACTGCTTTGCATATGACTGCTTTGGTGGTTCAGCCGGGCCCCTCCCCCGCACCCCTCGCCCCCCCCAACTTTCTAAAACAGATACCATGGTGGCAGAAGCAAATTCAAATGACACAGCAGGGGAGCAGGGGACTGAGAGCTCCTCTCTTGGATTAAGAAAATAAACTCCCAGGGTGTTGGCATAGCAACAGCATTTCAGATGAACTGCTATATATTCAGTGATTAATAAATTAACATTTTTTACAGTTGTTCCTCCTCTCCTCCCCACCCCCATGCGCCCCGTACCCCCTCCCCACACTCACACTTCAACCTTCTCCTCGCTGCATCTCTCGCCTCCCATGAGGAGACAGAAAGAAGGCCCTGCGTATTAGCAGCCTGAGAGTTAACTCCTGCCCACGGCTGCCATCCCTAAAGACAGACGACACGGCCTCCTGTCACCCGTGAGGCTGGGAGGACGCCGGCAGGAGGCCGTGGGACCAACGGGCAGACCCGCACGGACCTATATTCAACATGGTGCTCGCATCACACCTCTCTCCAAGACACTGAGGGCAACCATCCCCGGCCCCAAACGTTTGGGCCTTTCCAAGTCCTGACAGGCTAGGAAACAACGAAGAGCTACACTTCCTCCCCAAAAACACATCCCCCTGAAACAAAGACCGCCCCCCCCCCAAGCCACATCCAAGGGAGCCTGGACCTTCCTAGGGCACTACATGACAAGAAAGTTTGTGCCCATGGATGGTGGCCATGAACAGGAGGCTGATGCTTCCCTCCCAAGCTTACAGTCGTCCACCAGCCCCTACAACAAATTTGGGCAATGGCTATGGAATTGTGGAAGAAGAGCAGAGCAGGTATTAGGCACAGCCCTGGCCCTCTGGTTTCAACAGTAAGTCAAGTTCAAAAAGCGCTCCCTTTTCAAAGCCTTCATGAAATCATATTATGCTTAAGGAGAAAGGAAGAGGGGAATGGTAAGCTTTGTTTTCCACAGCTCTCACGTGTACCAGTCCTTCAGCATGGCCACCTTGTGAGTCCAAGGCGAGCCCCAGCAGCTGTGGACCCAGGCCTGGTCCTGCAGGGGGCCAATGGCAGTGACCTCAGCCCTCTGGAGACACGTGACCAGGACATCCCTGAAGGAGCCTCTGGCCACATCTCCCAGCAACCCCCAAGGACAGGCTCCAGGAAGCCAAGAGGAGGAATACTCAGTGAGCAGCCCAGAAACCTCCCAAGCAGAAGGAGGAATAGATTATTGCGTACAAGTTTGCAGGAGACAGAGGGTGAGTGTTGCAGGAAGTGGAGATCCGGCTTGCAAGGTGGCGGCACTCCAGGGAGCTGGGTCACCATTATCAAAGACTGTTCCATGGGGGTTCCTTCCCCAGCGGAATGGGAGGTTAAATTATATAACCTTCTAGGCAGCTCAAGGCCACTGCGGGAGGATGAAGGAAATAAATAACAGCAACAAGAACCTACTGTGAGGCTCAACATGGGCCAGACATGGTTCCCAGTGCTTTCTGTAGATTAGCTAGGAGGGAGATACCTACGAAGTAGACAGCACGCTTATTCTTCCTATTACATAGATTAGGATAAGCCACAAAGAGAGTTTAAATAATTATGTCTAAGTCACTTAACAGAAAAGGCAGAAGAGTTGTGATTCGAACCCTGGCAGTCAGAGTCCAGAGTCCACGCTCCTAACAACCGCACGACGATGCTCCACTCAAATTCTACCAGATCCAAGCAAACAACCCTCACCTGAACGACAGCACAATGGACCTGACGATGGAAACTCCAGGAATGAGGTGATTACAGTCTAAGGAGGGAGAGAGAACATGGCGCCGAAAAACCACCCCTCCCCCCCCCAAAATCAGCCAACACCATTCAGTTGTGGACATTCTAACAGGAGTGTGGTGACGTGGACGTGGTATCAGGAAAACTGGCTGTGGGTCCCGCTTGGCCACAAACCGCATGAACTCGAACTGAGTTAACACCCACTCTGGGTTTGGTTTCCTTCTCTGTGAAAAAACTGGTCGGGGCTCTCGAAGAAGGTCTCTTCCAGCTCTTAACCCCACATGAGCAGGTTGAGCACCATAAAATCAATTTCCCACTTTTTACGTTGTTCCCAGAGTCACCCTCATCACATCCTTCTGTACCTCCTTTCCTGCCTTTCTACTGCCATCAAGCTGGGGGAGAACACGAGAGAGATCGCGGCTCTACCTTCTCTAGACCGTGCACATCGTGTGCGTCCACGGTGCCCACGTTATTGATTCTTTTTCGTCTACTGATCATTAGAGAGGCCTCGTTTTTAGTGTGTTGGGGTGGCTGACAGAAAACAACAGACTGAGAAAAACAAAAAACGAAAACACAAAACAAAACAACAAAAAACAAAAACAAGCAGGTTTGAGCAGCGCTGAAGCCACAGTGGGCCTTCTGCCTATTCTATACCTATCATTCCTGAAATTATTCACAGATTGTGAAAACCCGTTCACTCAAGGTCAGAGATGCTGGCTCTCCTCCCACTTCCATGTCCAACAGGAGAAAAGCGATACAGTGAAGCTGAGGACAGGTGCACAGCAGGTCTCACTACCCTCAACTCGGAGCCTGACTTCTTCCCAACCTCCCTCTGAAATCAGAAGATGTGAACAGTCTGATTTTAATTCCTTGGGAGAACGGGCAGCACCCCGGGCAGGGGCGGCAGGGCGGGGAGCACAACGAAGACGCAGGTGGGGAGGGCAGCGGGGACTCTAAGTGACCCTTCCCTTCTCCGTACCTGCAAGGCTCCAGGACAGCTATATCAGTGAAGGGCTGGGAAGGCTGCGAAGAAGGCAGCCGTGGCAAGGCCCTACGGTTTCAGGGCAGAAGGGTATTAGGTCAGCCCCGAGTAATCATGATGATAACATAACACTATTAGTATTTTTCCAGAGAGGGGTGGTGTGAAGGGAATCACATTAAATCCAAGAGGACTCATAAAATGACGCCAAGGGTCAGACCGAATCTAACAAGAGCCTGTGATTTGTAGCCCTGCTGCCTCTCTCAATTGCCTCTCTCCGGCTAGTGGCCCATGAAGGTGAGGGGTGGTGCTGGGCGCTGCCCAGGCTCGGTTTGCGGAACAAGGAAGTCACAGCAGCGCTCACCCAGGCCTGACTCCACTGTAGCCACGTCGCGCTTCCAGAATGGGGCGTTCCGATGCAAAAACACTCAAATGCGGATCAGCTCTGTTTCCAGGACCTTGATTTGTATGATTTTCCTTCCTATGCTACAAAAGCTGATTTATCTTCACCATTTCCCATGCATATTAATTGTTTTCTTCTTGTTTGTTTAAAGTGTATCTGATGCAAGTGTCTGTCTTCAAAAACAATATGTCTTGTTTATATATTACCTATTGTGGATTGTAAACAGTAATAGCAGGGACTGTCTTTTTTCTATCACACTTGTAAATATGCCCAGAGGCTAGGCAGCTTCTCCAATAAGTAAAATAAATAATGAATTAAGTAAGTGGACTTGTCACTCTCTATGTGGATTATTTATGTTTTGCACCTTATCTCGGTAAAAGGGTCAACATAAAGTGATAGCTTTTATCTTCCTTCTTTACCTTAATTTTTTTCGTCCCTCTCCTTCAGCCCCCATGATTTTATTACTTGAATCGGAGAGCTATGTTTTCTGGCTTCTCTGCGTTGTTTGCATCCAAAGACATTTAAGTTTGTTCAAAAAGCACTTTGAACGCTGTTACCAAAACACGGTCTCTCCCCGTGGGTTCACAAAACTTCTTGTTTTATTTTAACCAGAACTTTCATCTAGCACCTAAGCCAGATGGAGACCTTTAAAGGGTGTCTTAAACACACACACACACACACACACATAAATGAGACAACAGTAATGTACATTACCCTGCAAGAAAAAAATGAAGCAACATTATGTGTTACGAAGGCTAATCTGCTCCCTCCTCTCTCAGCCTTGCCACCCCCAACCTCTGCCAGGTCCCTAGACCAGCTATGTCATAATCCACTCTGTCAGTGACATCATACCACCTGGAAACCTGCTGGAGGCGACAAAGGTACCTTCATAGTAAGGTGAGATTTGCTGACTCTCAGGCTTTTGCATGATGATGCCAAACACTTGTCATTCTTATTTTATTATGAGTCAAGTTGTGGAGGAAAGAATTAAGCCCATTATTTAAAAAAAAAAAAAAAGGTCCAAAGATTGCACAAGAGAGTAAGTCATTGCCAAGTACCTCGTGAGAGCAAAATGATTCAGAGGAAAGAACATGGGTCTTGAAATCTGAGAAACCCGAGTTTTATCACATACTAGTTTAGGAAGTTGGGCGATGTATTTATTTTCTCTGGGGCTCAGTTTCCTTATCTGTCAAGTGGGAGTAGTAACTCTTTCAAGGTCATTCAATGGACTTTACATAGATTATCTCATTTTATCTGCTTCCTAGGAGCCCAGTGAATGTGAGCTTTCTCTTCCCCCCAGTATTTAGGAAACAGAAAAATGGTATCAAATGGAGTATCACAGTGTTTCCTGGTTAGTAGATGGATTATGGCAAATTGCTGATCGCTACAGGCAGCTTATATATGAAAACAGCATACACACTCAAGAAACGTGAGCTGCACAACATCACACCTGCAAGTCAGAAAGCCCACGGGAAGATCTAAAACAGAGCATGACCTGTCTCCTAAAATGCTACATTCCCTAGGCACATAAAACACCTCACTAGGGCTTAAGAAACTCAGAAAAGAAAAACCCATTCAGTATTCTTTTTCATGTTACCCAAGAATGGATTATCCTGTCTTTCTTTCTATGCCCATGCCAAAAAAGCCTCAGACTGGAATTCTTCTCCCTAATAAAAATCACCAAGGTCAGCTATATGGTATTCCACGAGCATCCTCCCACTGATCACAAGCACTAGCTTTTTTAATGACTTTGTAAAATGACATTAGGAAAATTTTTACATTGTTTTAGGGTTGTTTCATTCACCTTCCTAAAAAAGTGCTTTTACTGATGGCACTTCTCATATCATCTGTGGTTTTTGGCACACTCATTCACACCATGTTTCAAAAAAGAAGCAGTCAAAATATTGCCCATATAAAATCCATAAATATATGTAGCATACACACAAGCATCCCAAATGTGGCTGAGATAACAGATTACAGGAACTCCTACCTTTCATCAAGGTGTGGGCAAGCCAACCTTCTTGCTGGAGAAAGAACTGAGAAATTTGGAGGGGGGGTATAGCCTTACCACATGTCAATTTTTCCCAAACGATCTCACCGCTCGCTACAGCTACATCCACGTTTCACAGAAATGCGGAAGTGGCTTAATGGGAAATTGGCCTGATAATAAAACCTTGTGAATGATTTCTCTTGTAAAGAATCAACTAATTGTGGCAAGGCTGACATCCAACTGGGGGCTTGGACATGGGGATTTCCATCCCGTCAACACCATCAAACACTGGGTGACCTCAGCAAGCCACATGCCAGTTTGTGCCTCAGTTTCCATCAAAGTAATTGCACACAATTCGATCACTCAATTCTATGACCCCTGTAACAGTCCACACAGAGTCAAGAAGAAGGAAAGTTGGCTGGAAGGGAAACACTGAGGGACACAGAGAGAAAAACCTAAAAAATGCGTATGGGAATCTGTAGAAACTGGCCTATGAGGGAATTCCAGAAAGGGTTTTGACCTATCAAGGGCTTTCCTCAGCCTTCTGGCTGGTCACAGTACTTACTATGGTGGTCAACCACTTACACAATTCGGTATTTCCCTCGAAATGCTTAACATCTTTCCATTTTTTCTTCCAATTTCTTTTCTTTTCTTTCTTTCAATTTTTAGATCCTGAGTGTCAGCCTCTTCACATTCCTTCGAGGACAGGTCCAAGAGACGTGGGGGATAATTAATGTAGGGACAACCACAGCAGTCTAATACACCGAGCTGTCAGCATAAAAGAGAAAAAAGTGCCGCCGATGACCAGGGTGAGGGCCCCAGCCCCGGGCCCGGCCGAGGGTCTGAGGTCGGCCCAGACAAGCACCAGCTTCGGCAATGTTGCATGAAGATGTCATTCCACTCCACCCTCGGCAGCAGTGGACTGTTGCCATGGCAACAAAGGTACTTGAGAGGGACATGAGCAAAGAGAGACTTAAAAAGAAAAAGACAATATGTGGCCTAAACAAAAATATGTGACGGTGTAAGGGGTGTTGTAAAGCTTTTACTGCCACTTGTTAAGGCAGACCTGGATAGCTCACTCGTGAGTAATAAGGCGGTCAACCCAAACTAAGGCACTAAAAATTTTACAGCACCCCACATATCATATATATCTAGATGGATGGAGAAACGGAGAGATACATATATAAACGATCACCACAGACGCTCACAAACACAAGCAAAGGTCGTCACTGATTCTGCAAGTGCCATCTTCTAATAGAGTGGTTAGATTTACCAATATCCTTAATTTATCGCTCTCAAATTCCACATCCCATCAATTCAGTTCTTAAAAGATTCAGAAAGCTCAGCTGCGGTGAGAACAGTGGTGATTTCCCAGGGAGTGCGGACCAGCCAGGTGTGGAAGGCTGGGATTCCCGGTTCTGGTGGTGACTCCAGAGCTAGTTTATTACTTCACAGTTGGATTAAATGCTCCCTGCCGCCATGGGGGACTCTCAAGGTGACTGGCGGGGATTTGAAGAGCGGGGACCACAGCGGCCACGCGCAGGGGCTAAGAGACGGCCGTGGTGCACGTCTGTATCCCCTTACCTTAGCCCCCAAAATAGGCTCCAGGACTATCAATTCTAAACTTAGGGACAGTCTCATCAGAAAACGATAGGCTCGAAGACCGTGCAAATTCAGGCAGACTTGTAGTAAGCCATCTTAGACTTTTCAAAACGTTTTTGTACAGTGAGTGATGACTTTTTAAAAATTTCCCCCCCAAATTTAGCTTCTTATGGGGTTTTCTCAAGGTGAGGTAGACAGAACCCGGAGGGACTCGACTCCACACCGGGCTGAGAACAGATGGCCCCCCAAAGCAGGCGATGTATTACTTCTCTCCCATCACCTGAATCTAAAACAGGTACAGAAAGATGCCTTCTTGGGGGCCCACACTCTATTTCCTGCAACTCCCACGTACCAGTTTCAAACGGACGGTCGTGACAGTAAACAGCGAGGGTAAACTCCGTGGCCTGATCTTGCCCACCTCTAAGAACTTCCCCGTGATGGGGGGGGGGGGGCGGGGGGGCAGGGAATGAGATCACATGGATGAAAGTGCTGCAAGCTCTTTGGAGAGAAAGTATTGGTATTATTATTTCTACTGAGCCATTTCTGAAGCCCGGACACGGATGCCTGCCTGCCTGTTGAAGACAGAGTGGGGCCCATCCCCCAACAAAAGGCCACAGTCAGTCCCTTGTGTAGCTCAGAAAATGTGAACTACTCTTGCCAACTCCAAAGCATCTCGTCCATCACACTGGCTTCCTATCTCTTGAGACTTCCTTCAAGTGGATCATTATTGCCTTTCTCTGCTATTCTGACCCTCCTGCTCTGGAGGCTGAGGGTCCACACTCGAGGGGCCCCACAGCCAAGGTGAGCCCCGTCTCCTACCACGCTCACTGAAGCAGGAGGCCACTCTTGCTGAACTGAGCACATACAGAAGCTGCAGGTGACACGATGATCGGGTCAAGCAACTGCCAGCCACACATCTGCACCCACACATCTCAAAATCAATAGGACGTTTGGAATCACAGCAATCCGACGGCGTCCATTTTATGAAGTGTTTAATGTGCCAAGGGACTGTGTTAAAGCTCCAGCTATGAAAAGGACCTGGAAGTTATGCTTCCTTTTAAAAAAAATTAGCAAATGGTTCAATTTTCCTTTAGGGGAAAAAAGAAGGCATTTTCAATTAGGTGAGGAGAAGGACAAACGCTCCAAGAGCATTTTGCTGAAGTTCTAAGTGCTTTTGAAACCCCTCCTGTCAGAGTGTGAGTAACACAAGATTTAAGATGCCCAATTAATTTTTTCCAGCCACCAGCCAAAAGTAGATGCAGGAGGAGGTTAAAAGCTAAGTGTTTAATTAATATTAAATTTATAAGATTCTCTATCACTGAAAGCATTGTAAAATTGAAAAAGCAGTTAATTTTATGGTTGCTGTGTATTCCTCTGCTTTGATCTTTGATCTATGATATAAAATCACCAACTGTAAAGATTCACCAGCTTTATTATACCTGTTTAATGGTAAGAAGGAAGAAAGAGAGGAGGAACCTACAGACATGAGTGGGAGTGGGGCCCTGAAACTGGTCATTAGCGTTGATCAGAAAACGCTAAATGTGGAAAAACGCAGGCAATGGTCTTTGATCAAGCCCCATGCGGAGACTAGGCAAGCTCAGCTCATCCATTTCGACCCTCACTTCTCTGGAGTGTGAAGACCAGCAAACAGCAGTTGGCTAGCTCTGACTTAAGACAAAACACTGAAGAAGACAAGATTAGGTGGCATTAGGGGAAGAATTTTCTGAAACAGAGTTGCCAAGGCTTCAATTGTTCATTGGGATAGACCACAGCACTGCCTTTCTTACAGAAAGAAATTCTGAAATTAGAAAAGTGGATGTCTCGTGTGTCCGTCTCAAGCAGTCTATGTATTAATTCGTTCGACCCAGGGCTCCATCTACTCGCTCACGTGTAGAAAGCCAGGCCTGGATGAAGAACGCCTGGCCAGGGCAAAGAGCCCTCTTTAATCGATGGCATTTGCAAAAAAGCCCTACGCATAAAGGACAACAGGACAAGAATCAGAGGCGACAGGGGAGGAACCCGCTACTAGAAATGTTACCATCCTGAGCAAGGTTTTCCCAAGGTTTCAAAACACCCTATTTCTGCCAGTCAAGACAGATGTTTGGTCTCTCTACACCAGACCACGCCATGAATGTTTGAAGTTAAAAGGAGAGAAGACAGCATATGCCCCTGAAATAAACTGAACATCTAAGAATGTAAGAGGAAATACTTGCCTTCACCTCCTCCTGGCCCATCATGGTGGAGGGGGCTGGCAAGCATGGGGATGAAGATGGGGGTGACAGGGTCCAGGGAGAACCCGGCCAGGGAGGTTGGAGGTAAAGAGAGCATCCCCTGCCTCCCAGAACTTTGTATCTTGTTCCCCCAAAAGAACAATAGGGGCATTTCCAACTCCTGGCCTCCTTCAATTCTGTCTCAAACCCAGAGACAAAGACCTATTATGCAGAATAGATTTTACAGAAAGGCAGAAGGAGGGTGAAGGGGGGAAGGGGATAATTCATGTGAGGTGTTTTTCCTTTTTAAAAAAAAAAAAATCCCATCAGGGATCTCATTATAATTTCATTATTAGTAGAAAAACCAAATAAGTGGCAAGAAAAAGAATCTCAACTTAATATTAAAGCACACACTCTCACACACACACACAAAGATGAAAGATCTTCTGAGCTTCAAAGCAGCTGCTAATTTTCCCGGCTTCAAACGACTCAGTGAGAAAGACACTGATAATGAATGTGCCTTTTCCACTGGCTCACTTATAAACTATTTCCCTCTCCATCCCCCACCCCCAAATTTGTTCTCATTTTAAATGGAAAAAAATATCAGGCATAATAACAGAATCCCGGGTTCATATACAATCTTCCGTTAGTGCTTTATCAAAAAAAAAAAAAAAAAAGGTAGGGTAAATGGAGAAGGAAGAAGTGCGGGATGGTGCTCATCTCAAAGAAATGGATACTGAAGCAGCGTAGTTCTGTAGTTAACTGAATCAATGGGAAAACTGGGAACCCCAGCTTCCTAAGCCTCAATGCAGGGGAGAGTCAAGGAGGGAGAGAACACCAGAAAAAAGAGCCCAAGTCTCCCAGAGCACCAACAACACAGCATTTCTGACTTGCTGCATTCAAAAAGGCCTTCCAGGTAGGTCCCTCTTGGCATATTTCTACAAATGCAAGTGACACCCCTTACAAGGCAGGATCCTGCACTAGCAAGCATGTATCACGTGCACAATCATAGGCAGTGCCAAAACTCAGGTGAAATGAGTCAGACGGCACATGGAGTGATATGTACTCTTCCTTCTTCCTTTTGAAAATCAACCCTTTAAGGGGCGCCTGGGTGGCTCAGTCGGTTAGGTGTCTGCCTTCAGCTCAGGTCTTGATGACCGGGTCCTGGGATCGAGCCCCATATCTGGCTCCCTGCTCGGCGGGGAGTCTGCTTCTCCCTCTCCCTCTGCCCCTCTGCCCTGCTTGTGCGTGCATGTGAGCTCTCTCTCTGTCTCTCTCTCAAATAAATAAATAAATAAATAAATAAATACAAAAAAACCCTTTATTTTTTATTTATTTTTTAAAGATTTTATTTATTTGTCAGAGAGAGAGAATACAAGCAGGGGGAGCAGGCAAGCAGAGGGAGAAGCAGGCTCCCCACTGAGCAGGGAGCCCGATGCAGGACTCAATCCCAGGACCCTGGGATCATGACTTGAGCTGATGGCAGATGCTTAACCGACTGAGCCACCCAGGCGTTCCACAAAAAAAACCTTTAAAATCAATCCTTTACGGTGGCACAGAAAAAGGCAAAGGAAGACAATCTTGAGAACTAACTTAAGTACCACTGTGGGAGGCCATTCTGTTCCCAAGCCTAGGTCCCAGTACTAAACCAGAGGCGACCACATGATGAAGCTTGAGCCAGTTAGTAAAGGAAAAGCACTTAGAACTCTATCTGACACAGAGGTAGTGCTCAATATATAATAAAAATCAAATGAAAAGTCTACACCCTTCCACGTTCCTCAATGGTAAAAGGGCCATATTGCCTTGGAAAGAAGAGCCAAGGAAATACTACAAATATATCTCATTGCCAATAACCTGATAAAATACATTTCAGGAGGATGCAGCCAATGCACAGAACACTAACTTTCTTTGTCTCTGTAACTGTCTTTACCCATCAAGAGGCTACAAACTTCAGACATGTTCGCACTGAATAGATGTTTCTGAAAGCTTTCCCTGGTGGTTAAGTGTGATACTGCAAGCCTAATTCTCCTGGGCATTTTAATCCTGGACAAAAATAAAAGAGAGCAAGTTTCCAGAACTTAAGTTCCCATAGGCCGGTGACACTGTATGCCCAAGGCTGTAGGTGCTGGGTGGGTAGGGGTACAACACACCCTTCCAACTAAGGGGGATTTCCTACCCTATGGAAATATACTCCTCAATTTTTAAAACAGTCATAGTAGAAACAGACAACACTTTAAGGAAATTTTCACAAACATATTTTCTAGAATTAAATAGTTGTCAAAGTGAAAGTTACTTGCCTAATTTTTACAAGCGGCTTTGATGACAACAGGCTAGGCAGAGGTCTCCAACTTTTGTGACTGTATAGTCTCCCTTTTTTAGCACCAAAAACTTGTAAGGACCTTGGGGGCGCCTGGACGGCTCTGACAGTTGAGCGTTCCATTCTTGGTTTCGGCTCAAGTTATGATCTCAGGGTCTCGTGATCAAGCCCTGAGTTGGACTCCGTGCTCTGCACGGATTCTGCTTGTCCCCCGCCCCCCACTCCGTTCCTCTTCCTGCTCTAAGTAAATAAATAAAATCTTAAAAAAAATTGTAAGGGCCACTACAAGAGAGTTAGTATATTTTTAGCTTCTACAAATGTAAGAAGATGTACCTGGACAAAAAGCCAATAGGAACTGAAAATTGCTTTTTAAAATGAATGTGCATTTTATTAACCACAACAGCATCTCATACACTCAATGTAGGCATATCTATATGTGTGTGTGTGTGTATTCATGACATTCTGTTTATTGACAATGCTTTGTGTGCACATGGATTTCCCAAACCTTTTCAACAACTGTATGGCTCCCCCAGGGTCCCCAGCCCACAAATCGGGAATCACTGTCACAGAGGAAGGGAAGATTCCAACTAAAGAACTACACGCCTCTAACCAGTTCTTTCATTGAGAGAAAATGACATTCAAACAGCTGAATGATTTTATACAGACTACCCTTGTTTTACTCCTACCAACACTATCAAAATGTTGATGGACACAATACAGATAATTTCCCAGTTTACATGGTCTTGATTGTCGGTTTATTACACAATAAAATTTCTCTTTGGCACAAGACCCTATCTTCTATCTTCTGTGTATACATCTTCTATTACAAATTGCAAGTAAGGATATTGTGGAGAATAACATAATCAAAGTAACATTTCTAACAAAGATATATGTGTATGATCAGTGACAATAGTAGCGATTGCTTAAGAAACATCAGTAAATAATTCTCTGGACACAGTCAGTCTTGTGGTTTTAGGGCAGTGGAAGGATGATAGGAAAGCAACACTACCCATCAGAAGGACTGACCCCCACGTAAATGTACCCCCGGCGTTCACACCCCCAGGACCCACCTCCTCTATCTCCCTGCAGGATTTCCACTCATCCATTCTCAGCTCCTGTTGTCGGAGGCCACATGCAACTGGATTTGTCAAGCCCCCTTTTAACAACTTGTTGTCACAGTCCATTACCAAATTGCATATAGTTATATATTCCACTAATTAGGCTTCTAAAATATCATTAACATGTCTCTTGATCATTAGCATAACGTATGAGGCGTCCTCGTTAGGCACGACTCGAGTTTGTTAACGTGGTAATGAAAGGCGCAAGGCAGGCTCGGCAGGAACCAAGAAACACGGAGAGGTGGGGACCATCCAGGCCCGGATGCCAAGCCACGAAGGAATGGACAGAGGCACAGACAGACAAGGCCAAGAGGGAAGATGCAACGCGTGGGGAACAGGGAGAGAAACACACCCAAAAGAAAGCATCAGGAAGCCAATGGCTTTGGCATTTCGGTGGCTGTTTGTTCTGACATGAGGGGGAAACCCAAGGCACCCCACCCCATTTTGAGGGGATTGAAACCTGGCAAGGCTCTTAACCTGCCAAAGCAGAAGAAGCTTTGAAAATTTCCCAGACAAGAAGAAAACAAAGTACAGAAGTCTCTTCCTCTCTTCTGACCTCACACACGGTTGCACACAGGTGCGCCCTGTCTCCCAAATTCCTATCCCATCTCCTCTCCAGTCATGGTTATGGAAAAAACTCCAAGCAGTCTATTTGAATTACCTGGGGGTGACATTTTTCTATCCCTCACCAGGTCCTTTATTAACACACTGCTAGATGTCTCTATCTATCTGTACCCACTGCGTTAGTGATGATCATCTTTTTTTTTTTTTTAAAGATTTTATTTATTTTTCAACAGAGAGAGAGCGAACAGAAGCAGGGGGAGTGGGAGAGGGAGAAGCAGGCTTCCCGCCGAGCAGGGAGCCCAACGCGGGGCTCGATCCCAGGACCCTGGGATCCTGACCTGAGCTGAAGGCAGACGCTTAATGACTGAGCCACCCAGGCGCCCCAGTGATGATCATCTTATGTGTAATGGGGCAGGTCCTACCTCCGGAGATTACAGGCATGCTAAGTGTAGAAAAAAGAGAAGGAAGAAGGGCATTATTTACAAAATGGCAACGGTGTGTATGTGCGATAAGCGTGCGTCTGTGCATGCGTGCGTGAGTGCACATCAGCAGTGTGCTGGACGTGTAATGTGATCTCAAACAGCCAGTTGAGCCTGGCTTTTGGATTTCATGCAAATGTTTCTCCATGTGGACAAGAACAGAACAAAGTATTTGGTGTAGGCCGGTGGCAAGCATATGATGGGCAGGAATTTGGAGAAATGTGGAGAGATGAGATAAGAGCGCGTGCAAATCGAGTGCCTAAGTCATCCTGAATCAGGAAGAGCTTGGTCCAAGTGAGCTGTACCTTGGTCACAGGCTGAGGGCACAGGAGAGCAGCCTCAGAGCCACCAAGAGACCCTCACTCCTCTCCTCACTACTATAAAACGAGATCACCGAGAACTTGGGAGTGTGAAAGGCCCCCCCAGCCTTGCAACACAGAAGCTCTCTGGGCTGATTTCTGTGGGTCTAAAATGTCATACAGATAATCTGGAAGCATCCAAAGCATTCACACGGCGTGGCACAGAGCGGAGTGTGTCCCAGTGGCTTCCCCAGAACGGCTGGGGACAGAAATTGAGATGTCTGGCAACCCAAAGTTGGGGGGGGGGTTGCTTGTCTTTTTAAAGCTTTATTTATTTGAGAGAGAGAGAGTGCAAGTGGGGGGAGGGGCAGACGGAGAGGGAGAATGCTCAAGTAGACTCCCCGCTGAGTGCAGAGCCTGCCTGACTCGGGGCTCGATCCCAGGACCCTGAGATCATGAGCTGAGCCGAAGTCAAGAGTAAGCTGCTTAACCGACTGAGCCACCCAGGGGCCCCTAGCAACCCAAAGTGTTAAACCAGCTATATGATGCCTTCCAGTATGATGCCTCCTCCTCTGCAGCCGTCATGTCCAGCCCCACCTTGTCTCAGGGGGCAACACTCAGCAATCACAAGTATAAAAGCCACTGCCCCAGCAGAAAAGCAGCCGGGTCAACCTCGATGGCACCTAAACGGAAGTTTCTCCTACACTGTCTAGCTTCACTGACACCCGAATATGTGGCCCTAATAGTGTATACGTGGCCCTAATAGTGTATACTGCCAGGACCCACTATGTCTATGCAACCAGGACTCACTCACATGAATGAAGAATTGGTTAGTGGCTTTTTCAGACCGGATTTGGTATGAATGATGGGGCCTTTTTCTTTGATCCAAATGTCTCATCCTTAAAGAAGATGGAAATAAAATAGTAGAAAATATCTATCCAAATGCCTCTTCAAGCATTCTATGGGCAGACACAGGAGTAATCAATCCTCTCTGAGCTCTCAATGTAATTCTTGCATTTCAGAAACACAGAACCCTTTCGGGGTAGGTCCATCCATCCATCCATCTTTTGCTCAATGGAATTGTTGAGAAACTCCACTGGCCAAACAGGCACCTGGGATGAGGATGATTCTTAATTATGTCCAAAAAGAGGGAGTGTGCACCAAGAGGGATGGCCAAAATTCATGATTATTTCCACCCAGAAGTCCTCTGTGGATTATGGAATGGAGTGAGTGCACAGCCACTGACCTGTAACATCCTCTGAAGGAGAAGAGATAGTGAACCAGTTTGCACCCAAGGCCCAGTGCCAAACAGTTCCCCAGGCAATCCTTGCTTTTCCACATCCTTAGCAGCCAGATAAATGTCCATAATAGCTTCTGAGAACCTAATTCTCCCCCTCTGAATAGAAGAGAAAAGAAGGCAAAACATAAAGACAGCAGAAAGAGAATGACTAGGTTTTTTGGCTTTGTTTTTCGTTTTTTGGGTTTTTTTTTAATGAAAAAGATGAATGAGTAAGAAAAAATGTCTTGGGCTTTCCTCCCCAAACCTGAAGTCAGTAGCTACAAATCCAATCATACGTTCCAACCACCTACTCTGCATCAGACCTGGTTTTAGGCTATGGGGATATAGCTGTGGGCAAATTCCTACTTCACCTCAGGGACTAGGGAGGTGAGGATGGGAAGAAAAAAATTCATACACTCGTTTACACAGACACACACAGACTCAAGCATATGAACTGGTAAAAGAACCTAAAATGATAAGGGTTATTTCTGAAAATATGAAATGTTATTGTTTGCATGCATACAAATAATTAGAATTAGCTAGAATTACACTAACAAAATACGACCTCCAAAAGTGACTCATGACACTTGCTTTAATAAAAAATTTAAATAAATCTGCACCTTGGGTCTTTATGACCGTATCCAAAGTAGCTGAATACAAATGTTTCTCTGAAGTAGTTTATGCTTTTCTATAAAAATCTGCTTAGATGTTTACAGTACTTATTTCATAGCTGTATCAATGAAACAAAAGTAAACTTCCACTGTGTCTTTCCCAAGAATGATCACAAATTCAAAATCAGGAAAATCAGACTTGGTGACACCTGACCACGGATTGAAGTAAAAAGAGGTCTCCGGTCCTCTTAACACCAGAAACTGATGTAAAGAAGATGCCGCCTTCTGTTCCACCTTCACCTCTCTGCGCAGTGCTCCCCGGATGTGCTCCTCCCCCACCCTGTCTTGCTCTCCGAAAATCATGATGATTACACAAAACTGACTATAATCACTCTGCAGCAACAGAATGGTGGACAAAGTAGTCCGAAAAGCCACAGTTCACCAGAGCTTTCCCTGAGCCGTCCCGGGTACCCGCACTAGGACTTCTCTAGACTCTAGAAAGCATCCTGGATCTACCTTTGCATCTAAAGCAGGAGTAATTTTTTAACCTGACAAAGTGAAAAGATCCAGAGCTTGTCTTTCAGAGATTGCTTAGCTTCTCGAAATTCCATGGGGGGAAAAAAAAAAAAAAAAACACAGGTGTATCGAAGTTCATTTTCTGGGGAGAGGGCTACAGCTTTCATTGGACTATAAGGGACACAGGACCCAGAAGATGCAGCCTGCTCCTGCTGACAAGGGGCATATTTAAGACTGTGCACCAAGGGTTAAGATCACGTAGGAGTTAACATTTCAAGGGGTTAGGAAGAAGGCATCCACCGCCATCTTCAAGCCAGCTGGTCCTTCAGGTCATTTTCCTCCCCTGGAGCCCTCCCCACCTACCCCCCCACCCACAGCCCCTTAACTGAATTATCCAGTAAGCCTCTGCTTGAAAGATATTGTAAATAGCTCCAACAGAGTGCACTTTGGGGCAGCTTCCAATTAGCCTTCGCTTCGCTCCTTTTTTTCCCTGCCAAGTCTGTGCAGTGAGTATCCAACACCCCGCCCTCCGCTTGGCTCTGAGTTTAGGGACAGGGAGGAGACAAGTTTGTGATCAAGCTGCTGAATGTCAGCTCCAAGGTGTACAGATGTCCCACCTGAAAGCTGAAGAGGGGAATTAAAAGTGTTTTCAAAAGGGGTGTGCCTGGCAGTGTGGTGGTGGAAGGAGCTGGTTTCCTGTGAGTTTCCTTCTTTTGTTTCTCTCCCTTTGGCCTCACCCTAACTTTCCCTGCTGCCACTTAATTATCTATGATCATTTTACCCTTTTCTCTGCTTACTGGCTGATTATCTCCCCATTTCATTTGAATCCCAGTGGAGATACATCCGAGCTAAAAAACAAAGCTGATGGCCAATTAAAAGGTAAGTGCCTTATGTTAAAAGCCAGAACATTATACTTCAATATTCATAATTAGGTAGCTTTTGAATGACTGAAGAACAATGCATGTCCATATATGGGGCTAATCAGGGCACCTATATTTTGCAATCCAAATCAGCCAACGTCTATTTAACTGATTGCTGGGAATTACCTGCTTCCTTATTGGCTGGCTGAGAGCCTCAGTACTTCATAAATATTAGAGATGTAAAAGACCATGGAGTTCCTAATGTGTTTATTTCAGTATAATGAATTTTTCAGGCAAGTGATAGGATTACTGAAGCAGAGCTTGGCAAAAAAAGGAAAAAAAGAAAGAGGAAAAAAAAAAAAACCCTACTGATTTTGGCAGCTCTACTATTCTTCGGAAGGAGCATCTAAATATTACTGAGGACTAGAGCATAAAGATTATTCACTTGGGTTTAATTTTTTTTAGTAAAATAAAATAAAATTTACCATCGACTCATTTATTTTCCAAATTATCAGAACACCAAAGTTGCCCGAGAAGTTGTACAAAGCTAAACAGAAATAAAGGAAAAAGTGAGTGAAGAAGTAGGGGATCATCATCGACAGGATTCAAGTGTACTTTAGCATTCCCTCGAGAAAGTTGGGGGCTAGTGTAGACCGTCTCGAGTCCATCTAATATGATTATTCTCCCAGTAGAAAGTCAATTTAGAATCTGCTCCTAGAACTTTTAAATAATACTTTCCAGTGTTTATTAATAATGCAGCTAATTTGCGGGGGGAGGTGAACAGGGTGTGAAAGAGGTTGTTCTGTCTTATGCAGGGAGTTAAGACAACGTCACTTTACAAATTGAGAGCAATGGCAAGCCAAAGAAATCCTCAGAGTCACCAAGCAAATCCTTTCTAGAAAATAATCAAGCACTAAAATCTCTACTCCCTGCAAATGCTCTGTCCACTGGGAGGCAGCATAGGCTGTTGGAAAGAGAAATGGGCCAGAGCCCAGAGATCTGGGTTCTAGTTTCTGCTGCGTCACTGACTTGGAGTGTGGGCTGTGGCCAGCAACAGAATCCTAGTTACAAAATTAGGACAAAAAAAAGAAAATGAGACCGAAGATGTGGAAGTCCTTTGGAGGTAACGGCATCACCGGCTGAAAGGAAATTCACATGTGCACAAGTTTGGGGAACGTGATAACTGGTCCTTTTCCCTGTTCTCCCTTGTTGTGGAAAGACAGCGTGACTACAGGGATTTAAATAGAAAGAGCAAATGCACTTTAACACAGCATTTGCTAAAGTGTGTTTCTAAGAATCCTAGTCCAGGGAGAAGGTCCTAAGGTCAAATAAATTCTCAAAACGCAGCTCCTACCACCCCACGCCCGTCCTGGAGATTTACAATGCGCATTAACATATTAAAGCTCCAAGAAGCCCAGTCATCAAAAGAAAGCTCTTTTAACTCACTATGGCCCAAACCTACTTGAGCGGGGAACCTTTCCTCACACACAAACACTACAACAAATACCAGCTCCAGGGAACACACTATCAACTGCTATTGTAAGCTGTTAAAACTGGCAGTCCTATCTCGTCCCCAGCTGGAGAGACAACCTTACTGAAAGACCATCCACGGTCTTGGGTGGCTGGTCAAGTGCTTTGCTCCGTTTTATCCACAATCCCCTCTTCTCTCTGATCAACAACACACATTTGTGAGACAGCTGGCCAAGGTGAAAGGTTAATTCTATGGCCATGAAACTCAGCCCAGCTAAGAGACTCATAGGAGGGCTGAACCTTGTCACCTTGGCCCCATTAGCTCTAACCAACTGAGCTGACTAGCCCCAGACATTAGCCTTGGTTATAACCTCTAAGGGAAATAAAAATGGAAACGCACCAACCCAGGGCCTATGGGCTTTAGCATATAAACCCCAAGATTTTTTTTTAATAATATTTGAGATGAAGGTATGCTATTTCGCCCATAACAGAAAAGAAATAGTCAAGAAGTAACACGATATGACCTCTGGAGCTGGACTCCAAGTGGGTTCAAATCCCTGTTCTACCATTTAACAGCTGTATGACCTTGAGCAAATCACTTACTTGAACCTCAGTCTCAAAATCTGTAAATTAGGATAAATCTATTCCATTCCTTAAAGGATTATTATGAGGATTATGTGAAATGATTTATGTCAATGGATTTAGTGCTTATGCCTAGCACATGAGAAGTACCAATAAATATGCGTTATTATTACCACCTTTAAAAGGACCGAATCACGTCAGAAAATGCAGCCCCCTCTCACGTTAGCAGGAAGACAGTGCAATTCTGGGTTGTTTTTTTTTTTTTCTGTTGCATAAAGTATTTTTACCTTCTAATTCATCAGAAAATAGGACTCTACTGTAAATTTCAGCCTGTGGTTGAGATGGCCTGGGTCAGGTTTTCATCCTTGAGAACAGATTTGTAAATTAATAATTTCAGGAGCTAAGAAATATGATTCAGCTAACTAAAACTCATTACAACGGTATACTCCCAGGAATATATTTCTCAAGGGAGATACACCCAGTATAATGCTAAATAATTGCAAGGTATTAGTATTTGGCCTAACCGAGTGTTTCCCACCAACACCATAATGGATCAGTAAACCGAGTTTCCCACCTCACAGCCCAGGAGGAGAAAGGGAAGTGGGGGAGGGAGACCTAGGGGCACGGGGAGGGGCAAGAAGCTTGGAGAAAGGACACAGGGCACAGAGCAAGAACAGCTTGCCTCCTGGACCAGACACTGACGCCGGTGTCAAGAACTGGCCTAGGCCTGTTCACATGCTGAATCAGCCCCAGGTTTGGAGAAGAGCCACTGCAAAGTTTACTGAGAGTCACACGGCAACAGCTCCAGAGGCCAATGCAGAAAGCAACTGAGCCAGCCTCCCGATGATCCCTGCCCCATGGTTCATGTGACCATATTCCACATGGTCCTGAGCTTGTCATCTCAGGACGCCCCAGTGAAGAGGATTTCCATGGTGACCACCTGGAAGGCACCTCTGTGACCAAACACAATAACCCTTCGCCTCCCAGACTCCTGGCTCTTAACCTCTAAGACCTTTCTGGGCAGATCCAGCCTGGGGAAGCCGGATCCCCAAGTCAGTAGGGTGTTATGGTCACTCAGAGAAGGCCTGTAGGCTCTCCCTCCCGCACCTTCTTCTCCCGCACGCCTCCCCTCTTGTGACAGGTCATTTGTAACTGTCTCGTGGGTTTTATTTCCTCGTGGTGGGCACAATTCAATGGTGTTCTAACTAACAGAGTCCTTGTCCAGAAAACAAAACCACACAAAAGTCAGTCTGGCTCCTCCGGCCACGTTTCGTGCTTGCTTCACGTCACCGCCTTGTCGCTCCAATCAATGGTGCCACAGTTGGCTGTTAATAAAGCTGGATAAAAACAAATTGATCACAAAAGGGGCAATTTGGTACCTAACATTTAGAAGGCTAGCATTTGAACGCTTGTCATCTGTGGGGGAATCAACTCCCTATCAAATCAGGAATATTCCATCATAACAAACAGTCATTTGCCTGAAAGAAGGGGAAATTACTCTAGAAATGCCATGTTATTCATTCATTATTTTTATATCGGGGCAGAGAAAATCAGATACAGAGGGAAAAAAAAGAATGAATTAGTTTTTTTAAAAAATTCCTTGTGGTTATTGGAAAGATTATTTCAACCACAAGTAGAAGTGGAAATAAAGTGGTCAACAAGACCAGGCTAACCCACAGACTGTTAATAAAAGGAAAAGAAATGAGCTCCAACGGAATTCTTTTTCTTATTTTAAACCACCGGTTACTCCATGCAGAAATCGCGTCCATAAGCTTTCTTTGGCTACCTGAGAAATACACAGTTTTGAAGAGTCCTCACCATGGAAGAATAAAGGGAAAAGTCGAACATGCTTACAGAGTCTAGATGACATAAGCAAGGAAGCCAGCCTGAGCCACCAACTGGTCATGCCCTACCAAACCTGCTCCTCATTACCGCGTGCATTCTAACGAGGCCCAATTTAGATCTGCCATTTTCATGAGCTGCTTCTACGTTGCGGAGGGTGAAGATGGAGGCAGAGCACAAGCAGCAGAACAGACTCTTCAGCAGCCAGTTGGCAAAAACCAATGATCTAGGTAGCAAGCAATGTTGGAGGGGCCAGGAGTCACATGTCAATAGAATGCGATAGATGCGGAAGTGGGAGAAGGGATGGGAGCCAGAGAGAAAGAAAGAACAGATGAGAAAGGTCCTGCCGAAGAATAAAGAGGTGTCCAAGGGCTGACCTGATTGTGTGGGCCTGAAGTTGAGAAGGCAGCATGGCTAAGTACTGGAAGAACCACGGTCCTAAGATCTGCATCCCAAGCCTCCGTCATGTTACAGGTCTGTGTCCTTTGGTTAAGTCACTTAATTGCTCTTTGACTCACTACACTCATGTATATAAGAGGAGAGGGTTAGAGTAAATGGTGTCCAAAATACACTGACCCTCTCAATGTGTCCGTGTTGTGCTTTCGCATGCTTGCACACACTGGGAGGGCCCAACCACTGAGAGTCTCCAACTCAGGGAGTAACAGAATTGTACCTTGCTTCCTGAGTGTTACGGAGGACAGAACTGTCCTTGGTTTCTTCTGTTCTATGCTTTTGTTTGCCCCATCAGACATCCCACAGGAATATCCTAGAATGGTTATCCTCGGGAGTTCATGGAGTTTACTTACTCAACCCTACTTCTCTGGCAAGGCGAGGAGTATATGCCACATCTTCCCAGGTAGGGGGGCCCACGGGGATCACCACCACCCCAGGCTCCAGGAGGAGAGAACCTGAAGGGCAGTGCAGCCTCAGCCCCCGGGGAAAGATGAGCACTAGCCAAGCATCTGCTCTGTAGTCATCCTGACTCAGACTGAGGGTTTGGTCGGAGCCTGATGTGGAGTTTGGTTTCTTTGTGTCTTCCCCCAAGGCAACCTCCACAGACGGAGACGTAAGACAAGGAAATTTATATTGCTGTCACCAAAATGTACTTATTTGTTCACTTACTTAAAATAGGGCAAGGCGGCTCAGTGGGTTAAGCACCTGACTCTTGAGCTCAGCTCAGGTCTTCATTTCAGGGTCGTGGGTTCAGGCCCCGCACTGGGCTCCACACTGGGTGTGGAGCCTACTTTAGAAATAAAAGAATATGGAGCGCTCACTCTGTAACAGGCACTGTGTTAACTAACCGGTGGTCCTGGTCCCGGGAGGCCTCGGGGCTCTCACATACACCAGACACAGACCGCCAGGACAGCACAGATCCGTACACCATCTACGGGGATTCTCGGGAGGAGCAAGCAGACGGTAAGAACAGCTTTACTGCATTACTGGTATTGGAGCTGGTCCTTTAAGAAAGAAAAATCTGCCAGGTGGTATGAAGTTAGGGAAGGCATTCAAGGCAGAGGACACGGCACGACAGTTGACAAAGGTGGTGACCTGCTCTGAGAATAGGGGCAAGTTCAGTGCAGTTGGTATAAAATGCTTCCCTTGACAGGCCAACAACACATGGCTTCCGTTGGCCTCAGGTGGCTTGCCTGTGGGTCTGGTTACAGAGCAGTAAGGGTCAAAAATTGGGACATGAGGCAGGGAGCAGGAACTGAGGCAGGGAGTTTCAAGTGACCTGCCCAAGGTTAACCCATCCATTAATAACAGGGCCAGGCTTGGAAAGCCACGTTGGACATGAGCTCCAATCCTAGTAACCTCTCACCAGGCACTGGTAACAGCCCCCTTCAGAAAGCCAGAGGTCCTGGGTAGATGGGGACAGCAGTGGGAGAAGCCCATCACGTTCCCTGTCCCCTTCCCACCCCGCGCAGTGAGTGCTCTGAGTGAGGGCCAGCTAACTTGACACTGTAGAATCTCTGGGGCCTTTTGATTCCAAACAAATGTAAGTACAGAAATGAGACCGTTCTGAAATTTTTAGGGTACAGGTACTGTTCACGAAGAAGGCCCCGGGGAGCAGCTTGAGGGGAGGGCGCCCCCAGGCCCATCAGCTCTCCGCCAAGTGGCCGGGCCCAATGCAGCCACAGCTCAAGGCCAGCAGGGGATCCAGGGTTGCAAGGGGTGGCCGACTCCAGCCTAGGAGACAGACTCGGTCACCCAAAAGCAGACCCCAGCAGGACGGCTCTAAAGGGGCAGCTGCCAAGCCTTCTGCAAGAGCATTTCCCAACACGGAAAGGTTGGCTTTAGGCACCTGGAAGTGGCAGGGCCAAGCAGAAAAAAAAAAGCCTCCCTCCTCGCTGACTCCCAGCTCCAGCCCCTCTTCGACCCCCACCCCCCACCTTCTTGAACTAAGAGCCCATCTATTATACCACGCCATGGTTCATTTCAGCAAAAATCAACTAGCATTCTTCTGACCTGGGGCAAAAAATTCCCTCATTGAGATCCTGAAAAATAACATTACATCATGTTGCCCATGTCAGGGGGAGGCTGGGGTGTAACCCGACACTATCAAAACACTGGCCCTCTGAGAAGAAAGGAGGCCATTGTGGCAGCCTGTCAGCTCCCCTCCGGCTGGAGGTAGAGTGGGATGCGGGCAAGTTAGTGGGAGGCCAGGCCCACTGCAGGCCCTCACTCCCTGGAGCTCCCAAGTCAGGCAGCTACCCCCCGGAACGGGGTTGTCCCCACGTCCTGTGGGGCACGTCACCCTCCTTTCTACTCTCCTGGCAGAGCGGAAGAGCGAAGTAATTTTCATTCCCATGCCTCAAAGCAAACAAGCAGTTAGGCAGAGGATGGCAAATCCAGGGGACAATTTTGTGTGTTTTTTCCCCCCCAGAGCAGGCCGGCTCACTTCTCTAAACACACAACCAAAAAGAGGCCTGATCCCAGTGATCGTGTATACCCGATAGTGACAGTTTTAATTGAAAGACAGAAATGTGAACATGGCCCAAAGCTAGAGGGGGAAAAAAAAAGACCCCAAGAAGGGTCAAGTGAACATCTAACCATAAAGCAAGAAAGGGCTGGGGGTCGGATGGAGAGACAAGAAAAGCCGGGACAGATACCACCAGCCACAAGTGCTGGCACGAAGATGAAAACATTTTAATGGATAAAAGGAGAAGAAAAAGGATTTATGGTGAGAGAAAGTTCGGAAAATAGAAAGCCAGACAAATGTAAGCCAGCCTGACGGGAGACAGAATTCATTCTGCTGGGCAAACATTTAATTTGATTTTCTCTTTTCTTTCTTCCCCATCTCCCGGCTCTGGGCTTCCAAGGACAGGGGCGCATGCAAATGTGCTACCCTCCAGCCAGCCAGTCCCTGCCCCGGGTGGCCTTGGCGCCAGCCCTGTGACCCTCCAGGACCAGGGGCCTGAGATCTGTGGCCAAGCGGGGAATGCGAGGCTCAGCGCAGAGCCGATCGCTTGAGTTTCTCCTGGTGTTCTCCTCCTTTATACCAAGTTGTGGCTAATCCAATCATCGCTCCACCAGGAACTTAACCTCTTACAAAAGCTCTCCCCACCCGCCCCCAGTGCCTTCTGGGCCTAATCCACCAGCAATTAAGCAAGCAGGCCATAGGGACCACTGGGTCCCTGGTTGCTACACTCTGCTTTTATGTGAACCTCCCCACGTCTTCTTTGGATCTCAACAGGGACCCCCTCCACTAAAGTGGAATGGTGCCCCGTGGCCCAAGTGCATCGCCCTTCAAAAGAGCTTTCCCACAGAGCCCTGGAACCAGCCCCCTCCCGGGTTCAAAGAAGGGAAGGGGAGGGGCCGTGGACCACCCTCCAACTCCCAGCCTACATTTCCCTCACAATTCCAGGCCCTCCAGGCTCTCGTTCTGCGGGAAACCGTTGCTGGCGCCGGAGTGTGCCCCATTAAGGCTAGAAGGCTGATGGCAAGCGGGGACTCGGGGGGCAGGGAGGCCACGGAGGTGGAGGCCATCATCCGCCTCAGTACGGAACCTAATGGAACAAAAAGAGACGCAGAGGCGCAGAGGGCTGGGGCCCTTCCCTGCAGGACACGGTGAACTCGACCAAGCCTTCGGTGCACCAAGAGCCTCAGTCCCCTTCCGTCACTCTGCCAGGAAGCCTCAGCTCTGACAAGTCCCAGTCATGGGGCTTCCCTGTCTTCGGAAGATGCCCCTGCACTAACTCCCTTCTTCTCTTACTGTACCCCCCACCCCATGAACTCACTCATTACTTTTCACCAAGTAATGACGGAGTCTACCTACTCTGTGACAATCACTGGACTGGGTGCTGGGAACATAGTGATAAGCAAAATCGGGACGGTCTCCACCCCTAAACTCGCTTGCCTTCCTTTTCCCTTCCCCGTTTCCAAGGCTCTTGCCAAATGCAACAGAAAGGTTTTAGGTGGTTTCTTGCAATCCATGCGACTCACAGTGATTAAGGACAGAGAGGGAATTTGGAGGGATAGAAAATGGTCAAAGAAGCATATAGGAACATGAAAATGGGGATTTGGGCCATTTCCCTCCACGTTTTTCCGACTGTAATACAGGTTGATTATCAAGGAGAAAGTACTGGTCCTTTTCAAAATGTCCAGTGTGCTGAAGCTCGGTGAGGTTACAACGGAAAGGCCAAGTCCAACCAACTCCCGCAATTTTAAGATTCAGTCTCTTACTCTGAATGTATCATTTACGCAGGAAAAAAAAAATTGTGCTGGAGAGGCCTCCTGGAAAGTGACACCTCTGTCCCTAAATTTATTTTTTAATTAATGAGTAAAGGGGAATTTATTGCTTGAAAAAACGTCTGTCTCATATCAACTTTTTCCTTATTTTCCCCCACACAGTGGAGCTCCAAAGAGACCAAGAGCAGATGTTTTATATTTCAGGAGAGAACAGTCTCCCCCAATTCCTGAAGGATTCCTGGAATTCTTCTACTTAACAAAAATTAGCTACAGAGAAAGAATCATGAATCATGAATGGAAGCCCGTGAAACCTCTGGGAGCCAATCATTTCTTCCTGCTCCTACCACCCCAAGCGCTGCCTGGTGCCTACTTGGTTCCACAGAGAAACCTCTCGAAAAAAGCAAGGCACCAGGCTCTTCCAGTTGCCCCAAGAGCAGGGCCACGTTCTGAGATGTGAGAAGCCAAGCCCCGCACCATACTCTCAAGAGCTCGAGGTGGGAGTCAGACCTTTGTACTGCTCCCAGCTCAGCTTCAGCTTCCTTAATCATTCAAATCCTATGCATCTCTGTTACCTCATCTGTCCCATGGAGAGAGCCTATGACCTACGTCTCCAGTTGGAAAAATGCAAAGATCAAGTGAGATGTGAGTGTACTCCAAGAAGTTAAACCCTTATACAAGTGAAAAGCATTTGTATTATGATCATGGACATATTGCGGGCGTTCTGTTTACAAGGACTCTGGGCCACCCAGAACTCTTCTGCACGTGTGGACAGGATTAGCAGAGGCATACAACACTGGGGTTGACCACCGCTGGGCTCTCAAAGGTTGCGCATCCCTGGTCGGCTCCCTTTTAAGGCTGTTGCAAGCTTTAACCATTCAACATTTATTCAATAAACATTTATTGAGTACCTGGCACAGGGCTTGGCACATGTTGGGTGCTCAGTAAATATTTGCTGAATAACGAATGAATGAGTGCCTAATGCAGAGATGAAAAATACATGGCAAGTTGCCACCAGTCTCTGATCCTGAACCCACACCAGAAACCATTAATGGACTAAGGCACTCTTCTCTGAAGACCTTGGACTCAGCTCAGAATTCCTAGACTTGGCAGATGAGATGAAATGCCTCTGCTATTCCTGACCTAGGCACAAAGATAAAGCACACTTTAACCCTGTTTTCATGGAGCTCACAGTTAGAGGAGGCCAGAGGAAGGACCTTGGCACTTCCTGATGTGGATGAGCGTACAGTTCTCAAACTCACCTTGGCTTTGAAGATGCAACTCCTTCCAGGTGTCTCTGCTGCCTCTCTGACAATCTTTTCCTTATCCCCTCTTCTATCCTTGCCTATTTTGGTGTTCTCGGGGTTCTGCCCTGGTCCTCTTCTATTCTACACAGCCTTTCTTGCATTCCCTCCCATTAACTTTCAGTTGCTATTCACATACTGATGACCCCACATCCATGTCTCCAGCCCTGCGGACCCTGGGATGGCCCTGGACTCTGGCCGTAAACATCACATGACTCAACGTCCCTGCATATGCTGCGTACCCAGCCTCCGATGCGCCGCACACTCATTTTGTAGCTATGCCTTTGTATCCTTCAAGATCTACTGAAAATTCTGACCTCACTTTGGAATCCTTCCCCAAAACCTCACCGCAGAGTTAGTGAGGCCATCTTCTGTAAATAAATGAGTTTGTAAGACTCTAAAATTCCTCTCTCTCATCAGAGAAATGAAGTTATAATAAGGCAGTAGGAATGTTCATGCAATACATTTTATAGAAAATTCGCAAATATCATCAGTCCCCATGCACAAATAAAGCATTAACTGTCTCGTGCAGTCATTAAATAAATACAGAGTCCTTGCCGTATGGCAGAGAATGTTCTAGGTGCTAGGACAGAGCAGAAAGACCAAGTCTCTGAAGTCTCTGCTATCGTAGAGCTTATCTGCAAGCCTCAAAGGAATGGCTCAGCCACACACCGAGACGCATCTTCAGCTTATAACTAAGAATTCTTTCTATTAAAATTTAATGCAGTCTTCTCTAGCAGTTCATTTTGTCTGCCAAGTCCTTTATGACTATTCTGATAAGTTATTTATTACATATGGATGCCACAGTAATAAGTGGATGGCATAAGCAAGGACAGAATGAAGAGGCCATGTCCACTCCTGATTGTTAAAGCTAACTCATTAGATCCTGTGACAAAAAGTCCTCACCACGTGTGGGCCTGAATGACAGGGCCTGGCACCAGGAGGCACCCAGTACCGTCGCCTGGTGCGTGTACGAAGCAATGAATGAATGAATATCAGGGTGGATGGAGCCTCCGACCTCAAACTGTAATCCTAAGCACACTGTGCAGTTACAATGAAATGCACACAGGTAAGAAGGCAAGCAGTGCACCACAGTGTAGACGATTTCTAGAACCTGGCTCCTCCTCAGTGTCCCATTTCTAAAATAGGATTATATGAGATCATGTACAAAGCGCTTTGCACTGTCTGGCCAACAATAGGTGCTCAAGATTACTATGCTGTGCTTTCGTAGCTATAAGTCCAGTTACGAAACTGAAAAGCAGACCACACTAAACCTAAAACTCAAAGCGTACAAGCTAGGCGTCACCAGGAAGCGCTCAGAACCCAAGCTGGTGGAATATGTAGGTGTTCTCCACACAATCTGTCCTAAGTCCTCTATTTGAGAAGAAATGTCTTTCTGGCAAAGCCAACCACACCTTAGACAAACTCAGAAGTTTGTTACCTCAAAAAAAAAAAAAAAAAAAAAAACCCATTACCTTTAACGGTGATTATGACGCCACTTAAAAACGTGTATTATGGGCGCCTGGGTGGCTCAGTTGGTTAAGCGACTGCCTTCGGCTCAGGTCATGATCCTGGAGTCCCTGGATCGAGTCCCGCAACGGGCTCCCTGCTCGGCGGGGAGTCTGCTTCTCCCTCTGACCCTCCCCACTCTCATGTGCTCTCTCTCATTCTCTCTCTCTCAAATAAATAAATAAAATCTTAAAAAAAAAAAAAGTGTATTATACATTGAGCTATGCAAAGACTTCTTTGGGAAACGCAAAAATATTTTTGTAGCCACTTCTGAGGATCCGTATTTTCACGGACAAGTTTTACACAAAGTCGGACTACCCCTAACCCAGGTGAAAACACACTAGTGCTGGGAGGGGCAGCCCCCGGGCTACATCTGGCCAGTTTCCCCCTAGGACAAAATCGCATTCTTCTTCTCCCATTTTAATTTTTAAAGCATGGGACAGAGCTGAACTTTCTGCACATTTTGTTTAACTTAACGCAGTTATTCAAAATTCCTCTCTTTTGCAAGCAACCATTCCAAACTTGGCTTAGAGAGAAAGAAAGAAAGCAAACACAAAGAGAGAAAAGGAAAAATGGGGGAAAAAAAAAAGAATAAACTCTTTTGGCCCTGCCTTAGGTAGAGAAAAAAAAATTAATGCTTCTTTCCTAGTCTGGTTATTCCTCGCTCTGTTCCTAGCAGCTACTTTTAGAAAAATCTGGAGGGATGGGGGCGGAGTGGGTTGGAAAGAAGGAAGGAAAGAGATGAAGATAAGGAAGGTGAGGTAAAGAGCTGCAGAAGAGGAGAAGGAGGAAGGAGTGCTGAAATCCGACACTCAGGAACTCGGGCCTGCAGCCTTCAGGACTGAACCCTTGCCAGCCCAGGAGGCCCTCCCTCATCGACGCCTCATACGTTCGGCCCCTAATTTACAGCCGGTGACCAGCACACATCCTGCAAGTACCTCTGGGGGCCTCTAAGGACAGAAAGAAATCTGAGAGAGAAATGAGGTACCTGGAGAGCTCCCCTCAAAGGCAAGGGCCCTCTCATGCAAGTGAGCAATTTAGCACATTACGTTTTCCCCGTTTGGGACTTTGGGGGACTGGCGGGTAGAGTGGAGGACACAGAGCCAGGGGGGCCGCGGTGGGCTGCTGCAAGGGGCTGGGGTGCCAAGGAGAGAGGCAGTGCACGGGCTCAGTGTCTGGGGGGCGAGCGCTGTGCAGAAGGGGGAGGCCGCATCCTCAGCTCACGGCAGAGACTCTTCCCGAACAAGCAATTAAATAAACAAGAATATCAGAAAACAAAAATACAGTGAAACCCCACGAACGCAACCGTGGCCGAGTCCTTTCCTGGAGTGCTAACCTAGAGACCACATTTTCTAAAGGATGAGGAGAATGTGATAGAACCCTGAAGTTCGCCCCAAGCGGCAGAAACTGAAACCCGGGTTGGGGGGCGGCAGGGGTCGTGGCTTGGAGGGTGGGCCCCCTCCAGGCAATCATTTCAGCAAGCCTTTCTCCTAGTCTGCTTCTCTTTAGGCCCAACGTACCTGCATGCACTCTGAACAGCACAGGGCTTCACCCAGACCAGGGCCTGGGAACTGGTTAGGCAGCTTCTCTCCCGGGGCCACAATGAACAATCCACGGGCCAAAACAGGTGGTCCTGGAGAGAAGTCAGAACCCCCTTCTCCTCCAGCAGGAGAATGGGACCAGGGAGGCTAAACAGATTACCTTTTAACTAACAGCTTTACCTAAATGGATTAACTTTCCGAGCCACAAACGTGGCACGCTGTTCGCAGCCAGAACTGGGAAGGAGTAAAGGGCAGAGTCTTGCCCAACTAGCTTCCTTCTCAAAGGCGCTCCCTGGAGTCTCCCCAGAATGGGCCCTGTGGAAAATGAACCCCACCAGCGACAGGGTCTCGTCTTTAGATAATCCAGCCGCAACAGGTAAACCCTTATGATCTTCAAGGAAATGCAGGGAGGGCTCAGGGTGAGGCAGGTGGCGGGGATGGGGAAAGGGGGTACGCTCCACAGGGCGGGGGGGTGGCTGCCACACCAGGCATGCCCTGTCCCCCAAGACTCATGCCCCTCCACCACAATTTCAAGTCCCACATTCCCATCTCCTGCAGAAAAGAGCCGTACATGTTGACTCCAGCACGTCCGTTCTTTTCTCCCAAGCCCGTCAGCTGCAGTAAAACCCCCACCACCTTCACCGTGGGCTTTACCTGCCAGCAGATGAGGCTTCCTGCACAACCCCTTCAACCACAGGTCAAAGGCCTCAGAAAGCACTACAAAGTGACTTCTCCCCACTCTCCTTGGTGATATTGGAAACAGGAGATTTCGTAGCTCGAAAAGTGCTGATTATTGAATAAAGCATCTGCTTAAATTCACTTCTCCATTCTGGTTTTCTGAAGGCAGAGCGATCTGTGATTTTTATGAAATGCAAGCCATTCTTCAGGCTGTGAAAATCATCACCGTGGACCCATCAAAAAGCGATCCCTTTGGGTTACTCCAGTCTCGGATCGACCTGGGATCCCCCCCCCGCGTACTCTGTGGGACTAGAAGCAAACCCGAGATGGCCAGACCACGTCAGGGATGGCGTCTGTCGCCCAGGAACAGGCCCACAGTGGGTGTGGACTGGCCCAGGGCTTTAACAAGTGAAGCTACACTGCTCTAAACAGGCATGGTGGTATCCCAGTCAATGGGAATGTGCTAGAACCCTGTTTGCAGGGTTGTTGAGAGGTTGCAGAGAGGTTGCCCTCTCTCTGTGTCGAGAGAGGGTGTACAGGTTGACGGAAGTTAAAAAGCAGTGCCATGGTTTAGGTCTTTAATACTTTCATCATTTTAGTCTAACGCTCCAGGGATGAGACATCTAGGGTTTTGGGGTTTTTTAGGACAGTCCTGACTCACACATTCTATCCAAATTTTCCCATAAATACACTCACAATTCTCAGGCCCACCAGACTAAATTGAGATTGAGGAAGCAGGAACAGCCATACTTAAATTATTCAGCATCAGGCGAGGTCCCTCAGATCGCCAGGGTGATTAGGGTCTGTCACACTGCCCCCAAACTGGTCACTGTGAATTAAAATTTGCTTTGGAAAAGGACAGCTCATGAGGTCTGAGTTTCATACACACACTGGCTTCAACTTTTGTTGGCTTGTTTCAAAAGAGAACAGAAGCTTTTTAAGAAAAGGGGGGAACATGGGGGATGGGGGCTGCACAAAGCCTGCTCTTTGCTCAGTAAACCAATAGGAAAAGTAAGACGAAGAAAGGACACCCGCCAGGACATATCCCCAGCCTTCCTCAATTCCAGCGGCAGGCTCTTTAGTCCAAGTTTCCCTGGGCACTTCTACCAGAGCAGGGAGAAAAGAGACAAGTGTCCTCCCAACCTCCAGCCTCCCAACTGGATGCCCAGTTGTCCCCACCTCAGCCTGTGTCTCTCCCCCACCCTGAGAGACAGCCCCACTCCGGGCTGCTTTTGTAAGTCTTGACCCTCACAAGAAAAATGATGGGTTTGAACTATTAACCCTTCCCCAAAAAGGACTAAAATGAAGAAGAGGCCACTGACAAAATATTCACATGGGAATACTGTTAAACAAAAAAAGAAAAGGTAAGAGGCTAAACATTTGCCCAGCAGTTTTAGACTGGCCCAAAGAAAGAGAAAAGAAACAAAACTACAGGCAGGAGTAGGCGAACAGTAGGGAGAAACTGGGGTCAAGCTCAGGATCTATTAAGAAAGAATTACACAGTTTAAAGAAAACTGGCGTTCATGCTGAGGGCACTGGAGAGCAAGGTTGGGGTAAAGAGTGGTGTTGGACATGAGACCTTGAGGGACAGATGGAAAGAGAAAAAAGAAATCTGTTGATTAGCCTGCTGACTCTTCTTTGCTGAAAAACCAGGAAGAAAAAGACACAGAAAATGGAGCTCTGTGTAAAGCAACACCACTTTGTCTATGGGCAGGGACGGGTTGGTATGGACACAGACCAGGATTCAAATTCAAGCTCAGCCACATACCTGTTGAATAACCTAAGGCAAGTCACTTCACCTTTTTGAGCCTCCATTTCTTGTGTGAAAGGGGATAATGATACCTCTCCGTTTTACCTCCAGGTGGTTTTAAAGGTCAAATCTGATAACATAAATGAAATCTGCTGTAAACTCTAAGGTACTACACAAATGTCAAGCTATTTTAGGTATAAGGCTCTTTATGAAAAATGTGGCTGCCCAGGTAGCCCTTCGAACAGTCCAGAAGGATAAAAGGGGACAGAGCGGACGGGGCTGGGGAGGGAGGATCCCGCTGCCCAGAAATGATAAAACAGATGACAAAACCAGATATGAGCAGGTTCTCCAAGGACTTCACCACAAACGGGGCTCTGGTCACCCAACTAAAGACCACTTGGCACTAGTTCGTTCATCAGAAATACTGGGGAATTAAACTGGCTCACCTCCAGCGGGTGACTCTTCTAGCTATAAAAGTATATGGCAGGTACCTGTGAGGGCGAGAGAGGAAAGATTTCCCAGGACGCCACAGACAACGGAAGGCTAAGGCTTAGGCCCTCGACAATGTGCCTTTGACCCCACCCAACTCCAGACTATAATTCTGCTCTGGGTTCCACCACCCCGTAGGAAGGTAGGGAGGAAAAAAGAAGGGGAAAAGGAAAAGAGAGAGAAAGAGAAACATATTCTTATTCTAGTAGTCAGGTTAACCAAACAAACAAATAAACAGACAAAAACAAGGAATCCAGAATCGGGAACCCTACAGAAAAGTATGGCAACGATTCAGATCAGTTTCCTAAAAAGGCCAAGGCTTCTTAAGGGCCCAGAGTTACAAGCTACAAACTCACTCTTCTAAGGGATCACAAAGCCACAAGACCCCAAACAAAGGCCATGAAAAGGCCATTCCTGAAGTCCTAAAATGTGGAAGAAACTTAAGGAATTTGTTAAGGAAAAGTATATACCAGGTCCTGGCTTCAAGGCCACACCTTCAGAATCATCATAGTTGGGGACATCCAAACGGGTGTAATTGGTCTTCATACGGCCATACGAGGAATTTGGAAATTCTTGCTTTCTGGCCAAGAAATTTGGAAGTGTGGTAGACAATTATCTCTGCGCCCCTCCCAAAAGCTCCTTTATAGATACCATCATTCCAACAAGTCAAGGTCATTCTACCTCTTCAAAGAACTATGTTGTATTTTCCAAGCATCAGTGCTTGATATCACCACCTACCTTCTAAGGAGATGACCATATTCCCAGATAACCACCAACTCGGTTCCTTCCACAAAAGACAGAGAGGAGAGGCTCTTCCTAGCTGGCCCTTTGGGGCCACATAAACCCTTCCCAGCTGAAGGAACAAAGTAACTGGCAGTACCCAAAATGTAAACATGACTGAAAGTGGTGTTTTCAAATTGTTAATTGCAATGACCATTCCCCAGAAGAAATCTTACACTGTTGGGCAATTGATACAAAATAACATAGCAAAACAAAGACCAACAAGAACATCTATCTCAAAGCCTGGGTCCTAGAGCATGCCTTCATTAATCCCCATGATTGCCAGGAACACAACTGAAGACAAGTCATTGATCCAAGTCAAGAAACCAGCCTCACAACCCAGATGTGCAACTTACTTGCTGTGTGGGACCTGGCCAAGACACTAAACTTCTCTGAGCCCCAGATTCCTCCTGGATATATTTTTTTAATTTTAGAGAAGTTGAGTAACGTAAGTGGGGGGAAAAAAGCTTAGAGTTTAGTGTGGAGAAAAATTAGCATGAAGCAATAGTGGCCAAAAGAGTAACACCTTAATTCTCAAGACACTATCATGGAGTTACTGTGATCCCTATTTAATACATAAGGAAACAGAAGTTGAAAAGTTAAAGGATGTCTCTAAAATCTGGATGAATGAAACAGAAGCTTCTATCCCACACACAAGTGCTCTCTGACTAGATCCAAGTTTTTCCCTGTACCATGGGCTAGGCAGGTCTGTAATGATATCACAGGGATCCTGAAAGCCATTTAAGAATGCCAACAGGTCACAGTAAAAACAGATCCTAAAGATGAACCTGCACGTCAATGAAACGAAACTACAGCTAATGTTCCCCTTGTATTTGTTCCTCGTGTCTCAGTCTAATACTGAAACTAGCCTGAAACAATGGACTTTCTTTTACTGGGAAATTCTACTTTCTATTTTTCTAATCTATGTTCAGGGTGCCACATTGGACTCCACCAAAGCCCTAGAAATTATAACCTTTGGAGTCTTTTGTCAGCTGCATTTCCCTAGAACGTATTTTTCCTAGCCAGCCCAGGCTAGGTGTCTCTTTCTGTCATTTTTTTCTTACGAGCCCATTTGCAAGGACAGAGTCTAATTCCATGTTCTTTAGAGCACCCTTCATACTGTTGTTGATTAACACTAAATAATAATGATGTTTATAATAATGGCTGTCAATAATCATAACCATAACCATCATCACCATAAATAAGATTTCCCACTGGTGGTTTCTTGAAGCCAGTGAAGATACACTGATCATACAGGTATGGCGATCACCTCCTAAAAGCAAAGCTGAGCTGGGGCGGTGACAATGAGCAAATCAATCATACGTAACATGCCAAAAAGTAGTGATTAATAAATGGCTCTTCTTTAAAAAAAAAAAAAAAAGACTCCCAGAGTCATCATCCAACCAGGTAACTGACCTTGTTTTCCATTAAGGCTGCTCTGTCTTAGCTTCAAGAGACACCATTCATGTCATCCTCAACTGCTTTATAGCCAACTTGCCCCCATGGGACCATTACTGACAATTGCTCGACGGGCACCACCCACTTGGCTCGACAGTGCAGTTTGCCAAGGGCGCTGGGCATGGTTTCTGGGGATTTTCAGGGACAGTCATGTCCAAATGCACAGGGTAGTGAGAGGCAAGTTGTGAGCAGCAAGGACCCCACTCCACTGAAGGGAAGTCTGCATGGCAGAAATACCATGGATTTCTAGTTGCCCTAGAGCAAACACATGCTTAGCGATCAGAAAGTTTCCTCTGCTATTGGAAAGAGTAGGATATAAGTTTGGGGACAGGCATGGCACCCTCTTAAAGCCATTTAACAGTGGGAGCCCTGTCTAAGCCCAAACTATAGCGTTTATAAGAGGGAAGATGTAAAATGATAGAAATCAAGTTCTTCTGTCTTCATATTAAAGACAGTTGAGTGCATCAGGGAGCGTGGGCAGCTCAGTCAGTTCAGCGCCTGCCTTGGGCTCAGGTCGTGATCCCGGGGTCCTGGGATCGAGCCCCGCGTCCGGCTCCCTGCTCCGCGGGGAGTCTGCTTCTCCCTCTCCCTCTGCCCCTCCCCCTGCTTGTGCTCTCTCGCACACACTCTCTCAAATAAAAATAAAATCTTAAAAAGACAGTTGAGCGCAGACAGTACAGTGACAAATGCCCTGCAGTCACACTTGTTTCATTTTTGCCACATATTAACCCTAATTCTAGGTCTCAGTGTCCTAATTTGTAAAATTTAACAGACGAGCTGTAAGTCGTCCAATAAGGTAACCACAAGCCACGTGGCACAGAGCACTTGCAATGTGGGCTAATCTGAACTGAGAGGGTCTGTACGAGTACCATGCACATGCAATTTTGAAGACTGAGTACCCAAAAAAGAGAAAGAAACGCAAAATCTCAATAATAATTTTTATGTTGCTTACTAAATTGAAATAATAGTCTAGATATATTGGGATATTCTTAAAATTAATTTCGCCTGTTTCTTTTTGCCTCTTTTAACATGATAATTGCAAGTTTTAAATTTTTTATTGAAATTGAGAATCTCTCTTTTCCTCGGTGCTGGAACAGATGAACTCTAAAGTCTCCCCTGCACCTTTAACACTCTGTGTTTCCCTCTGTGCTTCTGAGTGACCTTCCCATGGCAAGTTAGTAGCAGAAAGGATTTAAATCTTTTCCTTACAGAGATTCAATTTCCTTATCTCTAAAATGGGGTTAATGCCACCTTTGATGGGAGATGAAATAGGAAAGTGACTTGAAATTACTAAAGTGCTATGCACATTAGGTTATTATAATTATCACACTGTCCTGTGATTTTCCAGGAGGTCCTGCCAAGAAACAGCAACATGGAATGGCAGCGGTAAAGTAGGAAAAGTTAGGTTCTCCCAAAGGGAGAGAACATCAGCCTAACCCTTAAGTTACCAAGTGCATAGGCACGTTAGGAACCCTGAGAGAGGGCGCCTGGGTGGCTCAGTCGTTAAGCGTCTGCCTTCGGCTCAGGTCACGATCCCAGGGTCCTGGGATTGAGTCCCACATCGGGCTCCCTGCTCCGCGGGAAGCCTGCTTCTCCCTCTCCCACTCCCCTTGCTTGTGTTCCCTCTCTCGCTATCTCTCTCTCTGTCAAATAAATAAATAAAATCTTAAAAAAAAAAAAAAAAAAGGAACCCTGAGAGAACCGGGAGCTGAACCTCTCATGGGCAACAGAGACCTAGGGCCAGGGGACAAACCGACAGTAACAGGAAGTGGCTGCTCTGGGCGTGGAAAGCACCTTGGTCCCCAAAGCACAAGGCATTTTATCCCTTACGGGAGACAGGACGGCATGCACTGACCTAGCAAAAGCTAAAAAAGAAGAAAATTAGCAGTATTTTTACAAAGTAGTGGCTATCATTCATTAGTTTTTTAGCCTTCTCAACAACTTTTGGAGGTAAGCCAAATACCCTTATTTTTACAGATTAAAAACAAACAGAGGTTAAGTCACTTCCATTGGTCACGCAGCTAGTAACCACAAGAGCTGGAGTTCACACCCATGTCTCCCTACCTGATGAAGTCTTCCCATGGCAGGGAGAAAGGGGAGAGAATGCAGGGCAGACTTGGTATTTCTAACCTTTGAGGGTGCAACTTCATTCTTCTGAAGGAGCCCTGGAAGCTGGGGTCCACCTAACATGTGGAAAATTAAAGTGCAACCACAGCAAACCATCCCCAGTCAAAATCCAATAAGATAATTGTGCCTGGATCTATAAATCAGTAGGTTGGGTTTCAAAAGAATGTAAGCACTGTGTGCCACAGATGCTGAGGAATTAAGCTCTAGTTGCCAGTGGGGGGGGGGGGGGGGGGGGCGGGACACGAGATCGGAAGGGCGTCGTGTAAAGGTACAA